>NC_092109.1:46046025-46141317 GCF_045679555.1 Salvelinus alpinus
TGAGAGTGGAAGGAGAAGAACCCCTCTGCTGAGTCTGCCAGGGACTAGACCACTGTACCGTTAGGATTAGGCTAAGGAGGTATTAAGATGTTCATATGTGACTCGATTCAAGAAACTAGGCGTATGTCACAAGTCACGACTTCACAGGAGATTTTCTTTAATCAAAATTGTGTTGTTTGGCAGAAATGCCTTCTGGAACATGTGAACTTTCATGTGCCTTAATATTAAACTTGTATGCCATCCGTAAATACGAATACAATTGTTTATAGGACACGGGTCAGTTATATGATAGGACAGCTGCAGTCGCTAGCTGCAGAGAACTGAAAAGAGGAGCGACCCAGGGATGTGTGTGCTTTGGGGACCTTTAACAGAATGTGACTGGCAGAATGGGTGTTGTATTTGGAGGATGAGGGCTGCAGTAGATAGGGGGGAGTGAGGCCTACGAGGGATTTATAAATTAGCATCAACCAGTGGGTCCTGCGACGGGTATACATAAATGACCAGTTTACAGAGGAGTATAGAGTGAAGTGATGTGTCCTATAAGGAGCATTGGTGGCAAATCTGATGGCCGAATGGTAAAGTACATCTAGCCACTCGAGAGCACCCTTACCTGCCTATATAAATGATGTCTCCGTAATCTAGCATGGGTAGGATCTGAATCAGGGTTAGTTTGGCAGCTGGGGTGAAAGAGGAGCGATTACGATAGAGGAAACCAAGTCTAGATTTAACTTTAGCCTGCAGCTTTGATATGTGCTGAGAGGACAGTCTACCGTCTAGCCATACTCCCAAGTACTCGTATGAGGTGACTACCTCAAGCTCTAAACCCTCAGAGGTAGTAATCACACCTGTGGGGAGAGGGGCATTCTTCTTACCAAACCACATGACCTTTGTTTTGGAGGTGTTCAGAACAAGGTTAAGGGCAGAGAAAGCTTGTTGGACACTAAGAAAGCTTTGTTGTAGAGCGTTTAACACAACATCCGGAGAGGGGCCAGCTGAGTATAAGACTGTATCATCTGCATATAAATGGATGAGAGAGCTTCCTGGGCTTCCCTTTGTAGTTTGTAATGGTTTGCAGGCCCTGCCACATCCGACAAGTCTCAGAGCCGGTGTAGTACGATTCGATCTTAGTCCTGTATTGACGCTTTGCCTGCTTGATGGTTCGTCGGAGGGCATAGCGGGATTTCTTATAACCTTCCAGGTTAGAGTCCCGCTCCTTCAAAGCGGCAGCTCTAGCATTTTGCTCAGAGCGGATGTTGCCTGTAATCCATGGCTTCTGGTTAGGGTATGTACGTACAGTCACTGTGGCGACGACGTCATCGATGCACTTATTGATGAAGCCAATGACTGAGGTGGTGTACTCCTCAATGCCATCGGAAGAATCCCTGAACATATTCCAGACTGTGCTAGTAAAACAGTCCTGTAGTTTAGCATCTGCTTCATTTGACCACTTTTTTATTGATCGAGTCACTGGTGCTTCCTGCTTTCATTTTTGCTTGTAAACAGGAATCAGGAGGATAGAATTATGGTCAGATTTGCCAAATGGAGGGTGAGGGACGTGTCTCTGTGTGTGGAGTAAAGGTGGTCCAGAGGTTTTTCCCTCTGGTTGAACATTTCACATGCTGATAGAAATTAGGTAAGACCGATTTAAGTTTCCCTGCATTAAAGTCCCCGGCCACTAGGAGCGCCGCCTCTGGATGAGCGTTTTCCTGTTTGCATATGACCGTATACAGCTCATTGAGTGCGGTCTTAGTGCCAGCATCTGTCTGTGGTGGTATGTAGACAGCTATGAAAAATACAGATGAAAACTCTCTAGGTAGATAGTGTGGTCTTCAGCTTATCATGAGATACTCTACCTCAGGCAAGCAAAACCTCGAGACTTCCTTAGATATCGTGCACCAGCTGTTATTTACAAAAATACATAGTCCGCCGCCCCTTGTCTTACCAGACGCCGCTGTTCTATCCTGCCGATACAGCGTATAACCAGCCAGCTGTATGTTGATAATGTCTTCGTTCAGCCACGACTCCGTGAAGCATAATATATTACAGTTTTGAATGTCTCATTGGTAGTATAATCTTCCGTATAGGTCATCGATTTTATTTTCCTGTACAGACCTCATCCAGAGATCTGATGACAGACTGTACAGACCTCATCCAGATATCTTATGACAACTGTACAGACCTCATCCAGATATCTTATGACAGACTGTACAGACCTCATCCAGATATCTTATGACAGACTGTACAGACCTCATCCAGATATCTTATGACAGACTGTACAGACCTCATGCAGAGATCTTATGACAGACTGTACAGACCTCATCCAGAGATCTGATGACAGACTGTACAGACCTCATCCAGAGATCTTATGACAGACTGTACAGACCTCATCCAGATATCTTATGACAACTGTACAGACCTCATCCAGATATCTTATGACAACTGTACAGACCTCATCCAGATATCTTATGACAACTGTACAGACCTCATCCAGATATCTGATGACAGACTGTACAGACCTCATCCAGAGATCTGATGACAGACTGTACAGACCTCATCCAGATATCTTATGACAGACTGTACAGACCTCATCCAGATATCTTATGACAGACTGTACAGACCTCATCCAGAGATCTGATGACAGACTGTACAGACCTCATCCAGATATCTTATGACAACTGTACAGACCTCATCCAGAGATCTGATGACAGACTGTACAGACCTCATCCAGATATCTTATGACAACTGTACAGACCTCATCCAGATATCTTATGACAACTGTACAGACCTCATCCAGATATCTTATGACAACTGTACAGACCTCATCCAGATATCTTATGACAGACTGTACAGACCTCATCCAGATATCTTCTGACAACTGTACAGACCTCATCCAGATATCTTCTGACAACTGTACAGACCTCATCCAGATATCTTATGACAACTGTACAGACCTCATCCAGATATCTTATGACAACTGTACAGACCTCATCCAGATATCTTATGACAACTGTACAGACCTCATCCAGATATCTTATGACAGACTGTACAGACCTCATCCAGAGATCTGATGACAGACTGTACAGACCTCATCCAGATATCTTATGACAGACTGTACAGACCTCATCCAGATATCTTATGACAGACTGTACAGACCTCATCCAGAGATCTGATGACAGACTGTACAGACCTCATCCAGAGATCTGATGACAGACTGTACAGACCTCATCCAGAGATCTGATGACAGACTGTACAGACCTCATCCAGAGATCTGATGACAGACTGTACAGACCTCATCCAGAGATCTGATGACAGACTGTACAGACCTCATCCAGAGATCTGATGACAGACTGTACAGACCTCATCCAGAGATCTTATGACAGACTGTACAGACCTCATCCAGATATCTTATGACAACTGTACAGATCTCATCCAGATATCTTATGACAGACTGTACAGACCTCATCCAGATATATTATGACAGACTGTACAGACCTCATCCAGAGATCTGATGACAGACTGTACAGACCTCATCCAGAGATCTGATGACAGACTGTACAGACCTCATCCAGAGATCTTATGACAGACTGTACAGACCTCATCCAGAGATCTGATGACAGACTGTACAGACCTCATCCAGAGATCTGATGACAGACTGTACAGACCTCATCCAGAGATCTTATGACAGACTGTACAGACCTCATCCAGAGATCTTATGACAGACTGTACAGACCACATCCAGAGATCTTATGACAGACTGTACAGACCTCATCCAGAGATCTGATGACAGACTGTACAGACCTCATCCAGAGATCTGATGACAGACTGTACAGACCTCATCCAGAGATCTGATGACAGACTGTACAGACCTCATCCAGAGATCTGATGACAGACTGTACAGACCTCATCCAGAGATCTGATGACAGACTGTACAGACCTCATCCAGAGATCTTATGACAGACTGTACAGACCTCATCCAGAGATCTTATGACAGACTGTACAGACCACATCCAGAGATCTTATGACAGACTGTACAGACCTCATCCAGAGATCTGATGACAGACTGTACAGACCTCATCCAGAGATCTGATGACAGACTGTACAGACCTCATCCAGATATCTGATGACAGACTGTACAGACCTCATCCAGAGATCTTATGACAGACTGTACAGACCTCATCCAGAGATCTTATGACAGACTGTACAGACCTCATCCAGAGATCTGATGACAGACTGTACAGACCTCATCCAGAGATCTGATGACAGACTGTACAGACCTCATCCAGAGATCTGATGACAGACTGTACAGACCTCATCCAGATATCTTATGACAGACTGTACAGACCTCATCCAGATATCTTATGACAGACTGTACAGACCTCATCCAGAGCTCTTATGACAGACTGTACAGACCTCATCCAGAGCTCTTTGACTTCTGTCAGAAAGCCATCAGAAGACATCTGATGGCAAACATTTAGTAGTGAATTGCATACAAGAGTATAACTTCATCACCTCATGTGCACCGTACACAACAGACAGATAGAGAACTCTATGGTTCACCTGCTCCCGCTTTCTCCCGTTGTGCTATTTACAAACAACCACTGGCTGTTCATCATGTAAAATAATGTGACAGGTTGATCAGCTTTGTCTCCTAAGGTTTGCACAAGTTGACTGCAGATATTTACTTACAAAATTAGCTACCAATAATTAAATATATTGAAAAAATTTCAAGTCAATGATTGTGATGTTTTTTTGTCCAAATACCCCGATATACGGTATACCGCCCAAGCCTAGTTAGCACACAAATACTCTTAGTTAAACCTTAAGCTATCGTGCATGTGACGTAACATATCGCTCTGAGATCTAGATGTACTGTCATCTCCGACCATAAATGCCTTGACACACACACACACACACACACACACACACACACACACACACACACACACACACACACACACACACACACACACACACACACACACACACACACACACACACACACACACACACACACACACACACACACACACACACACACACACACACACACACCTTCGTCAGGGTCACTGGCTTGTAGGCGTGTCAGCAGGGCTTTGGGGGCGGCGTTCTCATAAATGTTGGCCAGGTATTGGCTGGAAAAAAAGGAGGGCGGGTTGTCGTTTACATCCAATAGCGTGACAGAGACCTCAGAGCGACAGAAGAGCCCGCCCCCGTCGGTTGCCTGGGCGATCAACTTGTAGCTGGAGGTCTTCTCACGGTCCATCACCGTCGCTGTCTTCATGTCACCTAGATAGCAGAAGAAGAAGAAGCTGTTTGTGCAAAAACTGCCACCAGTGTTTCCGTGTGTGTGTGTGTTCATACCAGTGTGTGTGTGCGTGCGTGTTCATACCAGTGTTTGCTCGCGTGTGTATGTTCATACCAGTGTTTGCGTGTGTGTGTGTGTGTGTTCATACCAGTGTTTGCGTGTGTGTGTGTGTGTGTGTTCATACCAGTGTGTGTGTGTGTGTGTGTGTGTGTGTGTGTGTGCGTGCGTGTTCATACCAGTGTTTGCGCGTGTGTGTGTGTGCGTGTTCATACCAGTGTGTGTGTGTGTGTGTGCGTGTGTTCATACCAGTGTTTGCGTCCATATAGAAGTCCTCTACTCCAATCCCAAACAGTGAGTACTGTATCTCAGCGCTGGTGCCTGTGTCTGGGTCGACTGCACCTACTTTCAGAACGCCCTGGTTAGGAGGCATGTCCTCAGGGAAGGTCACGCTGTAGACCGCCTAGGGAGATATGAACACACCCTGGTTAGGAGGCATGTCCTCAGGGAAGGTCACGCTGTAGACCGCCTAGGGAGATATGAACACATGGACAGGCACATACAAACACATTAACACAAGTATCATTAAACCCATATAGCCCCGAGGAGGAACCACCTGAAAACACAAACACATAAAACAACTCTGCCTTCCGCAATATTATCATGTCCTACAGTATACTGACTCCCCCTACTCCTACAGTATACTGACTCCCCCTACTCCTACAGTATACTGACTCCCCCTACTCCTACAGTATACTGACCTTCCCTGAAACATGACTCCCCCTACTCCTACAGTATACTGACTCCCCCTACTCCTACAGTATACTGACCTTCCCTGAAACATGACTCCCCCTACTCCTACAGTATACTGACTCCCCCTACTCCTACAGTATACTGACTCCCCCTACTCCTACAGTATACTGACCTTCCCTGAAACATGTCTCCCCCTACTCCTACAGTATACTGACCTTCCCTGAAACATGTCTCCCCCTACTCCTACAGTATACTGACCTTCCCTGAAACATGTCTCCCCCTACTCCTACAGTATACTGACCTTCCCTGAAACATGTCTCCCCCTACTCCTACAGTATACTGACCTTCCCTGAAACATGACTCCCCCTACTCCTACAGTATACTGACCTTCCCTGAAACATGTCTCCCCCTACTCCTACAGTATAATGACTCCCCCTACTCCTACAGTATAATGACTCCCCCTACTCCTACAGTATACTGACTCCTCCTACTTCATGTCTCCCCCTACTCCTACAGTATACTGACTCCCCCTGAAACATGACTCCCCCTACTCCTACAGTATACTGACTCCCCCTACTCCTACAGTATACTGCCTCCCCCTACTCCTACAGTATACTGTCTCCCCCTACTCCTACAGTATACTGTCTCCCCCTACTCCTACAGTATACTGACTCCCCCTGCTTCATGTCTCCCCCTACTCCTAAAGTATACTGTCTCCCCCTACTCCTACAGTATACTGACTCCCCCTACTCCTACAGTATACTGCCTCCCCCTGAAACATGACTCCCCCTACTCCTACAGTATACTGCCTCCCCCTGAAACATGACTCCCCCTACTCCTACAGTATACTGTCTCCCCCTTCTCCTACAGTATACTGACTCCCCCTACTCCTACAGTATACTGTCTCCCCCTGCTTCATGTCTCCCCCTACTCCTACAGTATACTGACTCCCCCTACTCCTACAGTATACTTACTCCCCCTACTCCTACAGTATAATGACTCCCCCTACTCCTACAGTATACTGTCTCCCCCTGCTTCATGTCTCCCCCGTCTCTTACAGTATACTGACTCCCCCTACTCCTACAGTATACTGACTCCCCCTACTCCTACAGTATACTGACTCCCCCTACTCCTACAGTATAATGTCTCCCCCTACTCCTACAGTATAATGACTCCCCCTGAAACATGACTCCCCCTACTCCTACAGTATAATGACTCCCCCTACTCCTACAGTATAATGACTCCCCCTACTCTTACAGTATACTGTCTCCCCCTGCTTCATGTCTCCCCCTACTCCTACAGTATAATGACTCCCCCTGAAACATGACTCCCCCTACTCCTACAGTATAATGACTCCCCCTACTCCTACAGTATAATGCCTCCCCCTACACCTACAGTATACCGACTCCCCCTGCTTCATGTCTCCTCCATACTCCTACAACATCTATTTCTACAATTATATCTGTTCTAGTTCTACACTGTGACCCCCTGACCTCTGACCTGGTTGCAGACAGGTGCGTTGTCATTGGCGTCCATGACAGTGACCTCCACGGCGGTACGGGTGATGTAGAGGCCGTCGCTAGCGGTGATGTTGAGTAGATAGAAGTCCTGTTTTTCCCTGTCCAGCTGACCGCGCACCACCACCATCCATTCACCCTGGACCAGCGCTATACTGAACACTCCCCCTGGGTTACCACCTGTAGCGAGAGGAGAGGCTAGACATTCACACAGACATACACACACACAAACTCAGCTGTCTCCATCGTCCTTTGTGCTTGGTACTGACTAACTAACTAACTCATTAACTTGGTAACTAAGGAACTAACTAACTAGCCAACAACTAACCAACCAACCAACCAACCAACTAACTAACTAACTAACTAACTAGATAACTAGCTAACCAACATACTAACTAACTAACTAACTAACTATCTAGCTAACTAACATACAATAACATAACATACTAACTAACTAACCAACATACTAACTAACTAGCTAACATACACTAACATACTAACTAACTAACTAACTAACTAACTAACTAACTAACTAACTAACTAACCAACATACTAACTGACTAACCAACATACTAACTAGGTAACTAGCTAACATACGCACTGACTAATCAACATACTAAACAAGAAAACTAACCAACATACTAACCAGCATACTAACTAACTAACTAACCAACATACAATCTATCTAACTAACACCCTTACTAACTAACTAATGAACTAACTACCTAACTAGCTAGTGAACTAACTAACTAACTAGCTAACTAACTAACATACACTAACTAAACAACACACTAACTAATTAACCAACCAACCAACCAACCAACTAACCACCCAACCAACACACCAACTAACCAAAATACTAACAAAAGAATTACTAACTAGCTAACTAAGCAACATAGTAAATCAATAACATAATAAATAGCCAACTAATTAACCAACATACTAACTAGCTAGCTAACATACTAACTAACACACTAACATAATAACTAGATAACTAACATACTAACTAACACACTAACATAATAACTAGATAACTAACATACTAACTAACACACTAACATAATAACTAGATAACTAACACACTAACATAATAACTAGATAACTAACATACTAACTAACACTAACATAATACATAGATAACTAACATACTAACTAACTATCTATCATTCACTGGACCAAAATATAAACGCAACATGCAACAATTTCAATGTTTTTACTGAGTTACAGTTCATATAATGAAATCAGTCAATTTAAATAATAATCTATGGATTTCACATGACTGGGAATACAGATATGCATCTGGTGTGATCATTATTTGCCTCATGCAGCGCAACACATCTCTTTCACATAGAGTTGATCAGGCTGTTGATTGTGGCCTGTGGAATGTTGTCCCACTCCTCTTCAATGGCTGTGCGAAGTTGCTGGATATTGGCGGGAACTGGAAAACGGTGTCGTACACATCGATCCAGAGCATCCCAAACATGCTCAATGGGTGACATGTCTGATGAGTATGCAGGCCATGGAAGAACTGGGACATTTTCAGCTTCCAGGAATAGTGTACATATCCTTGTGACATGGGGCTGTGTATTATCATGCTGAAACATGAGGTGATGGAGGTGGATGTATGGCACGACAATGGGCCTCAGGATCTCGTCACTGTATTTCTGTGCATTCAAATTGCCATCTATAAAATGCAATTGTGTTTGTTGTCCATAGTTTATGCCTGCCCAAACGATAACCCCACTGCCACCATAGGGCACTCTGTTCACAACAGCAAACCGCTCGCCGACACGATGCCATCTGCCCGGTACAGTTGAAACCAGGAGTCATCCGTGAAGAGCACACTTCTCCAGCGTGCCAGTGGCCATCGAAGGTGAGCATTTTCCCACTGAAGTCGGTTGCGACGCCAAACTGCAGTCAGGTCAAGACCCTGGTGAAGACAACGAGCAAGCAGGTGCGCTTCCCTGAAACGGTTTCTGACAGTTTGTGCATTCAATTCTCTTGCAACAGCTCTGGTGGACATTCCTGCAGTCAGCATGCCAATTGCACGCTCCCTCAATACTTGAGACATCTGTGGCATTGTGTTGTGTGACAAAACTGCACATTTTAGAGCTGCCTTTTATTGTCCCCAGCACAAGGTGCACATGTGTAATGATCATACAGTTTAATCAGCTTATTGATATGCCACACCTGTCAGGTGGATGGATTACCTTGGCAAAGGAGAAATGCCCACTAACAGGGATGTAAACAAATTTGTGCACCAAATTTGAGAGAAATAAGCTTTTTGTGTGAATGGAAAATTTCTGGGATATTTTATTTCAGCTCATGAAACATGGGACCAACACTTTACATGATGCGTTTATATTTTTCACGACTTCTACCAAAGTCGATGCCTCTCCTTGTTCGGGCGGTGTTCGGCGGTCGACGTCGCCGGTCTTCTAGCCATCGCCGATCCATTTTTCATTTTCCATTTGTTTTGTCTCGTTTTCCCACACAGCTGGTTCTCATTGTCCCTCATTATGTGTTGTGTATTTAACCCTCTGTTTCCCCCATGTCTTTGTGTGGTATTGTTTATCTGTTTTCATGTACGCGCACGTTAGGCTGGTTGCGCTGGGTTATGTTCAACCCGTATTTGTATTTCGTGTTCGTTTGTGCTGTGTGCTTTTGGTTCGCCAAATAAAAGGTTCCGTTTTGCTACCAAATATCTGCTCTCCTGCGCCTGGCTTCCTACAGCCCTTCACGCATACCTTGACAATATTTTAGTTCAGTCAACTAACTAAGTAAGTAAGTAAGTAAGTAAGCAACTAACTAACTAACTAACCTACATACTAACTAACCAACATATTAACTAACTAACTAACCAGTTGATATACTAACCTGTGGTAGCTGACCAGTTTGTTCTGATCACACACACACACACACATACAGTGCCTTGCAAAAGTATTCATCCCCCTTGGCGTTTTTCCTATTTTGTTGCTTTACAACCTGTAATTTAAATTGATTTTTCTTTGGATTTCATGTAATGGACAAACACAAAATAGTCGAAATTGGTGAAGTGAAAAAAGAAAAATGTAAAACTGAAAAGTGGTGCGTGCATATGTATTCACCCCCTTTGCTATGATGCCCCTAAATAAGATCTGGTGCAACCAATTACCTTCAGAAGTCACATAATTAGTTAAATAAAGTCCACCTGTGTGCAATCTAAGTGTCACATGATCTGTCACAGGATCTCAGTATATATACACCTGTTCTGAAAGGCCCCAGAGTCTGCAACACCACTAAGCAAGGGGCACCACCAAGCAAGCGGCACCATAAAGACCAAGGAGATCTGCAAACAGGTCAGGGACAAAGTTGTGGAGAAGTACAGATCAGGGTTGGGTTATAAAAAAATATCTGAAACTTTGAACATCCCACGGAGCACCATTAAATCCATTATTAAAAAATGGAAAGAATATGGCACCACAACAAACCTGCCAAGAGAGGGCCACCCACCAAACTCACAGACCAGGCAAGGAGGGCATTAATCAGAGAGGCAACAAAGAGACTAAAGATAACCCTGAAGGAGATGCAAAGCTCCACAGTGGAGATTGGAGTATCTGTCAATAGGACCACTTTAAGCCGTACACTCCACAGAGCTGGGCTTTACGGAGGAGTAGCCATAAAAAAATATAATAATAAGGAAACACGTTAGGTGTTCGCCAAAAGACATGTGGGAGACTCCACAAACATATGGAAGAAGGTACTCCAGTCAGATGAGACTAAAATTGAGCTTTTGGCCATCAAGGAAAATGCTATGTCTGGCGCAAACCCAACACCTCTCATCACCCCGAGAACAGCATCCCGATGAGAAACATCCCCACAGCATGATGCTGCCACCACCATCGGCAGGGAATGGGAAACTGGTCAGAATTGAAGTGCTAAATGGCGCTAAATACAGGGAAATTCTTGAGGGAAACCTGTTTCAGTCTTCCAGAGATTTGAGACTGGGACGGAGGTTCACCTTCCAGCAGGACAATGACCCTAAGCACACTGCTAAAGCAACACTCTAGTGGTTTAAGGGGAAACATTTAAATGTCTTGGAATGGCCTAGTCAAAGCCCAGACCTCAATCAAATTGAGAATCTGTGGTATGACTCAAAGATTGCTGTACACCAGCGGAACCCATCCAACTTGAAGGAGCTGGAGCAGTTTTGCCTTGAAGAATGGGCAAAAAATCCCAGTGGCTAGATGTGCCAAGCTTATAGAGACATACCCCAAGAGACTTGCAGCTGTAATTGCTGCAACAGGTGGCTCTACAAAGTATTGACTTGGGGGGTGAATAGTTATGCATGTTCAAGTTTTCCGTTTTTTTGTCTTATTTCTTGTTTGTTTCACACCAAAAAATATTGTGCGTCTTCAAAGTGGTAGGCATGTTGTGTAAATCAAATGTTACAACCCCCCCAAAATCTATTTTAATTCCAGGTTGTAAGGCAACAAAACAGAAAAAATGCCTACGGAGTTAATACCACGTTTAGACAGACAGACAGACAGACAGACACACTAAGCTGTTCTCCATCATCCTGGGTGCTTGGTAATAACTAACTAACCAACATCCTAACTAACTATCCAACATACTAACTATCCAACATACTAACTAACTATCCAACATACTAACTATCCAACATACTAACTATCCAACATACTAACTAACTATCCAACACACTAACTATCCAACACACTAACTATCCAACATACTAACTAACTATCCAACACACTAACTATCCAACATACTAACTATCCAACATACTAACAAACTATCCAACACACTAACTATCCAACACACTAACTATCCAACATACTAACTATCCAACATACTAACTAACTATCCAACACACTAACTATCCAACATACTAACTATCCAACATACTAACTAACTATCCAACATACTAACTATCCAACATACTAACTATCCAACATACTAACTAACTATCCAACACACTAACTATCCAACATACTAACTATCCAACATACTAACTAACTATCCAACACACTAACTATCCAACACACTAACTATCCAACACACTAACTATCCAACACACTAACTATCCAACATACTAACTATCCAACATACTAACTATCCAACATACTAACTATCCAACACACTAACTATCCAACATACTAACTATCCAACATAATAACTATCCAACATACTAACTATCCAACACACTAACTATCCAACATACTAACTATCCAACATACTAACTATCCAACATACTAACTATCCAACATACTAACTATCCAACACACTAACTATCCAACACACTAACTATCCAACACACTAACTATCCAACACACTAACTATCCAACATACTAACTATCCAACATACTAACTATCCAACATACTAACTATCCAACACACTAACTATCCAACATACTAACTATCCAACATACTAACTATCCAACATACTAACTATCCAACATACTAACTATCCAACATACTAACTATCCAACATACTAACTATCCAACATACTAACTATCCAACACACTAACTATCCAACGCACTAACTAACTATCCAACATACTAACTATCCAACATACTAACTATCCAACATACTAACTATCCAACATACTAACTATCCAACACACTAACTATCCAACACACTAACTAACTATCCAACACACTAACTATCTATCCAACATACTAACTATCCAACACACTAACTATCCAACACACTAACTATCCAACACACTAACTATCCAACATACTAACTATCCAACACACTAACTATCCAACATACTAACTATCCAACATACTAACTATCCAACACACTAACTATCCAACATACTAACTATCCAACACACTAACTATCCAACATACTAACTATCCAACATACTAACTATCCAACACACTAACTATCCAACACACTAACTATCCAACATACTAACTATCCAACACACTAACTATCCAACATACTAACTATCCAACACACTAACTATCCAACACACTAACTATCCAACATACTAACTATCAACACACTAACTATCCAACACACTAACTATCCAACATACTAACTATCCAACATACTAACTATCCAACACACTAACTATCCAACATACTAACTATCCAACACACTAACTATCCAACACACTAACTATCCAACATACTAACTAACTATCCAACACACTAACTATCCAACATACTAACTATCCAACATACTAACTAACTATCCAACATACTAACTATCCAACATACTAACTATCCAACATACTAACTAACTATCCAACACACTAACTATCCAACATACTAACTATCCAACATACTAACTAACTATCCGACACACTAACTATCCGACACACTAACTATCCAACACACTAACTATCCAACATACTAACTATCCAACATACTAACTATCCAACACACTAACTATCCAACATACTAACTATCCAACATAATAACTATCCAACATACTAACTATCCAACACACTAACTATCCAACATACTAACTATCCAACATACTAACTATCCAACATACTAACTATCCAACATACTAACTATCCAACACACTAACTATCCAACACACTAACCATCCAACACACTAACTATCCAACACACTAACTATCCAACATACTAACTATCCAACATACTAACTATCCAACATCCTAACTATCCAACACACTAACTATCCAACATACTAACTATCCAACATACTAACTATCCAACATACTAACTATCCAACATACTAACTATCCAACATACTAACTATCCAACATACTAACTATCCAACATACTAACTATCCAACACACTAACTATCCAACACACTAACTATCTATCCAACATACTAACTATCCAACATACTAACTATCCAACACACTAACTATCCAACACACTAACTATCCAACATACTAACTATCCAACACACTAACTATCCAACACACTAACTAACTATCCAACATACTAACTATCCAACATACTAACTATCCAACATACTAACTATCCAACATACTAACTATCCAACACACTAACTATCCAACACACTAACTATCTATCCAACATACTAACTATCCAACATACTAACTATCCAACACACTAACTATCCAACACACTAACTATCCAACATACTAACTATCCAACACACTAACTATCCAACATACTAACTATCCAACATACTAACTATCCAACACACTAACTATCCAACACACTAACTATCCAACATACTAACTATCCAACATACTAACTATCCAACACACTAACTATCCAACATACTAACTATCCAACACACTAACTATCCAACATACTAACTATCCAACACACTAACTATCCAACATACTAACTATCCAACATACTAACTATCCACCATACTAACTATCCAACACACTAACTATCCAACACACTAACTATCCAACATACTAACTATCCAACATACTAACTATCCAACACACTAACTATCCAACATACTAACTATCCAACACACTAACTATCCAACACACTAACTATCCAACATACTAACTATCCAACATACTAACTATCCAACACACTAACTATCCAACATACTAACTATCCAACATACTAACTATCCAACACACTAACTATCCAACACACTAACTATCCAACACACTAACTATCTATCCAACATACTAACTATCCAACACACTAACTATCCAACATACTAACTATCCAACACACTAACTATCCAACACACTAACTATCTATCCAACATACTAACTATCCAACACACTAACTATCTATCCAACACACTAACTATCCAACACACCAACTATCTATCCAACATACTAACTATCCAACACACTAACTATCCAACATACTAACTATCCAACACACTAACTATCCAACACACTAACTATCCAACATACTAACTATCCAACATACTAACTATCCAACACACTAACTATCCAACATACTAACTATCCAACACACTAACTATCCAACATACTAACTATCCAACACACTAACTATCCAACACACTAACTATCCAACACACTAACTATCCAACACACTAACTATCCAACACACTAACTAGCCAACACACTAACTAGCCAACACACTAACTATCCAACACACTAACTATCCAACACACTAACTATCCAACATACTAACTATCCAACATACTAACTATCCAACATACTAACTATCCAACATACTAACTATCCAACATACTAACTATCCAACATACTAACTATCCAACACACTAACTATCCAACATACTAACTATCCAACATACTAACTATCCAACACACTAACTATCCAACATACTAACTATCCAACACACTAACTATCCAACACACTAACTATCCAACATACTAACTATCCAACATACTAACTATCCAACATACTAACTATCCAACATACTAACTATCCAACACACTAACTATCCAACATACTAACTATCCAACATACTAACTATCCAACATACTAACTATCCAACATACTAACTATCCAACACACTAACTATCCAACACACTAACTATCCAACACACTAACTATCCAACACACTAACTATCCAACATACTAACTATCCAACATACTAACTATCCAACATGCTAACTATCCAACATACTAACTATCCAACATACTAACTATCCAACATACTAACTATCCAACACACTAACTATCCAACATACTAACTATCCAACATACTAACTATCCAACATACTAACTATCCAACACACTAACTATCCAACATACTAACTATCCAACATACTAACTATCCAACATACTAACTATCCAACATACTAACTATCCAACACACTAACTATCCAACATACTAACTATCCAACATACTAACTATCCAACATACTAACTATCCAACATACTAACTATCCAACATACTAACTATCCAACACACTAACTATCCAACATACTAACTATCCAACACACTAACTATCCAACACACTAACTATCCAACATACTAACTATCCAACATACTAACTATCCAACATACTAACTATCCAACACACTAACTATCCAACATACTAACTATCCAACATACTAACTATCCAACACACTAACTATCCAACATACTAACTATCCAACATACTAACTATCCAACATACTAACTATCCAACACACTAACTATCCAACATACTAACTATCCAACATACTAACTATCCAACACACTAACTATCCAACACACTAACTATCTATCCAACATATTAACTATCCAACACACTAACTATCCAACACACTAACTATCCAACACACCAACTATCTATCCAACATACTAACTATCCAACACACTAACTATCCAACATACTAACTATCCAAAACACTAACTATCCAACACACTAACTATCCAACATACTAACTATCCAACATACTAACTATCCAACACACTAACTATCCAACATACTAACTATCCAACACACTAACTATCCAACATACTAACTATCCAACACACTAACTATCCAACACACTAACTATCCAACACACTAACTATCCAACACACTAACTATCCAACACACTAACTATCCAACACACTAACTATCCAACACACTAACTATCCAACATACTAACTATCCAACATACTAACTATCCAACATACTAACTATCCAACATACTAACTATCCAACACACTAACTATCCAACATACTAACTATCCAACATACTAACTATCCAACACACTAACTATCCAACATACTAACTATCCAACATACTAACTATCCAACACACTAACTATCCAACACACTAACTATCCAACACACTAACTATCCAACATACTAACTATCCAACACACTAACTATCCAACATACTAACTATCCAACATACTAACTATCCAACATACTAACTATCCAACATACTAACTATCCAACACACTAACTATCCAACACACTAACTATCCAACACACTAACTATCCAACACACTAACTATCCAACATACTAACTATCCAACATGCTAACTATCCAACATGCTAACTATCCAACATACTAACTATCCAACATACTAACTATCCAACATACTAACTATCCAACACACTAACTATCCAACACACTAACTATCCAACATACTAACTATCCAACATACTAACTATCCAACACACTAACTATCCAACATACTAACTATCCAACATACTAACTATCCAACATACTAACTATCCAACACACTAACTATCCAACATACTAACTATCCAACATACTAACTATCCAACATACTAACTATCCAACATACTAACTATCCAACACACTAACTATCCAACACACTAACTATCCAACACACTAACTATCCAACACACTAACTATCCAACATACTAACTATCCAACATACTAACTATCCAACACACTAACTATCCAACACACTAACTATCCAACACACTAACTATCCAACATACTAACTATCCAACATACTAACTATCCAACACACTAACTATCCAACACACTAACTATCCAACATACTAACTATCCAACATACTAACTATCCAACATACTAACTATCCAACATACTAACTATCCAACATACTAACTATCCAACATACTAACTATCCAACACACTAACTATCCAACACACTAACTATCCAACATACTAACTATCCAACATACTAACTATCCAACACACTAACTATCCAACACACTAACTATCCAACATACTAACTATCCAACATACTAACTATACAACACACTAACTATCCAACACACTAACTATCCAACATACTAACTATCCAACATACTAACTATCCAACACACTAACTATCCAACATACTAACTATCCAACATACTAACTATCCAACATACTAACTATCCAACATACTAACTATCCAACATACTAACTATCCAACACACTAACTATCCAACATACTAACTATCCAACACACTAACTATCCAACACACTAACTATCCAACACACTAACTATCCAACACACTAACTATCCAACACACTAACTATCCAACACACTAACTATCCAACACACTAACTATCCAACACACTAACTATCCAACACACTAACTATCCAACATACTAACTATCCAACATACTAACTATCCAACATACTAACTATCCAACATACTAACTATCCAACACACTAACTATCCAACATACTAACTATCCAACATACTAACTATCCAACACACTAACTATCCAACATACTAACTATCCAACACACTAACTATCCAACACACTAACTATCCAACACACTAACTATCCAACACACTAACTATCCAACACACTAACTATCCAACATACTAACTATCCAACATACTAACTATCCAACATACTAACTATCCAACATACTAACTATCCAACACACTAACTATCCAACACACTAACTATCCAACACACTAACTATCCAACACACTAACTATCCAACATACTAACTATCCAACATGCTAACTATCCAACATGCTAACTATCCAACATACTAACTATCCAACATACTAACTATCCAACATACTAACTATCCAACACACTAACTATCCAACACACTAACTATCCAACATACTAACTATCCAACATACTAACTATCCAACACACTAACTATCCAACACACTAACTATCCAACATACTAACTATCCAACATACTAACTATCCAACACACTAACTATCCAACATACTAACTATCCAACATACTAACTATCCAACATACTAACTATCCAACATACTAACTATCCAACACACTAACTATCCAACACACTAACTATCCAACACACTAACTATCCAACACACTAACTATCCAACACACTAACTATCCAACATACTAACTATCCAACACACTAACTATCCAACACACTAACTATCCAACACACTAACTATCCAACATACTAACTATCCAACATACTAACTATCCAACACACTAACTATCCAACACACTAACTATCCAACACACTAACTATCCAACATACTAACTATCCAACATACTAACTATCCAACATACTAACTATCCAACATACTAACTATCCAACATACTAACTATCCAACACACTAACTATCCAACACACTAACTATCCAACATACTAACTATCCAACATACTAACTATCCAACACACTAACTATCCAACACACTAACTATCCAACATACTAACTATCCAACATACTAACTATACAACACACTAACTATCCAACACACTAACTATCCAACACACTAACTATCCAACATACTAACTATCCAACACACTAACTATCCAACATACTAACTATCCAACATACTAACTATCCAACATACTAACTATCCAACATACTAACTATCCAACACACTAACTATCCAACACACTAACTATCCAACACACTAACTATCCAACATACTAACTATCCAACACACTAACTATCCAACACACTAACTATCCAACATACTAACTATCCAACATACTAACTATCCAACATACTAACTATCCAACATACTAACTATCCAACATACTAACTATCCAACATACTAACTATCCAACACACTAACTATCCAACATACTAACTATCCAACACACTAACTATCCAACATACTAACTATCCAACACACTAACTATCCAACACACTAACTATCCAACATACTAACTATCCAACACACTAACTATCCAACACACTAACTATCCAACATACTAACTATCCAACATACTAACTATCCAACATACTAACTATCCAACATACTAACTATCCAACATACTAACTATCCAACACACTAACTATCCAACACACTAACTATCCAACACACTAACTATCCAACATACTAACTATCCAACACACTAACTATCCAACACACTAACTATCTATCCAACATACTAACTATCCAACATACTAACTATCCAACGTACTAACTATCCAACACACTAACTAACTATCCAACACACTAACTATCCAACACACTAACTATCTATCCAACATACTAACTATCCAACATACTAACTATCCAACATACTAACTATCCAACACACTAACTAACTATCCAACACACTAACTATCCAACACACTAACTATCCAACACACTAACTAACTATCCAACACACTAACTCTCCAACATACTAACTATCCAACATACTAACTATCCAACACACTAACTATCCAACATACTAACTATCCAACACACTAACTATCCAACACACTAACTATCTATCCAACATACTAACTATCCAACATACTAACTATCCAACGTACTAACTATCCAACACACTAACTAACTATCCAACACACTAACTATCCAACACACTAACTATCTATCCAACATACTAACTATGCAACATACTAACTATCCAACGTACTAACTATCCAACACACTAACTAACTATCCAACACACTAACTATCCAACACACTAACTATCCAACACACTAACTAACTATCCAACACACTAACTATCCAACATACTAACTATCCAACATACTAACTATCCAACATACTAACTATCCAACATACTAACTATCCAACATACTAACTATCCAACATACTAACTATCCAACATACTAACTATCCAACATACTAACTATCCAACACACTAACTATCCAACACACTAACTATCCAACACACTAACTATCCAACATACTAACTATCCAACACACTAACTAACTATCCAACATACTAACTATCCAACATACTAACTATCCAACATACTAACTATCCAACACACTAACTATCCAACATACTAACTATCCAACATACTAACTATCCAACACACTAACTATCCAACATACTAACTATCCAACATACTAACTATCCAACATACTAACTATCCAACATACTAACTATCCAACATACTAACTATCCAACATACTAACTATCCAACATACTAACTATCCAACATACTAACTATCCAACACACTAACTATCCAACACACTAACTATCCATCATACTAACTATCCAACACACTAACTATCCAACACACTAACTATCCAACATACTAACTATCCAACACACTAACTATCCAACATACTAACTATCCAACACACTAACTATCCAACATACTAACTATCCAACACACTAACTATCCAACATACTAACTATCCAACATACTAACTATCCAACACACTAACTATCCAACATACTAACTATCCAACACACTAACTATCCAACATACTAACTATCCAACACACTAACTATCCAACATACTAACTATCCAACACACTAACTATCCAACATACTAACTATCCAACATACTAACTATCCAACATGCTAACTATCCAACACACTAACTATCCAACACACTAACTATCCAACATACTAACTATCCAACATACTAACTATCCAACATACTAACTATCCAACATACTAACTATCCAACATACTAACTATCCAACATACTAACTATCCAACATACTAACTATCCAACATACTAACTATCCAACACACTAACTATCCAACATACTAACTATCCAACACACTAACTAACTATCCAACATACTAACTATCCAACATACTAACTATCCAACACACTAACTATCCAACATACTAACTATCCAACATACTAACTATCCAACACACTAACTATCCAACATACTAACTATCCAACATACTAACTATCCAACATACTAACTATCCAACATACTAACTATCCAACATACTAACTATCCAACATACTAACTATCCAACATACTAACTATCCAACACACTAACTATCCAACATACTAACTATCCAACACACTAACTATCCAACGTACTAACTATCCAACGTACTAACTATCCAACACACTAACTATCCAACATACTAACTATCCAACACACTAACTATCCAACATACTAACTATCCAACACACTAACTATCCAACACACTAACTATCCAACACACTAACTATCCAACATACTAACTATCCAACACACTAACTATCCAACATACTAACTATCCAACACACTAACTATCCAACATACTAACTATCCAACACACTAACTATCCAACATACTAACTATCCAACATACTAACTATCCAACATACTAACTATCCAACATACTAACTATCCAACATACTAACTATCCAACATACTAACTATCCAACATACTAACTATCCAACACACTAACTATCCAACACACTAACTATCCAACATACTAACTATCCAACACACTAACTAACTATCCAACATACTAACTATCCAACATACTAACTATCCAACATACTAACTATCCAACACACTAACTATCCAACATACTAACTATCCAACATACTAACTATCCAACACACTAACTATCCAACATACTAACTATCCAACATACTAACTATCCAACATACTAACTATCCAACATACTAACTATCCAACATACTAACTATCCAACATACTAACTATCCAACACACTAACTATCCAACATACTAACTATCCAACATACTAACTATCCAACATACTAACTATCCAACACACTAACTATCCAACACACTAACTATCCAACATACTAACTATCCAACATACTAACTATCCAACATACTAACTATCCAACATACTAACTATCCAACATACTAACTATCCAACATACTAACTATCCAACATACTAACTATCCAACATACTAACTATCCAACACACTAACTATCCAACACACTAACTATCCATCATACTAACTATCCAACACACTAACTATCCAACATACTAACTATCCAACATACTAACTATCCAACACACTAACTATCCAACATACTAACTATCCAACACACTAACTATCCAACATACTAACTATCCAACACACTAACTATCCAACACACTAACTATCCAACATACTAACTATCCAACACACTAACTATCCAACATACTAACTATCCAACACACTAACTATCCAACACACTAACTATCCAACATACTAACTATCCAACATACTAACTATCCAACATACTAACTATCCAACATACTAACTATCCAACATACTAACTATCCAACATACTAACTATCCAACACACTAACTATCCAACACACTAACTATCCAACACACTAACTAACTATCCAACACACTAACTAACTATCCAACATACTAACTATCCAACATACTAACTATCCAACATACTAACTATCCAACACACTAACTATCCAACACACTAACTATCCAACATACTAACTATCCAACACACTAACTATCCAACATACTAACTATCCAACATACTAACTATCCAACATACTAACTATCCAACATACTAACTATCCAACATACTAACTATCCAACATACTAACTATCCAACATACTAACTATCCAACATACTAACTATCCAACACACTAACTATCCAACACACTAACTATCCATCATACTAACTATCCAACACACTAACTATCCAACATACTAACTATCCAACATACTAACTATCCAACACACTAACTATCCAACATACTAACTATCCAACACACTAACTATCCAACATACTAACTATCCAACACACTAACTATCCAACATACTAACTATCCAACATACTAACTATCCAACACACTAACTATCCAACATACTAACTATCCAACACACTAACTATCCAACATACTAACTATCCAACACACTAACTATCCAACATACTAACTATCCAACACACTAACTATCCAACATACTAACTATCCAACATACTAACTATCCAACATACTAACTATCCAACATGCTAACTATCCAACACACTAACTATCCAACACACTAACTATCCAACATACTAACTATCCAACATACTAACTATCCAACATACTAACTATCCAACATACTAACTATCCAACATACTAACTATCCAACATACTAACTATCCAACACACTAACTATCCAACACACTAACTATCCAACACACTAACTAACTATCGAACATACTAACTATCCAACATACTAACTATCCAACATACTAACTATCCAACACACTAACTATCCAACATACTAACTATCCAACATACTAACTATCCAACACACTAACTATCCAACATACTAACTATCCAACATACTAACTATCCAACATACTAACTATCCAACATACTAACTATCCAACATACTAACTATCCAACATACTAACTATCCAACATACTAACTATCCAACATACTAACTATCCAACACACTAACTATCCAACATACTAACTATCCAACACACTAACTATCCAACGTACTAACTATCCAACGTACTAACTATCCAACACACTAACTATCCAACATACTAACTATCCAACATACTAACTATCCAACACACTAACTATCCAACATACTAACTATCCAACACACTAACTATCCATCATACTAACTATCCAACATACTAACTATCCAACATACTAACTATCCAACACACTAACTATCCAACATACTAACTATCCAACACACTAACTATCCAACACACTAACTATCCAACATACTAACTATCCAACACACTAACTATCCAACATACTAACTATCCAACACACTAACTATCCAACATACTAACTATCCAACACACTAACTATCCAACACACTAACTATCCAACATACTAACTATCCAACACACTAACTATCCAACATACTAACTATCCAACATACTAACTATCCAACATACTAACTATCCAACATACTAACTATCCAACACACTAACTATCCAACATACTAACTATCCAACATACTAACTATCCAACATACTAACTATCCAACATACTAACTATCCAACATACTAACTATCCAACATACTAACTATCCAACATACTAACTATCCAACATACTAACTATCCAACACACTAACTATCCAACATACTAACTATCCAACATACTAACTATCCAACATACTAACTATCCAACATACTAACTATCCAACACACTAACTATCCAACATACTAACTATCCAACACACTAACTATCCAACATACTAACTATCCAACACACTAACTATCCAACATACTAACTATCCAACACACTAACTATCCAACACACTAACTATCCAACACACTAACTATCCAACACACTAACTAACTATCCAACATACTAACTATCCAACATACTAATTATCCAACATACTAACTATCCAACACACTAACTATCCAACATACTAACTATCCAACATACTAACTATCCAACACACTAACTATCCAACATACTAACTATCCAACATACTAACTATCCAACATACTAACTATCCAACATACTAACTATCCAACATACTAACTATCCAACATACTAACTATCCAACATACTAACTATCCAACACACTAACTATCCAACATACTAACTATCCAACATACTAACTATCCAACACACTAACTATCCAACATACTAACTATCCAACATACTAACTATCCAACATACTAACTATCCAACATACTAACTATCCAACACACTAACTATCCAACATACTAACTATCCAACATACTAACTATCCAACACACTAACTATCCAACATACTAACTATCCAACACACTAACTATCCAACATACTAACTATCCAACACACTAACTATCCAACACACTAACTATCCAACATACTAACTATCCAACATACTAACTATCCAACACACTAACTATCCAACATACTAACTATCCAACATACTAACTATCCAACATACTAACTATCCAACATACTAACTATCCAACACACTAACTATCCAACATACTAACTATCCAACATACTAACTATCCAACATACTAACTATCCAACACACTAACTATCCAACATACTAACTATCCAACACACTAACTATCCAACATACTAACTATCCAACACACTAACTAACTATCCAACATACTAACTATCCAACATACTAACTATCAAACATACTAACTATCCAACACACTAACTATCCAACATACTAACTATCCAACATACTAACTATCCAACACACTAACTATCCAACATACTAACTATCCAACATACTAACTATCCAACATACTAACTATCCAACATACTAACTATCCAACATACTAACTATCCAACATACTAACTATCCAACATACTAACTATCCAACATACTAACTATCCAACACACTAACTATCCAACATACTAACTATCCAACACACTAACTATCCAACATACTAACTATCCAACGTACTAACTATCCAACACACTAACTATCCAACATACTAACTATCCAACATACTAACTATCCAACACACTAACTATCCAACACACTAACTATCCAACATACTAACTATCCAACACACTAACTATCCAACACACTAACTATCTATCCAACATACTAACTATCCAACATACTAACTATCCAACATACTAACTATCCAACATACTAACTATCCAACACACTAACTATCCAACATACTAACTATCCAACATACTAACTATCCAACATACTAACTATCCAACACACTAACTATCCAACATACTAACTATCCAACATACTAACTATCCAACATACTAATTATCCAACATACTAACTATCCAACATACTAACTATCCAACATACTAACTATCCAACATACTAACTATCCAACATACTAACTATCCAACACACTAACTATCCAACATACTAACTATCCAACACACTAACTATCCAACATACTAACTATCCAACGTACTAACTATCCAACACACTAACTATCCAACATACTAACTATCCAACATACTAACTATCCAACACACTAACTATCCAACACACTAACTATCCAACACACTAACTATCCAACACACTAACTATCTATCCAACATACTAACTATCCAACATACTAACTATCCAACGTACTAACTATCCAACACACTAACTAACTATCCAACACACTAACTATCCAACACACTAACTATCTATCCAACATACTAACTATCCAACATACTAACTATCCAACGTACTAACTATCCAACACACTAACTAACTATCCAACACCCTAACTATCCAACACACTAACTATCCAACACACTAACTAACTATCCAACACACTAACTATCCAACATACTAACTATCCAACATACTAACTATCCAACATACTAACTATCCAACATACTAACTATCCAACATACTAACTATCCAACATACTAACTATCCAACATACTAACTATCCAACATACTAACTATCCAACACACTAACTATCCAACACACTAACTATCCATCATACTAACTATCCAACACACTAACTATCCAACATACTAACTATCCAACACACTAACTATCCAACACACTAACTATCCAACATACTAACTATCCAACACACTAACTATCCAACATACTAACTATCCAACACACTAACTATCCAACATACTAACTATCCAACATACTAACTATCCAACACACTAACTATCCAACATACTAACTATCCAACACACTAACTATCCAACATACTAACTATCCAACACACTAACTATCCAACATACTAACTATCCAACACACTAACTATCCAACATACTAACTATCCAACATACTAACTATCCAACATACTAACTATCCAACATGCTAACTATCCAACACACTAACTATCCAACACACTAACTATCCAACATACTAACTATCCAACATACTAACTATCCAACATACTAACTATCCAACATACTAACTATCCAACATACTAACTATCCAACATACTAACTATCCAACATACTAACTATCCAACACACTAACTATCCAACATACTAACTATCCAACACACTAACTAACTATCCAACATACTAACTATCCAACATACTAACTATCCAACATACTAACTATCCAACACACTAACTATCCAACATACTAACTATCCAACATACTAACTATCCAACACACTAACTATCCAACATACTAACTATCCAACATACTAACTATCCAACATACTAACTATCCAACATACTAACTATCCAACATACTAACTATCCAACATACTAACTATCCAACATACTAACTATCCAACATACTAACTATCCAACACACTAACTATCCAACATACTAACTATCCAACACACTAACTATCCAACGTACTAACTATCCAACGTACTAACTATCCAACACACTAACTATCCAACATACTAACTATCCAACACACTAACTATCCATCATACTAACTATCCAACATACTAACTATCCAACATACTAACTATCCAACACACTAACTATCCAACATACTAACTATCCAACACACTAACTATCCAACACACTAACTATCCAACATACTAACTATCCAACACACTAACTATCCAACATACTAACTATCCAACACACTAACTATCCAACATACTAACTATCCAACACACTAACTATCCAACACACTAACTATCCAACATACTAACTATCCAACACACTAACTATCCAACATACTAACTATCCAACATACTAACTATCCAACACACTAACTATCCAACATACTAACTATCCAACATACTAACTATCCAACATACTAACTATCCAACATACTAACTATCCAACATACTAACTATCCAACATACTAACTATCCAACATACTAACTATCCAACACACTAACTATCCAACATACTAACTATCCAACATACTAACTATCCAACACACTAACTATCCAACATACTAACTATCCAACATACTAACTATCCAACATACTAACTATCCAACATACTAACTATCCAACATACTAACTATCCAACATACTAACTATCCAACATACTAACTATCCAACATACTAACTATCCAACACACTAACTATCCAACATACTAACTATCCAACATACTAACTATCCAACATACTAACTATCCAACATACTAACTATCCAACACACTAACTATCCAACATACTAACTATCCAACACACTAACTATCCAACATACTAACTATCCAACACACTAACTATCCAACATACTAACTATCCAACATACTAACTATCCAACACACTAACTATCCAACATACTAACTATCCAACACACTAACTATCCAACATACTAACTATCCAACACACTAACTATCCAACATACTAACTATCCAACACACTAACTATCCAACATACTAACTATCCAACATACTAACTATCCAACATACTAACTATCCAACATGCTAACTATCCAACACGCTAACTATCCAACACACTAACTATCCAACATACTAACTATCCAACATACTAACTATCCAACATACTAACTATCCAACATACTAACTATCCAACATACTAACTATCCAACATACTAACTATCCAACACACTAACTATCCAACATACTAACTATCCAACACACTAACTAACTATCCAACATACTAACTATCCAACATACTAACTATCCAACATACTAACTATCCAACACACTAACTATCCAACATACTAACTATCCAACATACTAACTATCCAACACACTAACTATCCAACATACTAACTATCCAACATACTAACTATCCAACATACTAACTATCCAACATACTAACTATCCAACATACTAACTATCCAACATACTAACTATCCAACATACTAACTATCCAACATACTAACTATCCAACACACTAACTATCCAACATACTAACTATCCAACACACTAACTATCCAACGTACTAACTATCCAACGTACTAACTATCCAACACACTAACTATCCAACATACTAACTATCCAACACACTAACTATCCATCATACTAACTATCCAACATACTAACTATCCAACATACTAACTATCCAACACACTAACTATCCAACATACTAACTATCCAACACACTAACTATCCAACACACTAACTATCCAACATACTAACTATCCAACACACTAACTATCCAACATACTAACTATCCAACACACTAACTATCCAACATACTAACTATCCAACACACTAACTATCCAACACACTAACTATCCAACATACTAACTATCCAACACACTAACTATCCAACATACTAACTATCCAACATACTAACTATCCAACATACTAACTATCCAACATACTAACTATCCAACACACTAACTATCCAACATACTAACTATCCAACATACTAACTATCCAACATACTAACTATCCAACATACTAACTATCCAACATACTAACTATCCAACATACTAACTATCCAACATACTAACTATCCAACATACTAACTATCCAACACACTAACTATCCAACATACTAACTATCCAACATACTAACTATCCAACATACTAACTATCCAACATACTAACTATCCAACACACTAACTATCCAACATACTAACTATCCAACACACTAACTATCCAACACACTAACTATCCAACACACTAACTATCCAACATACTAACTATCCAACACACTAACTATCCAACACACTAACTATCCAACACACTAACTATCCAACACACTAACTAACTATCCAACATACTAACTATCCAACATACTAACTATCCAACATACTAACTATCCAACACACTAACTATCCAACATACTAACTATCCAACACACTAACTATCTATCCAACATACTAACTATCCAACATACTAACTATCCAACATACTAACTATCCAACATACTAACTATCCAACACACTAACTATCCAACATACTAACTATCCAACATACTAACTATCCAACACACTAACTATCCAACATACTAACTATCCAACATACTAACTATCCAACATACTAACTATCCAACATACTAACTATCCAACATACTAACTATCCAACATACTAACTATCCAACATACTAACTATCCAACATACTAACTATCCAACACACTAACTATCCAACATACTAACTATCCAACACACTAACTATCCAACGTACTAACTATCCAACGTACTAACTATCCAACACACTAACTATCCAACATACTAACTATCCAACATACTAACTATCCAACACACTAACTATCCAACACACTAACTATCCAACACACTAACTATCCAACACACTAACTATCTATCCAACATACTAACTATCCAACATACTAACTATCCAACGTACTAACTATCCAACACACTAACTAACTATCCAACACACTAACTATCCAACACACTAACTATCTATCCAACATACTAACTATCCAACATACTAACTATCCAACGTACTAACTATCCAACACACTAACTAACTATCCAACACACTAACTATCCAACACACTAACTATCCAACACACTAACTAACTATCCAACACACTAACTATCCAACATACTAACTATCCAACATACTTACTATCCAACATACTAACTATCCAACATACTAACTATCCAACATACTAACTATCCAACATACTAACTATCCAACATACTAACTATCCAACACACTAACTATCCAACATACTAACTATCCAACACACTAACTAACTATCCAACATACTAACTATCCAACATACTAACTATCCAACACACTAACTATCCAACACACTAACTATCCAACACACTAACTATCCAACACACTAACTATCCAACATACTAACTATCTATCCAACATACTAACTATCCAACATACTAACTATCCAACATACTAACTATCCAACATACTAACTATCCAACACACTAACTATCCAACATACTAACTATCCAACATACTAACTATCCAACACACTAACTATCCAACATACTAACTATCCAACATACTAACTATCCAACATACTAACTATCCAACATACTAACTATCCAACATACTAACTATCCAACATACTAACTATCCAACATACTAACTATCCAACATACTAACTATCCAACACACTAACTATCCAACATACTAACTATCCAACACACTAACTATCCAACATACTAACTATCCAACGTACTAACTATCCAACACACTAACTATCCAACATACTAACTATCCAACATACTAACTATCCAACACACTAACTATCCAACACACTAACTATCCAACACACTAACTATCCAACACACTAACTATCTATCCAACATACTAACTATCCAACATACTAACTATCCAACGTACTAACTATCCAACACACTAACTAACTATCCAACACACTAACTATCCAACACACTAACTATCTATCCAACATACTAACTATCCAACATACTAACTATCCAACGTACTAACTATCCAACACACTAACTAACTATCCAACACACTAACTATCCAACACACTAACTATCCAACACACTAACTAACTATCCAACACACTAACTATCCAACATACTAACTATCCAACATACTTACTATCCAACATACTAACTATCCAACATACTAACTATCCAACATACTAACTATCCAACATACTAACTATCCAACATACTAACTATCCAACACACTAACTATCCAACATACTAACTATCCAACACACTAACTAACTATCCAACATACTAACTATCCAACATACTAACTATCCAACACACTAACTATCCAACACACTAACTATCCAACACACTAACTATCCAACACACTAACTATCCAACACACTAACTATCCAACATACTAACTATCCAACATACTAACTATCCAACATACTAACTATCCAACACACTAACTATCCAACACACTAACTATCCAACATACTAACTATCCAACATACTAACTATCCAACACACTAACTATCCAACATACTAACTATCCAACACACTAACTATCCAACATACTAACTATCCAACATACTAACTATCCAACACACTAACTATCCAACACACTAACTATCCAACATACTAACTATCCAACACACTAACTATCCAACGTACTAACTATCCAACGTACTAACTATCCAACACACTAACTATCCAACATACTAACTATCCAACACACTAACTATCCAACATACTAACTATCCAACACACTAACTATCCAACATACTAACTATCCAACATACTAACTATCCAACACACTAACTATCCAACATACTAACTATCCAACACACTAACTATCCAACATACTAACTATCCAACATACTAACTATCCAACACACTAACTATCCAACATACTAACTATCCAACATACTAACTATCCAACACACTAACTATCCAACATACTAACTATCCAACACACTAACTATCCAACATACTAACTATCCAACATACTAACTATCCAACATACTAACTATCCAACATACTAACTATCCAACACACTAACTATCCAACACACTAACTATCCAACATACTAACTATCCAACATACTAACTATCCAACATACTAACTATCCAACATACTAACTATCCAACATACTAACTATCCAACATACTAACTATCCAACATACTAACTATCCAACACACTAACTATCCAATATACTAACTATCCAACATACTAACTATCCAACATACTAACTATCAAACATACTAACTATCCAACACACTAACTATCCAACATACTAACTATCCAACACACTAACTATCCAACATACTAACTATCCAACACACTAACTATCCAACATACTAACTATCCAACATACTAACTATCCAACATACTAACTAACTAACCTGTGATGTGGTAGCTGACCAGTTTGTTTTGATCCGTGGTGTCTCCGTCCTTGGTGCTGAGAACAGACACCACCTCTCCTGGCCGGTCACTCTCTCTGACCGCGCCCCGGTAAAACTCTCTCTCGAATCGCGGCGGGTTGTCATTCACATCTGCTACAGACACCTGGAGAGGTGCAGGAAGACAGGAGGAAGTAGACTTACTACTACAGTGTGTATGTGACTTTTCTTCATGCATTGATATCAATGGGAGACAGTTGAAATTCGACTGAAGTGTAAAGTTAGGATTTCATCCCTTACTGTTACATACCATGTTTATTTATTTGAGTCTCTAAGCAAAACAGAAAGTCAGTCTGTCTCTTAAATTCCCAGTAGATCACTAAAAATATTTGCAGTAACACTCCTGCCGAGTCTGACTAAGATCCCACTTCTCCACTCCTGTTAGTCTGACTAAGATCCCACTTCTCCACTTCTCCTGAGTCTGACTAAGATCCCACTTCTCCACTTCTGTTAGTCTGACTAAGATCCCACTTCTCCACTCCTGTTAGTCTGACTAAGATCCCACTTCTCCACTCCTGTTAGTCTGACTAAGATCCTACTTCTCCACTCCTGTTAGTCTGACTAAGATCCCACTTCTCCACTCCTGTTAGTCTGACTAAGATCCCACTTCTCCACTCCTCCTGTTAGTCTGACTAAGATCCCACTTCTCCACTCCTCCTGTTAGTCTGACTAAGATCCCACTTCTCCACTCCTGTTAGTCTGACTAAGATCCCACTTCTCCACTCCTGTTAGTCTGACTAGGATCCCACTACTCCACTCCTGTTAGTCTGACTAAGATCCCACTTCTCCACTCCTGTTAGTCTGACTAAGATCCCACTTCTCCACTCCTGTTAGTCTGACTAAGATCCCACTTCTCCACTCCTGTTAGTCTGACTAAGATCCCACTTCTCCACTCCTGTTAGTCTGACTAAGATCCCACTTCTCCACTCGTGCTTCCTCGTTTTGGAGTATCGTCTGGGATATACTAGAAACATTTTAATAATGTAAGAAATAACACAAAAAAATTATAATAATGCAAAGTTGGCCTGGGAATTAGAACTGGGGCGTCCATGTCTGTCAGGGCCATCTTCTACCCCCTTACACACACAGACACTAATACCCTTACACACACAGACACTAATACCCTTACACACACAGACACTAATACCCTTACACACACAGACACTAATACCCTTACAAACAGACACTGATACCCTTACAGACACTACCCCCTACACACAGACAAACCCCCCCCCCCCCCCACACACACAGACACTCCCCCCCACACACACACACACATCACCCCTGCACTCACCGTGACAACAGTGGTAGAGGATAGTTGTAGCAGCTCCCCCAGGTCTGAAGACACCACCACGAAGGTGTAGCTGGGACCAGCCTCATGGTCCAGAACAGACAGGGTTGTGATCCAGCCCGTTTTACTGTCAATGGAGAACACTGGTCCGGTACCAGTAGAACTAGTTGAACCAGGTCTGGTACCAGTAATACCAGATGAGGGACCAGCAGAGGTCCGGTCTGGTCTGTTCTCCTGGATCTGGTTAAGTGGAGGACCCAAGCTGTAGGTGACCTGTAATAAAGAGGAGGAGGGGGTTGGGGAACAGGAGGAGGATGAGGGGGAGGGGGAAATGAGGATGAGGAGGGGGGGAGGGGTGGGGGAACAGGAGGAGGAGAGGAGGAGGGGGTGGGGGAACAGGAGGAGGAGGGGGGGACAGGAGGAGGAGGGGGTGGGGGGACAGGAGGAGGAGGGGGGGGCAGGAGGAGGAGGGGGTGGGGGGACAGGAGGAGGAGGGGGTGGGGGGACAGGAGGAGGAGGGGGTGGGGGGACAGGAGGAGGAGGGGGGGACAGGAGGAGGAGGGGGTGGGGGGACAGGAGGAGGAGGGGGGGACAGGAGGAGGAGGGGGTGGGGGGACAGGAGGAGGAGGGGGTGGGGGGACAGGAGGAGGAGGGGGTGGGGGGACAGGAGGAGGAGGGGGGGACAGGAGGAGGAGGGGGTGGGGGGACAGGAGGAGGAGGGGGAGGAGGAGGAGGGGGGGACAGGAGGAGGAGGGGGTGGGGGGACAGGAGGAGGAGGGGGGGACAGGAGGAGGAGGGGGTGGGGGGACAGGAGGAGGAGGAGGAGGGGGGAAAAAGGAGGGGGAGGAGGAGGGGGGACAGGAGGAGGAGGTGGAGACAGGAGGAGGAGGAGGAGGTGGGGGAAAAGGAGGGGGAGGAGGAGGGGGGGACAGGAGGAGGAGGTGGGGACAGGAGGAGGAGGGGGGACAGGAGGAGGAGGAGGAGGGGGGGACAGGAGGAGGAGGTGGAGACAGGAGGAGGAGGAGGAGGTGGGGGAAAAGGAGGGGGAGGAGGAGGGGGGACAGGAGGAGGAGGAGGAGGGGGGACAGGAGGAGGAGGTGGGGACAGGAGGAGGAGGGGGGACAGGAGGAGGAGGAGGAGGGGGGACAGGAGGAGGAGGTGGAGACAGGAGGAGGAGGAGGGGACAGGAGGAGGAGGAGGAGGTGGGGGAAAAGGAGGGGGAGGAGGAGGGGGAGGAGGAGGAGGGGAACAGGAGGAGGGGGGAGACAGGAGGAGGAGGTGGGGACAGGAGGAGGAGGGGGGGACAGGAGGAAGAGGAGGAGGGGGGACAGGAGGAGGGGGGACAGGAGGAGGAGGAGGAGGGGGGACAGGAGGAGGAGGTGGGGACAGGAGGAGGGGGGGGGACAGGAGGAGTAGGGGGGGACAGGAGGAGGAGGGGGGGACAGGAGGAAGAGGAGGAGGGGGGGACAGGAGGAGGGGGGACAGGAGGAGGGGGGACAGGAGGAGGAGGAGGAGGAGGGGGACAGGAGGAGGAGGTGGGGACAGGAGGAGGAGGGGGGACAGGAGGAGGGGGGACAGGAGGAGGAGGAGGAGGGGGGGCAGGAGGAGGAGGTGGGGACAGGAGGAGGAGGGGGGGACAGGAGGAGGAGGAGGAGGGGGGGACAGGAGGAGGAGGTGGGGACAGGAGGAGGAGGAGGAGGTGGGGGAAAATGAGGGGGAGGAGGAGGGGGAGGAGGAGGAGGGGAACAGGAGAGGGGGGGAACAGGAGGAGGAGGAGGAGGAGGAGGTGGGGACAGGAGGAGGAGGAGGAGGTGGGGGAAAAGGAGGGGGAGGAGGAGGGGAGGAGGAGGAGGGGGGACAGGAGGAGAGGGGGTGGGGGAACAGGAGGAGGAGGATGGGGAGGGGGAAAGGAGGAGGGGATGGGGGAACAGGAGGAGGAGGAGGGGGAAAGGAGGAGGGGATGGGGGATGGGGGAACAGGAGGATGAGGAGGAGGGGGAAAAGGAGGAGGAGGTGGAGGGGGAGGAAGAGGAGGACAGTGGTATAGTTAAGGGTAAATGCCATTTACACACCATTGTGCGATTGTTTACCCATCTCTTGCGGAAATACAGTGGCTTGTGAAAATATTCACCCCCCTTGGCATTTTTCCTATTTTGTTGCCTTACAACCTGGAATTAAAATAGATTTTTGGAGGGTTTGTATCATTTGATTTACACAACATGCCTACCACTTGAAGATTAATTTTTATTTATTGTGAAACAAACAAGAAATAAGACAAAAAAACTGAAAACTTGAGCGTGCATAACTATTCACCCCCAAAAGTCAGTACTTTGTAGTGCCACCTTTTGTAGCAATTACAGGGTATGTCTCTCTAAGCTTGGCACATCTAGCCACTGGGATTTTTGCCCTTTCTTCAAGGCAAAACTGTCCAGCTCCTTCAAGTAGGATGGGTTCTGCTGGTGTACAACAATCGTTCAGTCATACCACAGATTCTCAAATGGATTGAGGTCTGGGCTTTGACTAGGCCATTCCAAGACATTTAAATGTTTCCCCTTAAACCACTCGAGTGTTGCTTTAGCAGTATGCTTAGGGTCATTGTCCTGCTGGAAAGTGAACCTCCGTCCAAGTCTCAAATCTCTGGAAGACTGAAGCAGATTTCCCTCAAGAATTTCCATGTATTTAGCGCCATCCATCATTCCTTAAATTCTGACCAGTTTCCCAGTCCCTGCCGATGAAAAAACACCCCCACAGCATGATGCTGCCACCACCATGCTGTGGGGATGTTTTTTCATCGGCAGGGACTGGGAAACTGGTCAGAATTTAAGGAATGATGGATGGCGCTAAATGTTTCTCATCGGGATGGTGTTCTCGGGGTGATGAGAGGTGTTGGGTTTGCGCCAGACTTAGCATTTTCCTTGATGGCCAAAAGCTCAATTTTAGTCTCATCTGACTGCAGTACCTTCTTCCATATGTTTGTGGAGTCTCCCATATGTCTTTTGGCGAACACCAAACGTGTTTCCTTATTTTTTTATTTAAGCAATGGCTTTTTTTCTGGCCACTCTTCCGTAAAGCCCAGCTCTGTGGAGTGTACGGCTTAAAGTGGTCCTATGGACAGATACTCCAATCTCCGCTGTGGAGCTTTGCAGCTCCTTCAGGGTTATCTTTGGTCTCTTTGTTGCCTCTCTGATTAATGCCCTCCTTGCCTGGTCCCTCTCTTGGCAGGTTTGTTGTGGTGCCATAGTCTTTCCATTTTTTAATAATGGATTTAATGGTGCTCCGTGGGATGTTCAAAGTTTCAGATATTTTTTTATATCCCAACCCTGATCTGTACTTCTCCACAACTTTGTCCCTGACCTGTTTGCAGAGCTTCTTGGTCTTCATGGTGCCGCTTGCTTGGCGGTGCCCCTTGCTTAGTGGTGTTGCAGACTCTGGGGCCTTTCAGAACAGGTGTATATATACTGAGATCATGTGACAGATCATGTGACACTTAGATTGCACACAGGTGGACTTTATTTAACTAATTATGTGACTTCTGAAGGTAATTGGTTGCACCAGATCTTATTTAGGGGCTTCATAGCAAAGGGGGTGAATACATACAGTATACGCGCACCACTTTATTTATTTATTATTTTTTTATTTTTAGAAACAAGTCATTTTTTTCACTTCACCAATTTCCAATTTTTTTGTGTTTGTCCATTACATGAAAAAAATAAATAATCCATTTAAATTACAGGTTGTAATGCAGCAAAATAGGAAAAACACCAAGGGGGTGTGAATACTTTTACAAGGCACTGTATGCATTTGAAATATACAGAGCATTAAAAGGGGATTAAAATCATCAAATCTTGATGATGAGTTGATAATTTTAATCATCTGTGTAGTGGTAGGGAAAAAACTAAAATGTGCACCCCTTTAAGTCCCCAAGACCAGGACTGTCACGTTCCTGACCTTTTTTCTTTTGTCTTGTATTTATTTAGTTGGTCAGGGCGTGAGTTGGGTGGGTTTGTCTATGTGTGATTTTCTATGTTGGGATTTTGTGTTCGGCCTGGTATGATTCTCAATCAGAGGCAGCTGTCAATCGTTGTCCCTGATTGAGAATCATACTAAGGCAGCCGGGGTTCACGTGTGTGTTTGTGGGTGTTTGTATCTCGTGTCAGTGTTCGTGCCACACGGGACTGTTTTCGGTCTTGTCACGTTCGTTGTTTTTTTGTATTTGTAAGTGTTCAGTTTCGTTTTGATTAAATCAATATGAGCACTAACCACTCTGCGTTTTGGTCTGACCCTTACTCCTTCTCCTCATCCGAGGAGGAGGAATTAGACAGCCGTTACAGAAACACCCACCCCAAAAGGATCAAGCAGAGTGGGAACAGACAGCAGCAGCAGCAGAGACCGAGGACACAGGACTCGTGGACTTGGGAGGAGATCCTGGACGGCAAAGGACCCTGGGCTCAGCCAGGGGAATATCGCCGTCCCAAGGCGGAGTTGGAGGCAGCGAAGGCAGAGAGGCGCTGGTATGAGGAGGCAGCGCGGCGACGTGGTTGAGAGCCCGAGAGTCAGACCCAAAAATTTCTTGGGGGGGGGGGGGTACACGCGGAGTGTGGCAAAGCCGGGTAGGATACCTGAGCCAACTCCCCGTGCTTACCGTGGAGTGAGAGGGCGTCGTACTGGTCAGACACCGTGATATGCGGTAAAGCGCACGGTGTCCCCAGTACGTGTGCTTAGTCCAGTGCGGGCTATTCCACCTTGCCGCACTGGCCGGGCTAGGTTGGGCATCGAGCCGGGTGTCATGAAGCCGGCCCAACGCATCTGGCCTCCAGTGCATCTCCTCGGGCCGGCGTACATGGCACCAGCCTTACAAATGGTGTCCCCGGTTCGCCAGCATAGCCCAGTGCGGGTTTTTCCACCTCGCCGCACTGGCAGGGCTACGGGGACCATTCAACCTGGTAAGGTTGGGCAGGCTCGGTGCTCAAGAGCGCGTGTCCTTCTTCACGGTCCGGTTTTTCCGGTGCCACCTCCACGTACCAGTCCTCCGGTGGCAGCCCCCCACACCAGGCTGTCTCTCCGTCTTCTCTCTCCAGTTGCTCCCACCTGTCCAGCGCTATCAGAGCCTTCCTCCTCTCCAGCGCAGCCAGTGTCTGAGCTGCCTGCCTGCCCAGCGCTGTCTGAACTGTCTGCCTGCCCAGCGCTGTCTGAACTGTCTGCCTGCCCAGCGCTGTCTGAGCTGCCTGCCTGCACAGCACCGTCAGAGCTGTCCGTCTGTCCCAAGCCGTCAGAGCTGTCCGTCTGTCCCGAGCCGTCAGAGCTGTCCGTCTGTCCCGAGCCGTCAGAGCTGTCCGTCTGTCCCGAGCCGTCAGAGCTGCCCGTCTGTCCCGAGCCGTCAGAGCTGCCCGTCTGTCCCGAGCCGTCAGAGCTGCCCGTCTGTCCCGAGCCGTCAGAGCTGCCCGTCTGTCCCGAGCCGTCAGAGCCTTCCGCCAGACAGGAGCAGCCAGAGCCTTCCGCCAGACAGGAGCAGCCAGAGCCTTCCGCCAGACAGGAGCAGCCAGAGCCTTCCGCCAGACAGGAGCAGCCAGAGCCTTCCGCCAGACAGGAGCAGCCAGAGCCGTCCAGCCAGGACCAGCCAGAGCCGTCCAGCCAGGACCAGCCAGAGCCGTCCAGCCAGGACCAGCCAGAGCCAGCCAGCCAGCCAGGATCCGCCAGGGCCGCCAGCCAGCCAGGAGCTGCCAGAGCCAGCCGGCCATGAGCAGCCAGAGCCGCCAGCCAGCCATGAGCAGCGAGAGTCGTCCAGCCATGAGCAGCGAGAGTCGTCCAGCCATGAGCAGCCAGAGCCGTCCAGCCAGGACCAGCCAGAGCCGTCCAGCCAGGACCAGCCAGAGCCGTCCAGCCAGGATCCGCCAGAGCCGGCCAGCCAGGATCCGCCAGAGCCAGCCAGCCAGGATCCGCCAGAGCCAGCCAGCCAGGATCCGCCAGAGCCCGTCAGCCAGGATCCGCCAGAGCCCGCCAGCCAGGATCCGCCAGAGCCAGCCAGCCAGGATACGCCAGAGCCCGCCAGCCAGGATCCGCCAGAGCCAGCCAGCCAGGATCCGCCAGAGCCAGCCAGCTAGGATCCGCCAGAGCCAGCCAGCCAGGATCCGCCAGAGCCAGCCAGCCAGGATCCGCCAGAGCCAGCCAGCCAGGATCCGCCAGAGCCAGCCAGCCAGGATCCGCTGACTGAGAACCATTCAGTCAGAATGGTGCCATTTTACGGGCTCCTTCCAATTCTGCTATTTTGTGTTTTCTTTGTGCTGATCTTAACTTTTTTTGTACATAATTTCATAATTTCCTATAACCGAAAAGAGCTTCTGGACACCAGATCAGTGATCAGTAACCTTGGATAAAGATTTCTTCTTCAACGAGGTGCAGGACATACTGCTCACCCCGACCCTAATCCAGAGACTCGGAAAAGAAGAAGGTAAGAGAGGCCAATGTGAAGGCACCCTGATGTGCCTCCGTTCTACTGGTGAACGTACCAACACTGCCGAACAAACTGGACGAGCGCCTTGTCGCCATGTCCTATCAATGGGACTTGAAGAACTGTATTATCCTACGCTTTTCGGAGTCATGGTTGAACAGCTAGGTGGTTTTTCTATGCATCGACAGGACAGAAAGGCAGCGTCGGGTAAGCTCAAGGGGGGAGGTGTGTGTCCCTTTGTTAACAACGGCTGGGGGGAGATCTCTAATATTAAGGACGTCTCGAGGTTCTGCTCACCTGAGGTAGAGTACCTCATGATAAGCTGTAGACCATACTATTTACCAAGAGAGACTTCATCTATATTTTTCATAGCTGTCTATTTACCACCACAAACTGATGCTGGCACTAAGACCTTACTCAACGAGCTGTATAGGACCATAAGCTGTGGATGTATACCAAAGCATACCTTCAAACTTAGTGCCTATTTGCTTGACATCATGGGAAAATCAAAAGAAATCAGCCAAGACCTCAGAAAATAAATTGTAGACCTCCACAAGTCTGGTTCATCCTTGGGAGCAATTTTCCAAATGCCTGAAGGTACCATGTTCATCTGTACAAACAATAGTATGCAAGTATAAACACCATGGGACCACACAGCCGTCATACCGCTCAGGAAGGAGACGCGTTCCGTTCCTAGAGATGAACGTACTTTGCTGGGAAAAGTGCAAATCATTCCCAGAACAACAGCAAAGGACCTTGTGAAGATGCTGGAGGAAACAGGTACAAAAGTATATATATCCACAGTAAAACGAGTCCTATATCGACAAAACCTGAAAGGCCGCTCAGCAAGGAAGAAGCCACTGCTCCAAAACCGCCATAAAAAAAACAGACTACGGTTTGCAACTGCACATGGAGACGATGATCGTACTTTTTGGAGAAATGTCCTCGGGTCTGATGAAACAAAAATATAACTGTTTGGCCATAATGACCATCGTTATGTTTGGAGGAAAAAGGGGGCTGCTTGCAAGGCGAAGAACACCATCCCAACCGTGAAGCACGGGGGTGTCAGCATCATGTTGTGGGGGTGCTTTCCTGCAGGAGGGACTTGTGCACTTCACAAAATGATGGCATCATGAGGAAAGAAAATTATGTGGATATATTGAAGGAACATCTTAAGACATCAGTCAGGAAGTTAAAGCTTGGTCGCAAATGGGTCTTCCAAGTGGACATTGACCCCAAGCATACCTCCAAAGTTGTGGCAAAATGGCTTAAGGACAACAACATCACAAAGCCCTGACCTCAATCCTATAGAACATTTGTGGGCAGAACTGAAAAAGCGTGTAGGCAAGGAGGCCTACAAACCTGACTCAGTTACACCATCTCTGTCAGGAGGAATGGGTCAAAATTCACCCAACTTATTGGGTACGATAATAATATGATACTAAGATAATAATATGCTAACAAGATGATAATATGATACTAAGATAATAATATGATACTAAGATAATAATATGATAACAAGATGATAATATGATACTAAGATAATAATATGATACTAAGATGATAACATGGTACTAAGATAATAATATTATACTAAGATGATAATATGATAACAAGATGATAATATTATACTCTGTTGATAACATGATAATACAATGATAATATTATACTAAGATGGTAATATGACACTAAGAAGATAACTATGATGATAATATTATACTAAGATGATAATATAATAATATTATGATAATATGATACATCAAATCAAATCAAAATTTTATTTGTCACATACACATAGTTAGCAGATGTTAATGCGAGTGTAGCGAAATGCTTGTGCTTCTAGTTCCGACAATGCAGTAATAACCAACTAAGATACTAAGATGATAACATGATAATATGCTAATAAGATGATATGATACTACGATGTTAATATAATACTATGATAATACGATGATAACATGATACTAAGATGATACTAGGATAATAAGATGATAATATTACACTAAGATGATAACATGATAATACGATAATAAGATGGTATGATACTACAATGATAATATAATACTATGATAATAAGATCATACCATGATACTAAGATGATAACATGATAATGAGATGATAATATGATACTAAGATAATAACATGATAATAAGATGATAACATGATAATAAGATGATAACATGATAATAAGATGATAATATTATACTAAGATGATAACATGATAATGTGATGATAACATGGTAATAAGATGATAACATGATAATAATATGATACTAAGATAATACTAAGATAATAATATGATACTAAGAAGATAACATCATACTATGATGATAATATAATACTATTATGATAATATGATACTAAGATGATACCATGATAATATGCGAATAAGATGATATGATACTACGATGATAATATAATACTATGATAATAAGATCATAACATGATACTAAGATGATAATATGATAAGAAGATGATACTATTACACTAAGATGATAACACGATACTAAAATGATACTATTACACTAAGATGATAACATGATAATAAGACGATACTATTACACTAAGATGATAACATGATAATAAGATGATACCATGATAATAAGATGATAATATGATAATAAGATGATACTATTACACTAAGATGATAACATGATAATAAGATGATAATATTACACTAAGATGATAAGATGATAAGATGATACTAAGATGATAACATGATACTAAGATAATAATATGATAATAAGATGATAATATGATAATAAGATGATAATATTACACTAAGATGATAAGATGATAACATGATAATAAGATGATAACATGATACTAAGATGATACTATTACACTAAGATAATAACATGATACTAAGATGATAACATGATACTAAGATGATAACATGATACTAAGATGATACTATTACACTAAGATAATAACATGATACTAAGATGATACTATTACACTAAGATGATAATATGATACTAAGATGATACTATTACACTAAGATGATAACATGATAATAAGATGATAATATGATAATAACATGATAACATGATACTAAGATGATACTATTACACTAAGATGATAATATGATACTAAGATGATACTATTACACTAAGATGATAACATGATAATAAGATGATAATATGATAATAAGATGATAACATGATACTAAGATGATAACATGATACTAAGATGATACTATTACACTAAGATGATAATATGATACTAAGATGATACTATTACACTAAGATGATAACATGATAATAAGATGATACTATTACACTAAGATGATAACATGATAATAAGACGATACTATTACACTAAGATGATAACATGATACTAAGATGATAACATGATAATAAGATGATAATATGATAATAAGATGATACTATTACACTAAGATGATAACATGATAATGTGATAATAAGATGATACTATTACACTAAGATGATAACATGATAATAAGATGATAATATTACACTAAGATGATAAGATGATAACATGATACTAAGATGATAACATGATACTAAGATAATAATATGATAATAAGATGATACTATTACACTAAGATGATAACATGATACTAAGATGATAACATGATACTAAGATGATACTATTACACTAAGATGATAACATGATAATAATGAAGTGAATAATAACAGAGAAGACAGTGTAATACCTGTCCGTTGGAGCCCCAGTCAGGGTCGAGCGCCCGCACCTGGACCACCCTGGTACCCACGGGCATCCCCTCCATCACCATGGCAACGTAGGAACTGGTCTCGAACAACGGCTTGTTGTCATTTATATCCAGAATCTATTGAGAGGAGGAGGAGGAGGAGGAGGAGGAGGGGGAGGGGGAGGAGGAGGGTTAAGTAAACTGAATTAAACTCTTTGGAAAGGGTAGAAACCCTACCTCCACATGTTGAATATGTTATTCTACAGTCCTGCTACACACCGTCACACACACACAGACACACACACACACACACACACACACACACACACACACACACACACACACACACACACACACACACACACACACACACACACACATACACACACACACACACAAGTCAATTCCTCACCTTCACCTCCACGTCGACAGTAGAGATGGACTCTATGAGGTCTCGTCGTGTCATAGTGGAGACAGACACACACACACAAGTCAATTCCTCACCTTCACCTCCACGTCGACAGTAGAGATGGACTCTATGAGGTCTCGTCGAGTCGTAGCTGAGACTTTAAACCTGAAGATGCTGATCAGTTCATAGTCCAGAGGATTGGTCAGCCGCACCAGACCCGTCTCTCTCTCCACCAGGAACGTACCTCCCTGTAGAGAAACACAAAGGCAGGATCATTATGATGTCATACAAGCTCATAACAACATGTATTATAATGCATCATAAACTGTATTAAAATGTATTAAAATGTTTTAAGTGAGAAGTAGACATGGGTCTGAAGGCCAGAAAAAGAGGGAATACCTCCTCTTAGAGTATGAATTAGGATATTTGAGAAGGTTTGAATCGTAAGCAACCTGCCTATACATTGTTTGCAGGACGATAGACCAACATAGCTACTGTAGTAAAAGCTGTGTGCTGGAAAACCTTGGTAGAGCATGGGTGAAGTAGACATCGTTGTGCTGATGTGAATTTCCGAACGAGGAATACAGTGGGGTCGAACTGCTCTATGTTGTTCTGAGCTAGGAGAGGGCCTTCTGACATCATAGGGCCTTCTGACATCATAGGGCCTTCTGACATCATAGGGCCTTCTGACATCATAGGGCCTTCTGACATCATAGTCACCCACCTCGGTGGGGACAGCCCTGGGTTCGTCAGATGAGAGCTGATTTAGAGGAAGTCATCTGAATGTTCCCCTGGACAACGGTGGTCTACTCTGACATCACACAGTGGGAGGAGTTGGATGCTCCAGTGGGAGGAGGACATCAACAAGCCCATAGAGATAGTCCAGAGGGAGGAGGACATCAACAAGCCCATAGAGATGGTCCAGTGGGAGGAGGACATCAACAAGCCCATAGAGATGGTCCAGTGGGAGGAGGACATCAACAAGCCCATAGAGATGGTCCAGAGGGAGGACATCAACAAGCCCATAGAGATGGCCCAGAGGGAGGAGGACATCAACAAGCCCATAGAGATGGTCCAGAGGGAGGAGGACATCAACAAGCCCATAGAGATGGTCCAGAGGGAAGAGGACATCAACAAGCCCATAGAGATGGTCCAGAGGGAGGAGGACATCAACAAGCCCATAGAGATGGTCCAGAGGGAGGAGGACATCAACAAGCCTATAGAGATGGTCCAGTGGGAGGAGGACATCAACAAGCCCGTAGAGATGGTCCAGTGGGAGGAGGACATCAACAAGCCCATAGAGATGGCCCAGAGGGAGGAGGACATCAACAAGCCCATAGAGATGGTCCAGAGGGAGGAGGACATCAACAAGCCCATAGAGATGGTCCAGAGGGAGGAGGACATCAACAAGCCCATAGAGATGGTCCAGTGGGAGGAGGACATCAACAAGCCCATAGAGATGGTCCATCCAGCACAGCCAGAAGAGGACTGGCCACCCCTCATAGCCTGGTTCCTCTCTAGGTTTCTTCCTAGGTTCTGGCCTTTCTAGGGAGTTCTTCCTAGCCACCGTGCTTCTACACCTGCATTGCTTTCTGTTTGGGGTTTTAGGCTGAGTTTCTGTACAGCACTTTGAGATATCAGCTGATGTAAGAAGGACTTTATAAATACATTTGATTTGAGGACATCAATTAAGTTTTTGTCCTGAAATACAAAGTGTTTTGTTTGGGGCAAATCAAATACAACACATTACTGAGTACCACTCTCCATATTTTCAAGCATAGTGGTGGCTGCATCATGTTATGGGTATGCTTGTAATCGTTAAGGACTGAGAGTTTTTCAGGATAAAAAAGAAATGGAAGAACAGGCAAAATCCTAAAAGAAACCTGCTTCACTCTGCTTTTCAATAGACAGTGAGAGATGAATTCACCTTTCAGCAGGACAATAACCTAAAACACAAGGCCAAATATACACTGAGGTTGCTTAGCAAGAAGACGGTGAATGTTCCTGAGTGGCCGAGTTACATGGAAAATCTATGGCAAACCTGAAAATGGTGGTCTAACAATGATCAACAACCAATCTGACAGAGCTTGGATAATTTTGGAAAAAAAATTACAGCAAATGTTGCACAATCCAGGTGTGGAAAGCTCTTAGAGACTTACCCAGAAAGACTCGGAGCTGTCATCACTGACAAACGTGCTTCTACATAGTATTGACTCAGGGGTGTGAATACTTATGTAAATGAGATATTTCTGTACATCATTTTACATAAATTAGTAAACATTTATAAAAGCATGTTTTAATTTGGTCATTATGGGGGTATTGTGTGTAGATGGGTGAGAAAAAAACATTTATTTAATCCATTTTGAATTCAGGTAGTAACACAACAAAATGTGGACTAATTCAAGGGCTAGGAATACTTTCTGAAGGCACTGCACCTTTCTTTGCCTGTTTGTTATCTAAATAACATTCAGCTGTGTTAGCTACAGGGGCTAACGTTAGCTGCTGGACTTTGTACACGAAAGCTAACGTTAGCTACGTAAAGTCAGCTAGTTACAGCGCCTTCGGAAAGTATTCAAACCCCTTGACTTTTTCCACTTTTTGTTATGTTATGTTACAGCCTTATTCTAAAATTGATTAAATTACAAAGAATCCTCAGCAATCTACACACAATATCCCATAATAACGAAGCGAAAACAGGTTTTTAGACATCTTTGCAATGAGACTCAATATTGAGCTCAGGTGCATCCTGTTTTCATTGATCATCCTTGAGATGTTTCTACAACTTGATTGGAGTCCACCTGTGGTAAATTCAATTGATTGGACATGCTCTGGAAAGGTACACACCTGTCTATATAAGGTCCCACAGTTGACAGTGCATGTCAGAGCAAAAACCAAGCCATGAAGTCGAAGGAATTGTCCGTAGAGCTCCGAGACAGGATTGTGTAGAGGCACAGATCTGGTGAAGGGCACCAAAACATTTTTGCAGCATTGAAGGTCCCCAAGAACACAGTGGCCTCCATCATTCTTAAATGGAAGAAGTTTGGAACCACCAAGACTCTTCCTAGAGCTGGTCGCCAGGCTAAACTGACCAATAGGGGGAGAAGGGCCTTGGTCAGAGAGGTGACCAAGAACCTGATGGTCACTCTGACAGAGCTCCAGAGTTCCTTTGTGGAGATGGAAGAAGGGACAACCATCTCTGTAGCACTCCACTAATCAGGCCTTTATGTTAGAGTGGCCAGAAGGAAGCCACTCCTCAGTAAAAGGCATATGACAGCCCACGTGGAGTTTGCCAAAAGGCACCTAAAGACTTTCAGACAATGAGAAACAAGATTCTCTGGTTTGTTTGAAACCAAGATTGAACAGTTTGGTCTGAATGTCAAGCATCATGTCTGGAGTAAACCTGGTACCATCCCTACGATGAAGCATGGTGGTGGCAACATCATGCTTTGGAGATGTTTTCAGCGGCAGGGACTGGGAGATTAGTCAGGATCGAGGAAAAGATGAACAGAGCAAAGTACAGAGAGATCCTTGATGAAAACCTGCTCCAGAGTGCTCAGGACCTCAGACTGGGGCGAAGGTTCACCTTCCAACAGCACAACGACCCTAAGCACACAGCTAAGAAAATGCAGGAGTGGCTTCGGGACAAGTCTCTGAATGTCCTTGAGTGGCCCAACCAGAGCCCGGACTTGAACCTGATCGAACATCTCTAGGGAGACCTGAAAATAGCTGTGCAGCGACGCTCCCCATCCAACCTGACAGAGCTTGAGGATCTGCAGAGAAGAATGGGAGAAACTCCCCAAACACAGGTGTGCCACGCTTGTAGCGTCATACCCAAGAAGACTCGAGGCTGTCATCTCTGCCAAAGGAGCTTCAACAAATTACTGAGTAAAGAGTCTGAATAATTATGTAAATGTAAGATTTCTTTTTCTTTTCTTTTTTTACAAATTTGCAAAAAAAAATACAAACCTATTTTTGCTTTGTCATTATGGGGTATTGTGTGTAGATTGATGAAGGTAAAAAACAATGTAATACATTTTACAATAAGACTGTATTGTAACAAAATGTGGAAAACGTCAAGGGGTCTGAATACTTTACGAATGCACTGTATAGCATATATTATAAAAAAAAATCTGAGCTGTTCTTTCCTGGTTGCTGTCGGGAGTCTCTCCCCCCACAGCGGTGTAAGCCCCAGTCTGTCCTGGGGCCAGGTATATGTTTCCCAGGACCGTGCCCACTGGCGTGTCCTCTGGTATGGTGAAGGAGTACTGAGGCTGGGTGAAGGAGGGAACCAAGGCGTCCGGGGGGAGGACGTGGATGAAGGCTGAGACCAGAGAATGTTTGGCCGGGGAGCCACGGTCTGTAGCCTTGACAAAGAAGGATAGGATGGTTCCCTGGAGGTGGAGAAGAGATCCTTTAGTCACCATCCAACCGCTGTCCGGCTCCACCTGATGGAGAAAAGAAGAACAGTTGTCAAACAGGATGTGTGCTTCTCAAAGACACGACCCCCCCCCTCACACAGCCCCCCGCCTCAACCCACCTCCAGTACGTCAACCAGGGGCAGGCGGGCCTCGCTGTACAGGGAATAGATGACCCGTCCATTGGGTCCAGCGTCAAGGTCTGAGGCCTGGATCTGGGTAACCAAGGATCCTTTAGCCACATTGGACCTGATGCTCATACGATACTCCACCGCCCTGAACCGAGGGGCGTTGTCATTCTCATCAGTCAACACCACACGGACTGTACAGAATGCAGCACGGCCTGGAAACACGGTAGTGACAGGGTTATAGACATGATAGTAACAGTGTCATAGACAGGATAGTAACAGTGTTGTGTTATAGACATGATAGTAACAGGGTTATAGACATGATAGTACCAGTGTCATAGACATGATAGTAACAGGGTTATAGACATGATAGTAACAGTGTTATAGACATGATAGTACCAGTGTTATAGACATGATAGTACCAGTGTTATAGACATGATAGTACCAGTGTTATAGACATGATAGTACCAGTGTTATAGACATGATAGTAACAGTGTTATAGACAGGATAGTAACAGTGTTATAGACAGGATAGTAACAGTGTTATAGACATGATAGTAACAGGGTTATAGACAGGATAGTAACAGTGTTATAGACAGGATAGTAACAGTGTTATAGACAGGATAGTAACAGGGTTATAGACAGGATAGTAACAGGGTTATAGACATGATAGTAACAGTGTTATAGACATGATAGTAACAGTGTTATAGACATGATAGTAACAGTGTTATAGACAGGATAGTAACAGTGTTATAGACAGGATAGTAACAGTGTTATAGACATGATAGTAACAGTGTTATAGACAGGATAGTACCAGTGTTATAGACAGGATAGTGACAGTGTAGTAGACATGATAGTAACAGTGTTATAGACATGATAGTAACAGTGTTGTGTTGTAGACAGGATAGTAACAGTGTTATAGATATGATAATAACAGTGTTATAGACATGATAGTAGTGTTATAGACATGATAGTAACAGTGTTATAGACAGGATAGTAGTGTTATAGACATGATAGTAACAGTGTTATAGACAGGATAGTAACAGTGTTATAGACAGGATAGTAACAGTGTTATAGACATGATAGTAACAGTGTTATAGACATGATAGTAGTGTTATAGACATGACAGTACCAGTGTTATAGACAGGATAGTAACAGTGTTATAGACATGATAGTAACAGTGTTATAGACAGGATAGTAACAGTGTTATAGACATGATAGTAACAGTGTTATAGACAGGATAGTAACAGTGTTATAGACAGGATAGTAGCAGTGTTATAGACATGATAGTAACAGTGTTATAGACATGATAGTAACAGTGTTATAGACATGATAGTACCAGTGTTATAGACATGATAGTAACAGTGTTATGTTGTGGATGCTGAATGTGTTATTGATACATTGATCATTGATGCTCTACTGATGATTGATGAAACCACCCGGCTCGAAGGACCATTAAAAACTATACTGGCATTTCACAAACAAACAAACACACGAACATACACCCACCCCCTCCCCCCAAACACATACCCTCCCCCTCTCTGTACCTCCTCCATCAAGGGCCATGACGGTGAGGACTATATCCTTGTTGCTAGGGTTTTCACGGTCTAGTTTCTGTGCGGTGGTGATGAGGCCTTTAGCGTCGATGCTGAACTTACTCTTCCCCAAGTCGTTGATGAACGTGAAGGTCACCTGACCAAACAGACCTGAGTCCTCATCCGTAGCGCGCACCTGGAGGGAGAGTCACGATTTATTGATTGATTAGTCGGTTGGTTGGTTTATTGATTGATTAGTATTGACACAATCAACACTAGATTATAGTTCTGTGATCATCTCTTTCATTTTAATTCTTTACTCAAACAAGAATACACCAGCAGTTAACACTATATCGTCATACAGTTTTATAAAGAAATAATGGCAGATATGAAATCATGGCAGATACGAAATCATGGCAGATATGAAATCCTGTCAGATATGAAATCATGGCAGATATGAAATCATGGCAGATATGAAATCCTGTCAGATATGAAATCATGGAAGGTATGAAATCCTGGCAGATATGAAATCCTGGGAGATATTTGAATACTAAAGTAAGCATACAGGTTACCTCTCACCTGTAGAAGTTAGTGTCAGTGTTACCTCTCACCTGTAGAAGTTAGTGTCAGTGTTACCTCTCACATGTAGAAGTTAGTGTCAGTGTTACCTCTCACCTGTAGACGTTAGTGTCAGTGTTACCTCTCACCTGTAGAAGTTAGTGTCAGTGTTAGCTCTCACCTGTAGGAGTTAGTGTCAGTGTTACCTCTCACCTGTAGAAGTTGGTGTCAGTGTTACCTCACACCTGTAGAAGTTAGTGTCAGTGTTAGCTCTCACCTGTAGAAGTTAGTGTCAGTGTTACCTCACACCTGTAGAAGTTAGTGTTAGTGTTACCTCTCACCTGTAGAAGTTAGTGTCAGTGTTAGTGTCAGTGTTACCTCTCACCTGTAGAAGTTAGTGTCAGTGTTACCTCTCACCTGTAGAAGTTAGTGTCAGTGTTAGTGTCAGTGTTACCTCTCACCTGTAGAAGTTAGTGTCTGTGTTAGCTCTCACCTGTAGAAGTTAGTGTCTGTGTTACCTCACACCTGTAGAAGTTAGTGTCAGTGTTAGCTCTCACCTGTAGAAGTTAGTGTCAGTGTTAGCTCTCACCTGTAGAAGTTAGTGTCAGTGTTACCTCTCACCTGTAGACGTTAGTGTCAGTGTTAGCTCTCACCTGTAGAAGTTAGTGTCAGTGTTACCTCTCACCTGTAGAAGTTAGTGTCAGTGTTACCTCTCACCTGTAGAAGTTAGTGTCAGTGTTAGCTCTCACCTGTAGACGTTAGTGTCAGTGTTAGCTCTCACCTGTAGAAGTTAGTGTCAGTGTTAGCTCTCACCTGTAGACGTTAGTGTCAGTGTTAGTGTCAGTGTTAGTGTCAGTGTTACCTCTCACCTGTAGAAGTTAGTGTCAGTGTTAGCTCTCACCTGTAGAAGTTAGTGTCAGTGTTACCTCTCACCTGTAGAAGTTAGTGTCTGTGTTAGCTCTCACCTGTAGAAGTTAGTGTTAGTGTTAGCTCTCACCTGTAGACGTTAGTGTCAGTGTTAGTGTCAGTGTTAGCTCTCACCTGTAGAAGTTAGTGTCAGTGTTAGCTCTCACCTGTAGAAGTTAGTGTCAGTGTTACCTCACACCTGTAGAAGTTAGTGTCAGTGTTACCTCTCACCTGTAGAAGTTAGTGTCAGTGTTAGCTCTCACCTGTAGACGTTAGTGTCAGTGTTAGCTCTCACCTGTAGAAGTTAGTGTCAGTGTTACCTCTCACCTGTAGACGTTAGTGTCAGTGTTACCTCTCACCTGTAGAAGTTAGTGTTAGTGTTACCTCTCACCTGTAGACGTTAGTGTCAGTGTTACCTCTCACCTGTAGAATATAGTGTTAGTGTTACCTCTCACCTGTAGAAGTTAGTGTCAGTGTTAGTGTCAGTGTTACCTCTCACCTGTAGAAGTTAGTGTCAGTGTTACCTCTCACCTGTAGAAGTTAGTGTCAGTGTTAGTGTCAGTGTTACCTCTCACCTGTAGAAGTTAGTGTCTGTGTTAGCTCTCACCTGTAGAAGTTAGTGTCAGTGTTAGCTCTCACCTGTAGAAGTTAGTGTCAGTGTTAGCTCTCACCTGTAGAAGTTAGTGTCAGTGTTACCTCTCACCTGTAGACGTTAGTGTCAGTGTTAGCTCTCACCTGTAGAAGTTAGTGTCAGTGTTACCTCTCACCTGTAGAAGTTAGTGTCTGTGTTAGCTCTCACCTGTAGAAGTTAGTGTCAGTGTTACCTCTCACCTGTAGAAGTTAGTGTCAGTGTTAGCTCTCACCTGTAGACGTTAGTGTCAGTGTTAGCTCTCACCTGTAGAAGTTAGTGTCAGTGTTAGCTCTCACCTGTAGACGTTAGTGTCAGTGTTAGTGTCAGTGTTAGTGTCAGTGTTACCTCTCACCTGTAGAAGTTAGTGTCAGTGTTAGCTCTCACCTGTAGAAGTTAGTGTCAGTGTTACCTCTCACCTGTAGAAGTTAGTGTCTGTGTTAGCTCTCACCTGTAGACGTTAGTGTCAGTGTTAGTGTCAGTGTTAGCTCTCACCTGTAGAAGTTAGTGTCAGTGTTAGCTCTCACCTGTAGAAGTTAGTGTCAGTGTTACCTCACACCTGTAGAAGTTAGTGTCAGTGTTACCTCTCACCTGTAGAAGTTAGTGTCAGTGTTAGCTCTCACCTGTAGACGTTAGTGTCAGTGTTAGCTCTCACCTGTAGAAGTTAGTGTCAGTGTTACCTCTCACCTGTAGACGTTAGTGTCAGTGTTACCTCTCACCTGTAGAAGTTAGTGTTAGTGTTACCTCTCACCTGTAGACGTTAGTGTCAGTGTTACCTCTCACCTGTAGAAGTTAGTGTCAGTGTTACCTCTCACCTGTAGAAGTTAGTGTCAGTGTTACCTCTCACCTGTAGACGTTAGTGTCAGTGTTACCTCTCACCTGTAGAAGTTAGTATCAGTGTTACCTCTCACCTGTAGAAGTTAGTGTCAGTGTTACCTCTCACATGTAGAAGTTAGTGTCAGTGTTAGCTCTCACCTGTAGAAGTTAGTGTCAGTGTTACCTCTCACCTGTAGAAGTTAGTGTCAGTGTTACCTCACACCTGTAGAAGTTAGTGTCAGTGTTAGCTCTCACCTGTAGAAGTTAGTGTCAGTGTTACCTCACACCTGTAGAAGTTAGTGTTAGTGTTACCTCTCACCTGTAGAAGTTAGTGTCAGTGTTAGTGTCAGTGTTACCTCTCACCTGTAGAAGTTAGTGTCAGTGTTACCTCTCACCTGTAGAAGTTAGTGTCAGTGTTAGTGTCAGTGTTACCTCTCACCTGTAGAAGTTAGTGTCTGTGTTAGCTCTCACCTGTAGAAGTTAGTGTCTGTGTTACCTCATACCTGTAGAAGTTAGTGTCAGTGTTACCTCTCACCTGTAGACGTTAGTGTCAGTGTTAGCTCTCACCTGTAGAAGTTAGTGTCAGTGTTACCTCTCACCTGTAGAAGTTAGTGTCTGTGTTAGCTCTCAACTGTAGAAGTTAGTGTCAGTGTTACCTCTCACCTGTAGAAGTTAGTGTCAGTGTTACCTCTCACCTGTAGAAGTTAGTGTCAGTGTTAGTGTCAGTGTTACCTCTCACCTGTAGAAGTTAGTGTCAGTGTTACCTCTCACCTGTAGAAGTTAGTGTCTGTGTTAGCTCTCACCTGTAGAAGTTAGTGTCTGTGTTACCTCACACCTGTAGAAGTTAGTGTCAGTGTTACCTCTCACCTGTAGACGTTAGTGTCAGTGTTAGCTCTCACCTGTAGAAGTTAGTGTCAGTGTTACCTCTCACCTGTAGAAGTTAGTGTCTGTGTTAGCTCTCACCTGTAGAAGTTAGTGTCAGTGTTACCTCTCACCTGTAGAAGTTAGTGTCAGTGTTACCTCTCACCTGTAGAAGTTAGTGTCAGTGTTACCTCACACCTGTAGACGTTAGTGTCAGTGTTGCCTCACACCTGTAGAAGTTAGTGTCAGTGTTACCTCTCACCTGTATGACTCTGGATCCAGCAGGTGTGTTCTCTCTGGTTTCCGCCAGGTAGAACCTCTGGCTGAATACTGGACTGTAGAGGTTCGCTCCCAGCACATACACATTGACCTGGGAACATCATATTCATCATTATCATATACCTGTATCATAGTTCTCTACACAGGCTTGCCCCCAACACACTCACCAGATAACAATATAAAACAATAATATACAATTATTACTCCATTATATTATTATTATTAATATGAATATGAATATTACCCTATTATTGCTATTATTACTAATATTATTATCAAATTATTATTATTAATTATTAAAGTATTAATATTATTATAATTAATATTATTATTATCACATTATTATTATTATGATTATTATTATACATATTATTATTATCAGCATATTATTGTTTTTACTCTATTATTATTAATTTTATTATTAGTATTATTACTCGAGTATTATTACTCTAGTATTATAATTAATATTATTATTAATATTATTACTCTATTATTTTTTACTCTATTATTATTAATATTGTTATTAGTATTATTACTCTAGTATAATTACTCTACTAGTATAAATAATATTATTATTTATAGTATTACTCTATTATTATTAGTATTATTACTCTATTATTTTTTACTCTAGTATTACTAATATTGTTATTAGTAGTATTACTCTATTATTATTACTCTATTATTATAATTAATATTATTATTAATATTATTATTAGTATTATTACTCTAGTATTATTACTCTATTATTATAATTGATAGTAATATTAATATTATTACCCTATTATTATTACTCTATTATTATAATTAATATTATTATTAATATTGTTATTAGTGGTATTACTCTATTATTATTACTCTATTATTATAATTAATATTATTATTAATATTGTTATGAGTGGTATTACTCTATTATTATTACTCTATTATTATAATTAATATTATAATTAATATTATTATTAGTGGTATTACTCTATTATTATTACTCTATTATTATAATTAATATTATTATTAATATTATTATTAGTATTATTACTCTAGTATTATTACTCTATTATAATTGATAGTAATATTAATATTATTACCCTATTATTATTACTCTATTATTATAATTAATAATATTATTAATATTATTATTAGTATTATTACTCTAGTATTATTACTCTATTATTATAATTAATATTATTATTAATATTAATTATAATTCTACACCTACATTGCTTGCTGTTTGGGGGTTTTAGGCTGAGTTTCTGTACAGCACTTTGAGATATTAGCTGATGTACGAAGGGCTATATAAAATAAACTTGATTTGATTTGATTATTAGTATTGCTCTATTATTATTTTATTTGTTATTATTATCGCTATGTTAGTATTATTATTCTATTAGTATTATTACTCTATTATTATTACTATGTTTGTGTATTATTACTCTATTGGAAAAATAACAAAGAAATAAAATAACTTTAAATCTTCAAACCTCAGCGGTGTTGGTGAAGACCCCATCGGACACAGACACGTTGAGCCTCAAGGAAGCCCTCATCCCCTGTCTTCTCTGATTGGACAGAGATATCAACCCCGTCTCTGTGTCCATCATAAACACCGTCCGCTCGTCACCGGACAGGATATTGTACCTGGATGGATAACATCATAACACAGAAGCAAATTACTGTGAATGTAATATAGAGATTAGCCCTGTACCAGATTGTCGAGACCATCGCAGAAGCAATCTGGGTAACACTTTACATCCACAGTCATAACATGTTATGTCATATGATCACATTATGTCATGACATATATTTAGGCCTGTTGTGACATACTGTATATTGTGTTATTCTATGGCTGGTTATGACACCTACATAAGAGTGTCACAACCCACAAAACCTACCACACAAGGTAAAACATTTCATTCCACCATAGCCTAATTGTTTATGTTATATAAACATTTTCTCAAATTGACCATATTAAATTCTCATTGTATATTTGCTCACACATTGATGTCAGACATGCACCTGCCCCAGTGCTCTGTTGTTGATGACTGGGATGAATGCAGGAGCAGAGTGCAGGAGCAGGACCAGACACCCTCTATGTAACTGATGACTGGGATGAATGTAGGAGCAGAGTGCAGGAGCAGGACCAGACACCCTCTATGTAACTGATGACTGGGATGAATGTAGGAGCAGAGTTCAGGAGCAGGACCAGACACCCTCTATGTGACTGATGACTGGGATGAATGTAGGAGCAGAGTTCAGGAGCAGGACCAGACACCCTCTATGTGACTGATGACTGGGATGAATGTAGGAGCAGAGTGCAGGAGCAGGACCAGACACCCTCTATGTAACTGATGACTGGGATGAATGTAGGAGCAGAGTTCAGGAGCAGGACCAGACACCCTCTATGTAACTGACTGGGATGAATGTAGGAGCAGAGTTCAGGAGCAGGACCAGACACCCTCTATGTAACTGATGACTGGGATGAATGTAGGAGCAGAGTTCAGGAGCAGGACCAGACACCCTCTATGTGACTGATGACTGGGATGAATGTAGAAGCAGAGTTCAGGAGCAGGACCAGACACCCTCTATGTGACTGGTGACTGATATAAGGACATGTACGTGATAGGCCTCTCTGGCTTATATGATGGTCATAATTCTTCATGACAGTGTCATACAGTGTATTTTCTACAAGTTATTTAAAATATGATGGAAAAAAAACATGACTAAAGAATTCATTACAACAACAACAACAACGGACTAAATTTGAGTTTAGACTCTCTGATGTAGGTGTCATAACCAGCCATAAAATAACACAATATATTTCACAACAGGTGAGTTATTATGATATGGTTATGACCGTGTCGTAACGTGTTATGATGCTGGGTGTCAAGTAAAAGTGTTACTGCATTATTAGTCATCCTAATAGTAGAAATGTTTGGGGCAGTAGAGCAGAGGCCTGCCAGAACAACGTACATCCCGATGAACTAGAGACCTGCCAAAAATCCACAAGATCAAACTGAAGGGTCCTCAAGAATTCAGCACCAGTCAGGAGTAACGACCAACCTTAACTTCTCTAGGGTAGGGGGCAGCATTTTCACGTTTGGATGAAAAGCATACCCAAATTCAACTGCCAGTTACTCATCGCCAGGAGATAAGATATGCATATTATTAGTAGATTTGGATAGAAAACACTCTGAAGTTTCTAAAACTGTTTGAATCATGTCTGTGGGTATAACAGAACTTATTTAGCAGGCGAAACCCCGAGGACAAACCATTCAGATTCAGGAGTAATGACCTTAACAGAGCTATTGAGCATCCTGAGAAAGAAGCTCTTGACTCTGCGTAGGGCTGAAAGACGGTGGAAAGAAAGAGCCAAGAAGCGAACTGCATTCATAGCCAAAATCCCTTTGGCTGCACAAAGGCAGCTGCTAGAGTAGAAGCACCGTGGGAACTTGGCTTGTTCCAAAGAGGAGATCGGCCAGCACATCCAGAACACGTACGGTGACCCCGACAAGGAACAGGAGTTGGGTCAGTGTAACATCTTGATAGCACCAGTCACAAGAGTTCGACAACAGGGAGCCACTCCTGAAAGAAGTACAGGACGTTGTGAAGAAGGTCTAGCTCAGTTCCTGGACCAATCGAAGTCTCATACAAGGTCTACAAGTACTGCCCTTCTGTTAGTCAAGCGGCTCTGGAAGATCCAGAAGGTCATCTGGAGGAGAGGAAAGGTTGCACAACAGTGGAGATTCGCCAAAAGAGTTTGGATCTCAAAGGAAGAAGAGTCCAAGAGAATCGACCAGTTCAGGCTCACATTGCTAAATGATGAAGGGAAGATTTTCTTCAGCATTGTAGTGAGGTGGCTTGTAGATTTACTCTCTAAGAATGGCTACATCGACACATCGGTGCAAAAGGGAGGCCCATCCCAAAAGTACTTGAACTGGAGAGCTGGCTGAGAGCGGTTGACCAGTCAGGACTGTCTGGCAAGTTCGGCAAGTTCAAAGCGTGGCATCCTCCCGACGATAGTCTACTCATCTACGACATCCCGGTCTCCACTGTCGAAGACTTGGAGAGGAAGGTCAACAGCTATCTCTGAAGGTGGCTGGGATTGCCTAGGAGACTGAGCAGCATCGCCCTCTATGGGAACAGCAACAAACAGCCGCTGAAGTCCCTGGAAGATCAAGGTGACTCGGGCCAGGGAAGTGATACATGACAGGGAGTGGAGCAACCCAGAGGTGGACTAAGGGTGGATAGTGGTCAATACAGGGAGTGGAGCGACCCAAAGGTGGACTAAGGGTGGATAGTGGTCAATACAGGGAGTGGAGCGACCCAGAGGTGGACCAAGGGTGGATAGTGGTCAATACAGGGAGTGGAGCGACCCAGAGGTAGACCAAGGGAGGATAGTGGTCAATACAGGGAGTGGAGCGACCCAGAGGTGGACCAAGGAAGGATAGTGGTCAATACAGGGACTGGAGCGACCCAGAGGTAGACCAAGGGAGGATGGTGGTCAATACAGGGAGTGGAGCGACCCAGAGGTAGACCAAGGGAGGATAGTGGTCAATACAGGGAGTGGAGCGACCCAGAGGTGGACCAAGGGAGGATAGTGGTCAATACAGAGAGTGGAGTGACCCAGAGGTAGACCAAGGGAGGATATTGTTCAATACAGGGAGTGGAGAGACCCAGAGGTAGACCAAGGGAGGATAGTGGTCAATACAGGGAGTGGAGCGACCCAGAGGTAGACCAAGGGAGGATAGTGGTCAATACAGGGAGTGGAGCGACCCAGAGGTGGACCAAGGGAGGATAGTGGTCAATACAGGGACTGGAGCGACCCAGAGGTAGACCAAGGGAGGATAGTGGTCAATACAGGGAGTGGAGCAACCCAGAGGTAGACCAAGGGAGGATAGTGGTCAATACAGGGAGTGGAGCGACCCAGAGGTGGACCAAGGGAGGATAGTGGTCAATACAGAGAGTGGAGTGACCCAGAGGTAGACCAAGGGAGGATATTGTTCAATACAGGGAGTGGAGAGACCCAGAGGTAGACCAAGGGAGGATAGTGGTCAATACAGGGAGTGGAGCGACCCAGAGGTAGACCAAGGGAGGATAGTGGTCAAAACAGGGAGGAAGTAGAGAACAGAGGAAGATGTGCTACAGGCTGAGTCTCGGCTGCACCACAGTGTTCTGGTGGGAGCATTGACTAAGGGAAGAGCCAGTCTGGGAACCTTCTCAACCCCCGGTACGACACTCCCAAGGGGAATGAGAGATGCTGGTTGGTTCAGGAGGAGGTGATAACAGCTGTGGAAGAGGAGAGGTCCAACAGAGCAGTGGGAATGAGACAGAAAGTGAGCCTAGATGAGGTGAGAGCAGGCAGTGGACAGGAAAGTCTTGTGGACTGACCTCTGGCAGGCAGAACCACACTGCATTAAGTTCCTGATCCAGGCGGTGTATGATGTCCTACCCAGCTCACCAAACCTGTTCTGCTGGGGGCAAAGTGGAAACTCCTGCATGCTCGCTATGCTCCAAGACAGGGACACTGGAGCACATTTTAGGTTGTTGTCCTAAAGCTCTGGGAGGGGGCTGTTATCACTGGCGCCATGACAAGGTTCTCAAGAGCACCACAGAAGCTATACTGAACAGCAATCGGCAATAAGAAATAAGCAATCTGCATTGGAATCAGAAGCAATCTGAAGCAATCTGAAGCAATCTGCACAGGAATCACTTTCGTTCGAGCTGGAGAGCAGCCAAGCTTAAAATGCAAACCACCAGCAGGGATCCTAGCTACTGCTCTGGACTGGCAGGTGACAGCAGACCTGGAGAAACAGCTCAAGTTCCCGCAGAATATTGTCAGCACTTTGTGACATCGGCCTATGTAAAAAAAGGGCTTTATAAATACATTTGATTGATATTGTCAAGACAACCCTGAGACCAGACTTCACCCTGGTCTCAGAGTCCACAAAGACCATCATTATTCTGGAGCTGACAGTGCCTTGGGAAGATTGTCTGGAGGAGGCATGTGAGACAATGACGGCAAATACGAGGGACTGCTCATTGACTGCCGGAAGCAGGGTTGGAAGGTGCATGCCTATCGAGGTAGGCTGCAGAGGTTTTGCTATCCTTCTACAGAGCCGACAGAACACTCGGCATCAATGGAGCGAAGAGGAGGAGAGCCAGCAGCAACACCATGGAGGCAGCTGAAAAAGCATCAAGACGGCTCTGGATCAAGAGAGGATATCCATGGGGAGCAGCATAATGCCACCTGGACACAAGTCGGTGTCTGATCAACGTCGGCTGGGTCACAGGGTCAAGGGTGTCTGATGTTGTAAGACCCAAAACACCCTATGACCCCAGGTTACATCACTGATGATGTGTCCAGGAGCATCAAGAGATGTTTTCATTCAATTACCTAGAGACATCATGATAACGTTACATAGCAACATATTACTAGGAAAATTCTATAACTGTCTTAAGCCCAATTTACGCTTTCAGCATCCACATCATCCGCAAGGTCCTCACATACTACACACACCAGTAGAACACAGACCAGGAGGGGGTCCATGCACCCCACATTAGTAGTATTAATACTCATGGGGGTCCATGTACCACAGATTCGGAAAGACAACATAAACTTCAAACTACCCTGCAAACAAACGTTAGGACATCCCCGGAACGTCAGGAGATTGTGTCCTTAGGACGTCCCCTGTTTGCTGGGTGGTCAGCTGTATTGTAATATTTTTTGTGGCCTTATACCTGAGTCTATTTGCATCACAGCTGTCAGCATCAGAGGCCTGGACGCAGGTCACAAACTGTCCCCTGGGGGCCAGCTCGCTCAAGTACACTTCGTACAGCGATTGGCTGAAGGAAGGAGGGTTGTCGTTGGTGTCTGTAACCAAAACCATGACATTGACCTCGCTGCTGAGGGCAGGGTCGCCGCTGTCGGTTGCCCTGACGATGAAGGTGTATTGTTGCATGGTTTCGTAGTCGAGCATGCGCGCGGTGAGGATCAGTCCGCTGCTGCTGTCGACGTGGAAGAAGTCGGTACTGTTGTAGACGTCTGACAGGATCTGGTAACGGACCAACGAGTTACGCTCCGAGTCACTGTCCAACGCCAACACCTGAGGGAAGAGATATACGTCATTTAGTAAAGTGGTCAACGTTATTGTTATTGAGCCATGCTGACCTGGGTCAGATTTATTTATATTATTACTGTCACGCCCTGACCTTAGAGAGCCTTTTTATTCTCTATTTGGTTAGGTCAGGGTGTGACTAGGGTGGGTAATCTATGTTGTATTTCTATGTTGGCCTGGTCTTTACATAAACACAGACTAGCTGCAGGGAGCTAGAGTGGATACCATGTCTTTACAGAAACACAGACTAGCTGCAGGGAGCTAGAGTGGATACCATGTCTTTACAGAAACCCAGACTAGCTGCAGGGAGCTAGAGTGGATACCATGTCTTTACAGAAACCCAGACTAGCTGCAGGGAGCTAGAGTGGATACCATGTCTTTACAGACACCCTGACTAGCTGCAGGGAGCTAGAGTGGATACCATGTCTTTACAGAAACCCAGACTAGCTGCAGGGAGCTAGAGTGGATACCATGTCTTTACAGACACCATGACTAGCTGCAGGGAGCTAGAGTGGATACCATGTCTTTACAGACACCCAGACTAGCTGCAGGGAGCTAGAGTGGATACCATGTCTTTACAGACACCCAGACTAGCTGCAGGGAGCTAGAGTGGAAACCATGTCTTTACAGAAACCCAGACTAGCTGCAGGGAGCTAGAGTGGAAACCATGTCTTTACAGACACCCAGACTAGCTGCAGGGAGCTAGAGTGGAAACCATGTCTTTACAGAAACCCAGACTAGCTGCAGGAAGCTAGAGTGGAAACCATGTCTTTACAGAAACACAGGATTAATAGAACAGAAATGTCTTACTATTTGTTAAGTATATAATTGTTAACTATTAATATTTAATAAATCAGGTGAATACGTCATTTTTCCCAGCGTCTGGTGGAAAGCAGTCTGAACCTGTTTTTCCTCTAGGATTTTGCCTCTTTTTTTTATCCTGAAAAACTCCCAATTTCTTAATGATTACAAGCATAGCATAACATGATGCAGCCACCACTATGCGTGAAAATATGGAGCGTGGTACTCAGTAATGTATTGGATTTGCCACAAAGATAACACTTTGTATTCAGGACAAAACACATTTTATGCAGTATTACTTTAGTGCTGTGTTGCAAACAGGATGCATGTTTTCTGGACAGGCTTCCTTCTTTTCACCCTTGTTATTTAGGTTAATATTGTGGAATAACTACAATGTTGTTGAACCATCCTCAGTTTTCTCCTGTCAAAGTCATTACTATTTTACTGTTTTAAAATCCCCATTGGACTCATGGTGAAATCCCTGAGCGGTTTCCTTCCTCTCCGGCAACTGAGTTAGGAAGGACGCCTGTATGTTTGTAGTGACTGGGTGTATTGATACACCATCCAAAGTGTAATTAATAACTTGCTCAAAAGGATATTCAAAAGGTCCCCTTCTTTGCTGTGTTTGAAATTCACTGCTCGACTGAGAGGCATTAGAGATAATTGTATGAGTTGGGTACAGAGATGGGGTAGTCGTTCAGAAACTATGTTAAACTCTAGTATTACATAGTACATGCAACTTATTATGTGACTTGTTAAGCACATTTTTGCTCCTGAACTATTTAGGCTTGCCATAAGAAAGGGATTGTAAACTTATTGAGTCAAGACATTTCAGCGTTTCATTTTTTATTAATTTGTACAAACTTCTAAAAACATAATTCCACTTTAACATTATGAAGTATTGTGTGTAGGCCAAAGAAATCTAAATGTAATCCATTTTAACATTTTAGCTGTAAGACAACAAAATGTGGGTGTGAATACTTTCTGCACGCACGCACGCACGCACGCACGCACGCACGCACGCACGCACGCACGCACGCACGCACGCACGCACGCACGCACACACACACACACACACACACACACACACACACACACACACACACACACACACACACACACACACACACACACACACACACACACACACACACACACACACACACACACACACACACACACACACACACACACACACACACTATACTAGTGAGGACCTTGACACAGGGCCTACAAAGAGAGGATTTCTGAGACTTTTTGATGGAATTGAGAACAAACAGATTCCTAATTTCACCACTAGGTGGCCCCACTAAAACATAAGGTACACCGACCCACACACACACACACTTTTGTATTGCTATCCTTGTGAGGAGCAAATAATTAATTACCATCCAAAATGTCCTGTGTGGCTCAGTTGGTAGAGCATGGAGCTTGCAAGGCCAGGGTTATGAGCTCGATTCCCGTGGGGGACAACATCTCTCTGGATAAGAGAGTCTGTTAAATTACTTACTAACTTTAAGTCTCTCTGGATAAGAGAGTCTGCTAAATGACTCACTACTGTAAGTCTCTCTGGATCAGAGAGTCTGTTAAATGACTCCCTACTGTAAGTCTCTCTGGATAAGAGAGTCTGCTAAATGACTCACTACTGTAAGTCTCTCTGGATCAGAGAGTCTGCTAAATGACTCACTACTGTAAGTCTCTCTGGATCAGAGTGTCTGCTAAATGACTCACTACTGTCAGTCTCTCTGGATAAGAGAGTCTGCTAAATGACTCCCTACTGAAAGTCTCTCTGGATAAGAGAGTCTGCTAAATGACTCACTGACTGTAAGTCCCTCTGGATAAGAGAGTCTGCTAAATGACTCACTACTGTAAGTCTCTCTGGATCAGAGAGTCTGCTAAATGACTCCCTACTGTAAGTCTCTCTGGATAAGTGTGTCTGCTAAATGACTCACTACTGTAAGTCCCTCTGGATAAGAGAGTCTGTTAAATGACTCACTACTGTAAGTCTCTCTGGATAAGAGAGTCTGTTAAATGACTCACTACTGTAAGTCTCTCTGGATAAGAGAGTCTGTTAAATGACTCACTACTGTAAGTCTCTCTGGATAAGAGAGTCTGTTAAATGACTCACTACTGTAAGTCCCTCTGGATAAGAGAGTCTGTTAAATGACTCACTACTGTAAGTCTCTCTGGATAAGAGAGTCAGCTAAATGACTCCCTACTGAAAGTCTCTCTGGATCAGAGAGTCTGCTAAATGACTCACTACTGTCAGTCTCTCTGGATCAGAGAGTCTGCTAAATGACTCACTACTGTAAGTCTCTCTGGATAAGAGAGTCTGCTAAATGACTCACTACTGTCAGTCTCTCTGGATAAGAGAGTCTGCTAAATGACTCACTACTGTAAGTCTCTCTGGATAAGAGAGTCTGCTAAATGACTCACTGACTGTAAGTCCCTCTGGATAAGAGAGTCTGCTAAATGACTCACTGACTGTAAGTCTCTCTGTATAAGAGAGTCAGCTAAATTACTCCCTACTGAAAGTCTCTCTGGATCAGAGAGTCAGCTAAATGACTCCCTACTGTAAGTCTCTCTGGATAAGTGTGTCTGCTAAATGACTCACTAACTGTAAGTCCCTCTGGATCAGAGAGTCTGTTAAATGACTCACTGACTGTAAGTCTCTCTGGATCAGAGAGTCTGTTAAATGACTCACTACTGTCAGTCTCTCTGGATCAGAGAGTCTGCTAAATGACTCACTACTGTAAGTCTCTCTGGATAAGAGAGTCTGCTAAATGACTCACTACTGTAAGTCTCTCTGGATCAGAGAGTCTGCTAAATGACTCACTACTGTAAGTCTCTCTGGATCAGAGAGTCTGCTAAATGACTCACTACTGTAAGTCTCTCTGGATAAGAGTCTCTACTAAAATCCAATTTTCCCTAAAACTATACCTAAGCCTAAAATATCCAAAATGTTCTTGTTTTACTATCCTTGTGAGGACTTCTGGTACCCACGAGGGTAGTTAAACACACACAGACAGAGACAGACGACAGACAGAGACCGACAGACAGACAGACAGACAGACAGACAGACAGAACAGACAGACAGACAGACAGACAGACAGACAGACAGACAGAACAGACAGACAGAACAGACAGACAGAGACAGACAGACAGAGACCGACAGACAGAGACCGACAGACAGACAGAACAGACAGAACAGACAGAACAGACAGAACAGACAGAACAGACAGACAGACAGACAGACAGACAGACAGACAGACAGACAGACAGACAGACAGACAGACAGACAGACAGACAGACAGACAGACAGACAGACAGACAGACAGACAGACAGACAGACAGACAGACAGACAGACAGACAGACAGAGACCGACAGACAGACAGAACAGACAGACAGAACAGACAGACAGACAGACAGACAGACAGAACAGACAGACAGACAGACAGACAGACAGACAGACAGACAGACAGACAGACAGACAGACAGACAGACAGACAGACACCTACCTGTAATACCGGAGTGCCGATCATGGAGTTCTCGGGCAGCGTGGTGGAATATGAGACGTTCTGGAAAAGCGGAGGGTTGTCATTAACGTCCAACACGGCGATGTCCACATCGACCTCCGACCTCGCACCAGTCTGCGTGTCCGTAGCCTTCACCGTTAATCGGTAGTATGGTGTGGTCTCGTAGTCTAACGGGTAGCTGACCCGGATCGCACCAGTATCAAAGCCCATGTCAAACTGGAATCAGATTAATAATCACGTGTTTATTGAACCAGGTAAGAATACATTTAGTTTTACAAAAGCCACCTGACCAAGAAGTAGCAATGATTCATGCCATTTTGAAGACACTTTTAACCCAAAGCGACTTACAGAAGGGTATACCCCTTCACCTGTCCGTCTTAGCCCCTTCACCAGTCCGTCTTGGCCCCTTCCTCTGTCCGTCTTTGCCCCTTCACCTGTCCGTCTTAGCCCCTTCACCTGTCCGTCTTGGCCCATTCACCTGTCCGTCTTGGCCCCTTCACCTGTCCGTCTTAGCCCCTTCACCTGTCCGTCTTTGCCCCTTCACCTGTCCGTCTTAGCCCCTTCACCTGTCCGTCTTGGCCCATTCACCTGTCCGTCTTGGCCCCTTCACCTGTCCGTCTTAGCCCCTTCACCTGTCCGTCTTAGCCCCTTCACCTGTCCATCTTAGCCCCTTCACCTGTCCATCTTGGCACCTTCACCTGTCCGTCTTAGCCCCTTCCTCTGTCCGTCTTAGCCCCTTCACCTGTCCGTCTTAGCCCCTTCACCTGTCCATCTTAGCCCCTTCACCTGTCCATCTTGGCACCTTCACCTGTCCTTCTTAGCCCCTTCCTCTGTCCGTCTTAGCCCCTTCACCTGTCCGTCTTAGCCCCTTCATCTGTCCGTCTTAGCCCCTTCATCGGTCCGTCTAGGCCCCTTCATCTGTCCGTCTTGGCCCCTTCATCGGTCTGTCTAGGCCCCTTCACCTGTCCGTCTTTGCCCCTTCATCTGTCCGTCTTAGCCCCTTCATCTGTCTGTCTAGGCCCCTTCATCTGTCCGTCTTTGCCCCTTCATCTGTCCGTCTTAGCCCCTTCATCGGTCTGTCTAGGCCCCTTCATCTGTCCGTCTTAGCCCCTTCATCGGTCTGTCTAGGCCCCTTCATCTGTCCGTCTTAGCCCCTTCACCTGTCCGTCTTAGCCCCTTCATCGGTCCTTCTTAGCCCCTTCATCGGTCCGTCTAGGCCCCTTCATCTGTCCGTCTTAGCCCCTTCATCGGTCCGTCTAGGCCCCTTCATCTGTCCGTCTTAGCCCCTTCATCGGTCTGTCTAGGCCCCTTCATCTGTCCGTCTTAGCCCCTTCACCTGTCCGTCTAGGCCCCTTCATCTGTCTGTCTAGGCCCCTTCATCTGTCCGTCTTAGCCCCTTCATCGATCTGTCTTATCATGGCTTTGTCATTTCATGGCTTTGGGTGTATTCACGTATATAAATGGTTTGGGTTCTGTTGTCAATATTCAAGTAAGCATTGTATTGTATTGTGGTGTGGTGTGGTGTGGTGTGGTGTGGTGTGGTGTGGTGTGGTGTGGTGTGGTGTGGTGTGGTGTGGTGTGGTGTGGTGTGGTGTGGTGTGGTATGGTATTGTATTGTATTGTATTGTATGGTATTGTATTGTATTGTATTGTATGGTATACAGATTACCAGGATGTGTACTCAGAGCATGCGCTGACCAAATGGCAAGTGTCTTCACTGACATGTTCAACCTCTCCCTGACCGTGTCTGTAATACCAACATGTTTCAAGCAGACCACCATAGTCCCTGTGCCCAAGAACACAAAAGGTAACCTGCCTAAATGACTACCGACCCGTAGCACTCACGTCTGTAGCCATGAAGTGCTTTGAAAGGCTGGTCATGGCTCACATCAACACCATTATCCCAGAAACCCTAGACCCACTCCAATTTGCATACCGCCCCAACAGATCCACATATGAAGCCATCTCTATTGCACGCCATACTGCCCTTTCCCACCTGGACAAGAGGAACACCTACTGTACATATTACCTCAATTACCTTGACTAATCTGTACCCGTGCACATTGACACTGTACCGTAACACCCTGTATATAGCCTCCACATTGACTCTGTACCGTAACACCCTGTATATAGCCTCCACATTGACTCTGTACCGTAACACCCTGTATATAGCCTCCACATTGACTCTGTATCATAACACCCTGTATATAGCCTCCACATTGACTCTGTACCGGTACCCCCTGTATATAGCCTCCACATTGACTCTGTACCGGTGCCCCCTGTATATAGCCTCTACATTGACTCTGTACCAGTACCACCTGTATATAGCCTCCACATGGACTCTGTATCATAACACCCTGTATATAGCCTCCACATTGACTCTGTACCGGTACCCCCTGTATATAGCCTCCACATTGACTCTGTACTGGTACCCCCTGTATATAGTCTCCACATTGACTCTGTACCGGTACCCCCTGTATATAGCCTCCACATTGACTCTGTACCGTAACACCCTGTATATAGCCTCCACATTGACTCTGTACCGTAACACCCTGTATATAGCCTCCACATTGACTCTGTACCGGTACCCCCTGTATATAGCCTCCACATTGACTCTGTACCGGTACCCCCTGTATATAGCCTCCACATTGACTCTGTACCGTAACACCCTGTATATAGCCTCCACATTGACTCTGTACCGGTACCCCCTGTATATAGCCTCCACATTGACTCTGTACCGGTACCCCCTGTATATAGCCTCCACATTGACTCTGTACCGGTACCCCCTGTATATAGCCTCCACATTGACTCTGTACCGGTACCCCCTGTATATAACCTCCACATTGACTCTGTACCGTAACACCTTGTATATAGCCTCCACATTGACTCTGTACCGTAACACCCTGTATATAGCCTCCACATTGACTCTGTACCGTAACACCCTGTATATAGCCTCCACAATGACTCTGTACCGTAACACCCTGTATATAGCCTCCACATTGACTCTGTACCATAACACCCTGTATATAGCCTCCACATTGACTCTGTACCGTAACACCCTGTATATAGCCTCCACAATGACTCTGTACCGTAACACCCTGTATATAGCCTCCACGTTGACTCTGTACCGGTACCCCCTGTATATAGGCTCCACATTGACTCTGTACCGTAACACCCTGTATATAGCCTCCACATTGACTCTGTACCGTAACACCCTGTATATAGCCTCCACATTGACTCTGTACCGTAACACCCTGTATATAGCCTCCACATTGACTCTGTACCGTAATACCCTGTATATAACCTCCACATTGACTCTGTACCGTAACACCCTGTATATATTCTCGTTACTGTAATTTCATTGTTGCTCCTTAATTATTTGTTATTTTTCTTATTTTTTCTTATTTTAGTAAATACTTTCTAAACTCTATTATACATTGTTGGTTAAGAGTTAGGTTTAGTAGTTAGGTTAAGGCGTTAGGGGGTAGGTTTAGGTTTAGGAGTTAGGGTTACGTTAGGTTAGGAGTTAGGTTTAGGAGTTAGGAATAGGTTTAGGAATTAGGATTAGGAGTTAGGTTTAGGAGTTAGGTTTAGGAGTTTGGAGTTAGGTTTAGGAGTTAGGTTTAGGGGTTAGGATTAGGATTAGGAGTTAGGAGTTAGGGGTTAGTGTTACGAGTTAGGGGTTAGAGAAAATAGGATATTCAGTGTGAATCAATTGTTAAAATGGTCCTCACAAGTATAGTGCTATATAACTGTGTGTGTGTGTGTGTGTGTATGTGTGTGTGTGTGTGTGTGCGTGTGTGTGTGTGTGTATGTGTGTGTGTAACTGTAACCTGTAGTGAAGGGTCTCCCTCCATGACAGTGTATATAACACTCTGTCCCTGGGGGCTGGTAGCGTTGATATACAGGACCGGGGTGGACACGGGGACATCCTCCCTCACTGTGATGCCATAGAAAGGCTTGTCAAACACCGGCATGGCCTTGTTCATGATAGTGACAGGTAGCTCCACCTCACTGGACAGGGAAGGGGAGCCGCCATCTTGAGCTACGATGGTGAGTTTGTATTCAGCGTTGGACAGGTCGGCTTCGAGGGAACGCTTGAGGATCAGTTCACCTCTTAGAGGGTCCACCTGGAGAGGAGAAGAGAAACTTCATGTTCTCTTTACAGAGAAAGTTGCCATAAATCTGTGGCTGATCTCACACAGTGTCCTCCTGTCTAAAATACATACAGTACCAGTCAAAGGTTTGGGTTTTACATTGTAGAATAATAGTGAAGACATCAAAACTATGAAATAACACATATGAAATCATGTAGTAACCAAACATGTGTTATATTTGAGCCAACAAGTGCTCAGCATATGTGGGAACTCCTTCAAGACTGTTGGAAAAGCATTCCAGGTGAAGCTGGTTGAGAGAGAATGCCAAGAGTGAGCAAAGCTGTCATCAAGGCAAAGGATGGCTCACTTTGAAGAATCTAAAATCTAAACTATATTTTGATTTGTTTAACACTTTTTTGGTTACTACATGATTCCATATGTGTTATTTCATAGTTTTGATGTCTTCAATATTATTCTACAATGTAGAAAATAGTAAAAATAAACAAAAAACCTTTGAATGAGTAGGTGTGTCTAAACTTTTGACTGGTACTGTATACTAGCAGGAACTAGGGGTGGGAATGAGTACTCGAGAACGTAATTCAAAGTTTGTATTCTATTACTAATAATCAAATACAAGTACTAGACATATACCAGTGTCTATTGTTCGGAGTATGTCGAATCCAGGGAAAATCCAGACTCATTTGCAGATGTGTATCAGACCAACTAACAATTTGGAACAATCGTAAACTTGCTACTACTTGAGCACTGAAGTAAACAAAAATAATTTACTCGAACAAAGATATTGAAAGTACTCAAACACAGATATTCTTTAAAAATGCCCATCGTTAACAGCGATAAAAATACATATAAAGGTTTCTTCACCTGGAAGTTCCTGTGCTCCTCTTTCAGTGTGTAAACGACATCCCCGTTGAGCCCAGAGTCTCTGTCTGATGCTGAGACCCTGTACACCACGGAGCCTGGGTCTGACTCCACCTGGTCAACACACACACACACACACTGCTGAGACCCTGTACACCACGGAGCCTGGGTCGTACTTAACCTGGTCAATAGACACACACACACACACACACACACACACACACACACACACACACACACACACACACACACACACACACACACACACACACACACACACACACACACACACACACACACACACACACACACACACACACACACACACACACACAACCACACACACACACACACACACACAGCTGAGACCCTGTACACCACGGTGCCTGGTCCACACACCTACCTGGACAGCAGCGTAGTACGGCAAGTCAACAAACTCCGGAGCATTGTCATTCACATCCTCCACCTTTAGGGGGAGACAAACTTCAACTGTTGGTCTCTAATAATAATAATAATAATGTATATCTAATGTATCTCTCTCTCTCTCTCTGTCTCTCTCTCTCTCTCTCTCTGTCTCTCTCTCTGTCTCTCTCTCTCTCTCTCTCTCTGTCTCTCTCTCTCTCTCTCTGTCTCTATCTGTCTCTCTCTCTGTCTCTCTCTCTCTCTCTCTCTCTCTGTCTCTCTCTCTCTCTCAATCTGTCTCTCTCAATCTGTCTCTCTGTCACTCTCTCACTCTGTCTCTCTCACTCTCTCTCACTGTCTCTCTCTCACTGTCTCTCTCTCACTCTCTGTCTGTCTCGAGCTCACTCTCTCTCACTCTCTGTCTCTGTCTCTCTCTCACGCTGTCTCTTTCTCTCTCACTCTTTCTCCCTCACTCTTTCTCTCTCACTCTCTGTCTCTGTCTCTAAAAATAACTAAATATTTCCCTCTCTCTCAAACACACACCCTGTACCCACCTGAACCTTGACAGTAACTCTAGCAACCCTCAGTCGGTCGTAGACTCTGCTGGCTTCGACCACCAGTTCATAGCTGTCCTGCTCCTCGCGGTCAAACGGTATTCCCACGGTCAGGACCACCCCGGAAGTCGGACGCACCGTGAAGCGACCGCCGGCATTCAACAGCGTGTACTTCAGCTGCTCGTTAAGCCGGTGTCCCACTGCGTTCACCACGGTCACTATGGAAATGTTGCCATCGTTCTCGGCGATGGAGGACGAGTAGACGGGGAGGGAGAAGAGGAGGCCGCTGTCCATCGCTTCACGGACCAGGATGGTTACTAACACTGTGCTGGAGAAACGACCATCCCACACCTGGGGATAAGTCGAGAGCTTTAGTGTTTCATATGACAAGATTTACAGCTTTTTGGAGGGTATTTTACAGCTGTTTGGAGGGTATTTTACAGCAGTTAAAAGGGTATTTTACAGCTGGTTAGAGGGTATTTTACAGAAGTTAAGAGGGTATTTTACAGCTGGTTAGAGGGTATTTTACAGCTGTTTGGAGGGTATTTTACAGCTGGTTAGAGGGTATTAGTCACGCCCTGACCTTAGAGATCCTTTTTATGTCATTATTTGGTTTGGTCAGGCTGTGATTTGGGGTGGGTATTCTATGTTCTTTCGTTCTATTATTTGTATTTCTATGTTTTGGCCGGGTATGGTTCTCAATCAGGGACAGCTGTCTATCGTTGTCTCTGATTGGGAACCATACTTAGGTAGCCTTTTTTCCCACCTGTCTTTGTGGGAAGTTAACTTTGTTTGTGGCACTAAGCCCTGTAAGCTTCACGGTTGTTTTGTAGTGTTTATTGTTTTGTCGGCGTATTCACCTAATAAAAGGAATATGTACGCTCACCACGCTGCACCTTGGTCCTGTTCATTCGACGGCCGTGACAGTATTTTACAGAAGTTAAGAGTTTTTTTACAGCTGTTTGGAGGGTATTTTACAGAAGAGGTTATTTTACAGCTGGTTAGAGGGTATTTTACAGCTGTTTGGAGGGTATTTTACAGCAGTTAAGAGGGTATTTTACAGCTGTTTGGAGGGTATTTTACAGCTGTTTGGGGGGTATTTAACAGCTGTTTGGAGGGTATTTTACAGCTGTTTGGAGGGTATTTTACGGCTGGTTAGAGGGTATTTTACAGCTGTTTGGAGGGTATTTTACAGCAGTTAAGGGGGTATTTTACAGCTGTTTGGAAGGTTTTTTACAGCAGTTAAGAGGGTATTTTACAGCTGTTCGGAGGGTATTTTACAGCAGTTAAGAGGGTATTTTACAGCTGTTTGGAGGATTTTTTACAGCGCTTTGCACAAACTGTATACTACACTTTGCAAGTTGCGTGGCCTGGACAACATCTGATTGGTTGAATCAAGGAATACGTTCAAAAAGTTTAGACCAGGAAACAGCAGCATCTTAGACACTGGACCACTATTGATTACCTCTTACTTTGAAGAGATAAATCAGGTTATTGATCACCTAGATGTTGAATAAAGATAGTAACAGGTTATTGATCACCTCTTACTTTGAAGAGATAAATCAGGTTATTGATCACCTAGATGTTGAATAAAGATAGTAACAGGTTATTGATCACCTCTTACTTTGAAGAGATAAATCAGGTTATTGATCACCTAGATGTTGAATAAAGATAGTAACAGGTTATTGATCACCTCTTACTTTGAAGAGATAAATCAGGTTATTGATCACCTAGATGTTGAATAAAGATAGTAACAGGTTATTGATCACCTCTTACTTTGAAGAGATAAATCTGGTTATTGATCACCTAGATGTTGAATAAAGATAATAACAGGTTATTGATCACCTCTTAATTTGAAGAGATAAATCAGGTTATTGATCACCTAGATGTTGAATAAAGATAGTAAAAGGTTATTGATCACCTAGATGTTGAATAAAGATAGTAACAGGTTATTGATCACCTAGATGTTGAATAAAGATAGTAACAGGTTATTGATCACCTAGATGTTGAATAAAGATAATAACAGGTTATTGATCACCTCTTACTTTGAAGAGATAAATCAGGTTATTGATTACCTAGATGTTGAATAAAGATAGTAACAGGTTATTGATCACCTAGATGTTGAATAAAGATAGTAACAGGTTATTGATCACCTATATGTTGAATAAAGATAGTAACAGGTTATTGATCACCTAGATGTTGAATAAAGATAATAACAGGTTATTGATCACCTCTTACTTTGAAGAGATAAATCAGGTTATTGATTACCTAGATGTTGAATGAAGATAGTAACAGGTTATTGATCACCTAGATGTTGAATAAAGATAGTAACAGGTTATTGATCAGCTAGATGTTGAATAAAGATAGTAGCAAGTTATTGATCACCTAGATGTTGAATAAAGATAATAACAGGTTATTGATCACCTCTTACTTTGAAGAGATAAATCAGGTTATTGATTACCTAGATGTTGAATAAAGATAGAAACAGGTTATTGATCACCTAGATGTTGAATAAAGATAGTAACAGGTTATTGATTACCTAGATGTTGAATAAAGATAGTAACAGGTTATTGATCACCTAGATGTTGAATAAAGATAGTAACAGGTTATTGATCACCTCTTACTTTGAAGAGATAAATCAGGTTATTGATCACCTAGATGTTGAATAAAGATAGTAACATAATGACCTTGACGTTGAAGCGGTAACGGTCCTTGGAGAGGTTGCGGTTCTTGACGGTGAGAATGCCAGTGGAACGTTCCATGGAGAAGTGTTCGAGGTTCCGGTCAGCCAGGGTGTACACCAGGGCAGAGGTCACAGAGAGATCTGCAGGGGTCACGGCGGGGTCAGGCGTCAGGTCCGGGTCAAAGGCCGTGACCCTCAGGGCCTCGACCCCGGGGTAGGTGGGGAGGAGGAGGACCGTCTCATAGGAGTCTTGGGAGAACTTAGGAGGGGAGTCGTTGATGTTCACCACCTGGTGGAGGAGAGGGAAAAATAAACAGCATTTAAATGACCTTTGATAATTACACTAAACACTATTTAAAGGATATTTAACATGACATATAATTACAGTTCAAGGTCCTTTACATGTATTTTTTACGTATTATAGTATTTATAAATAAATAAATAAATAAAAATGTAAGGTTTTTGAAGCAGCCTTCGAAAGCTACAGTCTGGGATCTGGGAATATGTTCAACGGTAATTTCAAATCTTTGATATATATGTACCGATTGATTGTTGTTTTTCGAATCTCAGACTGTAGCTTTAAGGTAACTTAGTTACGGTTCGAGATACATAAAGGATGTAAAGTGAAGGTGAAAAGAAGAAGAAGAATCAGTGTATAGATGTATCACCTTGATATGGACCTGAGCTGGGTTGTCTGCTGTTCTCTGGGGTCTCCCACTGTCCCTCACATGGACCCGGAAGGAGAAGGCAGAGAACGTCTCGTAGTCCAGAGTAGAGATGGTTCTACATTACAATCAGGATAAGAACATATGAAAAGTAGTCCGTCAGACCTCTTTACAATGTAATACATCCACTACTAATATTAAGCACACACCAACGCAGACACAGACATAAACAGACACAGACACAAAATAAAAATAAAGTACCAACAAAAAAAAGGGTTTAATTTAATTCCTAAAACTCTTTACTTTGGTGAGTAATAAAAATATATTGAAGCCAGTCGCTAAAGAAATTGGATTGGTCATAATATCCCTGAATGGATCTCTGGATGATACAGGGGGGGTGAAGTGAAGAAAAACATATTTTACACCCTGGAACAGAGACACCTAACCCACCTAATGGACCCGGTCCCAGAGTCCACGGTGAAGAAGGATCTAGCGGTCTCATCTATGATGTTGAAAACCAGCAGGGCGTTCAGATTACGGTCCCGGTCCGTAGCCTGTATGACCAGAGGGTTACCGTCCTCCCCGAGGACCACACTGTTGACCGGAGCAGCCTCGCTGATAACACCTATGTAACTGGAGTTCACACGCGCACACGCACACACACACACACACACACACACACACACACACACACACACACACACACACACACACACACACACACACACACACACACACACACACACACACACACACACACACACACACACACACACACACACACGCGCAAACACACACACACACAGTCAGAAGCCTGTCCCAAATAAATACTATATAGAATAGAGGGTTACCATCCATGTCCCGATGGTCATGATAACATTCAAAATTTGTCCAAAAGTATCCATTGTCACATCATTTCCTATTAAATACTTGAAAATGAATATGGCAAAGCTGCCCCCTCTCCCCTTTGCTTTTAAAAATGTTTATAAAATCACATTACTTTCAGGTCAAAAGTAAAATATGTTGATGTACCTGAGCTGTTGGAACACAGGTGGACAGTCGTTCTGGTCTCCCACCTGGACACTGACCGTAGCACTGGTCTCCACTCCAGCCATGCTCAATGCACGAACCACCAGAGAGTAAGAACCTGTACGCTAAATAAACACACACCATCAGAGAGTAACAAACGGTACACTATATAAACACACACCGTCAGAGAGTAACAACCTGTACGCTAAATAAACACACACCGTCAGAGAGTAACAACCTGTACGCTATATAAACACGCACCACCAGAGAGTAAGAACCTGTACACTAAATAAACACACACCATCAGAAATAAACACACACCATCAGAGAGTAACAACCTGTACACTATATAAACACACACCATCAGAGAGTAACAACCTGTACGCTATACAAACACACACCACTAGAGTAACAACCTGTACACTATATAAACACACACCATCAGAGAGTAACAACCTGTACACTATATGAACACACACCACTAGAGTAACAACCTGTACACTATATAAACACACACCGTCAGAGAGTAACAACCTGTACACTATATAAACACACACCACTAGAGTAACAACCTGTACACTATATAAACACACACCGTCAGAGAGTAACAACCTGTACACTATATAAAAACACACCATCAGAGTAACAACCTGTACACTATATAAACACACACCATTAGAGTAACAACCTGTACACTATATAAACACACACCATTAGAGTAACAACCTGTACAATATATAAACACACACCGTCAGAGAGTAACAACCTGTACACTATATAAACACACATTACTAGAGAGTAACAACCTGTACACTATATAAACACACATTACTACAGAGTAATAACCTGTACACTATATAAACACACACCGTCAGAGAGTAACAACCTGTACACTATATAAACACACACCACTAGAGAGTAACAACCTGTACACTATATAAACACACATTACTAGAGAGTAACAACCTGTACACTATATAAACACACACCATCATGGAGTAACAACCTGTACACTATATAAACACACATTACTAGAGAGTAACAACCTGTACACTATATAAACACACACCATCAGAGAGTAACAACCTGTACACTATATAAACACACACCATCAGAGAGTAACAACCTGTACACTATATAAACACACACCACTAGAGTAACAACCTGTACACTATATAAACACACACCATTAGAGTAACAACCTGTACAATATATAAACACACACCGTCAGAGAGTAACAACCTGTACACTATATAAACACACATTACTAGAGAGTAACAACCTGTACACTATATAAACACACATTACTAGAGAGTAACAACCTGTACACTATATAAACACACACCACTAGAGAGTAACAACCTGTACACTATATAAACACACATTACTAGAGAGTAACAACCTGTACACTATATAAACACACACCATCATGGAGTAACAACCTGTACACTATATAAACACACATTACTAGAGAGTAACAACCTGTACACTATATAAACACACACCACTAGAGAGTAACAACCTGTACACTATATAAACACACACCATTAGAGAGTAACAACCTGTACACTAAATAAACACACACCACTAGAGTAACAACCTGTACACTATATAAACACACACCATCAGAGAGTAAGAACCTGTACCCTAAATAAAGACACACCATCAGAGAGTAACAACCTGTACACTAAATAAACACACACCACTAGAGTAACAACCTGTACACTATATAAACACACACCATCAGAGAGTAACAACCTGTACACTATATAAACACACACCACCAGAGAGTAACAACCTGTACACTATATAAACACACACCATCAGAGAGTAACAACCTGTACACTATATAAACACACACCATCAGAGAGTAACAACCTGTACACTAAATAAACACACACCACTAGAGAGTAACAACCTGTACACTATATAAACACACACCATCAGAGAGTAACAACCTGTACACTATATAAACACACACCATCAGAGAGTAACAACCTGTACACTATATAAACACACACCATCAGAGTAACAACCTGTACACTATATAAACACATATTACTAGAGAGTAACAACCTGTACACTATATAAACACACACCATCAGAGAGTAACAACCTGTACACTATATAAACACACAACACTAGAGAGTAACAACCTGTACACTACATAAACACACACCATCAGAGAGTAACAACATGTACACTATATAAACACACACCATCAGAGAGTAACAACCTGTACACTATATAAACACACACCATCAGAGTAACAACCTGTACACTATATAAACACACATTACTAGAGAGTAACAACCTGTACACTATATAAACACACACCATCAGAGAGTAACAACCTGTACACTATATAAACACACACCATCAGAGAGTAACAACCTGTACGCTATATAAACACACACCACTAGAGAGTAACAACCTGTACACAATATAAACACACACCATCAGAGAGTAACAACCTGTACACTATATAAACACACACCATCAGAGAGTAACAACCTGTACACTATATAAACACACACCATCAGAGAGTAACAACCTGTACACTATATAAACACACACCATCAGAGTAACAACCGGTACACTATATAAACACACATTACTAGAGAGTAACAACCTGTACACTATATAAACACACACCATCAGAGAGTAACAACCTGTACACTATATAAACACACACCATCAGAGAGTAACAACCTGTACACTATATAAACACGCACAATCAGAGAGTAACAACCTGTACACTATATAAACACACACCATCAGAGAGTAACAACCTGTACACTATATAAACACACACCACCAGAGAGTAACAACCTGTACACTATATAAACACACACCATCAGAGAGTAACAACCTGTACACTATATAAACACACATTACTAGAGAGTAACAACCTGTACACTATATAAACACACACCATCAGAGAGTAACAACCTGTACACTATATAAACACACATTACTAGAGAGTAACAACCTGTACACTATATAAACACGCACCATCAGAGAGTAACAACCTGTACACTATATAAACACACACCATCAGAGAGTAACAACCTGTACACTATATAAACACACACCATCAGAGAGTAACAACCTGTACACTATATAAACACACACCACTAGAGAGTAACAACCTGTACACTATATAAACACACACCACTAGAGAGTAACAACCTGTACACAATATAAACACACACCATCAGAGAGTAACAACCTGTACACTATATAAACACACACCACTAGAGAGTAACAACCTGTACACTATATAAACACACACCATCAGAGAGTAACAACCTGTACACTATATAAACACACATTACTACAGAGTAACAACCTGTACACTATATAAACACACATTACTAGAGAGTAACAACCTGTACACTATATAAACACACGCCATCAGAGAGTAACAACCTGTACACTATATAAACACACATTACTACAGAGTAACAACCTGTAAACTATATAAACACACACCACCAGAGAGTAACAACCTGTACACTATATAAACACACACCATCAGAGTAACAACCTGTACACTATATAAACACACACCATCAGAGAGTAACAACCTGTACACTATATAAACACACATTACTAGAGAGTAACAACCTGTACACTATATAAACACACACCACTAGAGAGTAACAACCTGTACACTATATAAACACACACCATTAGAGAGTAACAACCTGTACACTAAATAAACACACACCACTAGAGTAACAACCTGTACACTATATAAACACACACCATCAGAGAGTAAGAACCTGTACTCTAAATAAAGACACACCATCAGAGAGTAACAACCTGTACACTAAATAAACACACACCACTAGAGTAACAACCTGTACACTATATAAACACACACCATCAGAGAGTAACAACCTGTACACTATATAAACAAACACCACCAGAGAGTAACAACCTGTACACTATATAAACACACACCACCAGAGAGTAACAACCTGTACACTATATAAACACACACCATCAGAGAGTAACAACCTGTACACTAAATAAACACACACCACTAGAGAGTAACAACCTGTACACTATATAAACACACACCATCAGAGAGTAACAACCTGTACACTATATAAACACACACCATCAGAGAGTAACAACCTGTACACTATATAAACACACACCATCAGAGTAACAACCTGTACACTATATAAACACATATTACTAGAGAGTAACAACCTGTACACTATATAAACACACACCATCAGAGAGTAACAACCTGTACACTATATAAACACACACCACTAGATGAGTAACAACCTGTACACTACATAAACACACACCATCAGAGAGTAACAACCTGTACACTATATAAACATACACCATCAGAGAGTAACAACCTGTACACTATATAAACACACACCATCAGAGTAACAACCTGTACACTATATAAACACACATTACTAGAGAGTAACAACCTGTACACTATATAAACACACACCATCAGAGAGTAACAACCTGTACACTATATAAACACACACCATCAGAGAGTAACAACCTGTACGCTATATAAACACACACCACTAGAGAGTAACAACCTGTACACAATATAAACACACACCATCAGAGAGTAACAACCTGTACACTATATAAACACACACCATCAGAGAGTAACAACCTGTACACTATATAAACACACACCATCAGAGAGTAACAACCTGTACACTATATAAACACACACCATCAGAGTAACAACCTGTACACTATATAAACACACATTACTAGAGAGTAACAACCTGTACACTATATAAACACACACCATCAGAGAGTAACAACCTGTACACTATATAAACACACACCATCAGAGAGTAACAACCTGTACACTATATAAACACGCACAATCAGAGAGTAACAACCTGTACACTATATAAACACACACCATCAGAGAGTAACAACCTGTACACTATATAAACACACACCACCAGAGAGTAACAACCTGTACACTATATAAACACACACCATCAGAGAGTAACAACCTGTACACTATATAAACACACATTACTAGAGAGTAACAACCTGTACACTATATAAACACACACCATCAGAGAGTAACAACCTGTACACTATATAAACACACATTACTAGAGAGTAACAACCTGTACACTATATAAACACGCACCATCAGAGAGTAACAACCTGTACACTATATAAACACACACCATCAGAGAGTAACAACCTGTACACTATATAAACACACACCATCAGAGAGTAACAACCTGTACACTATATAAACACACACCACTAGAGAGTAACAACCTGTACACTATATAAACACACACCACTAGAGAGTAACAACCTGTACACAATATAAACACACACCATCAGAGAGTAACAACCTGTACACTATATAAACACACACCACTAGAGAGTAACAACCTGTACACTATATAAACACACACCATCAGAGAGTAACAACCTGTGCACTATATAAACACACACCACTAGAGAGTAACAACCTGTACACTATATAAACACACACCATCTAGAGAGTAACAACCTGTACACTATATAAACACACACCACTACAGAGTAACAACCTGTACACTATATAAACACACACCATCAGAGAGTAACAACCTGTACACTATATAAACACACACCACTCGAGAGTAACAACCTGTACACTATATAAACACACATTACTCAGAGAGTAACAACCTGTACACTATATAAACACACATTACTAGAGAGTAACAACCTGTACACTATATAAACACACACCATCAGAGAGTAACAACCTGTACACTATATAAACACACACCACTCAGAGAGTAACAACCTGTACACTATATAAACACACACCATCAGAGAGTAACAACCTGTACACTATATAAACACACACCACTCAGAGAGTAACAACCTGTACACTATATAAACACACACCACTAGAGAGTAACAACCTGTACACTATATAAACACACATTACTCAGAGAGTAACAACCTGTACACTATATAAACACACACCACTCAGAGAGTAACAACCTGTACACTATATAAACACACACCACTCAGAGAGTAACAACCTGTACACTATATAAACACACACCACTCAGAGAGTAACAACCTGTACACTATATAAACACACACCACTCAGAGAGTAACAACCTGTACACTATATAAACACACATTACTCAGAGAGTAACAACCTGTACACTATATAAACACACACCATCAGAGAGTAACAACCTGTACACTATATAAACACACACCATCAGAGAGTAACAACCTGTACACTATATAAACACACACCATCAGAGAGTAACAACCTGTACACTATATAAACACACACCATCAGAGAGTAACAACCTGTACACTATATAAACACACACCATCAGAGAGTAACAACCTGTACACTATATAAACACACACCATCAGAGAGTAACAACCTGTACACTATATAAACACACACCATCAGAGAGTAACAACCTGTACACTATATAAACACACACCATCAGAGAGTAACAACCTGTACACTATATAAACACACACCACTAGAGAGTAACAACCTGTACACTATATAAACACACACCATCAGAGAGTAACAACCTGTACACTATATAAACACACACCACTAGAGAGTAACAACCTGTACACTATATAAACACACACCATCAGAGAGTAACAACCTGTACACTATATAAACACACACCATCAGAGAGTAACAACCTGTACACTATATAAACACACACCATCAGAGAGTAACAACCTGTACACTATATAAACACACACCATCAGAGAGTAACAACCTGTACACTATATAAACACACACCACCAGAGAGTAACAACCTGTACACTATATAAACACACACCATCAGAGAGTAACAACCTGTACACTATATAAACACACACCATCAGAGAGTAACAACCTGTACACTATATAAACACACACCACCAGAGAGTAACAACCTGTACACTATATAAACACACACCATCTAGAGAGTAACAACCTGTACACTATATAAACACACACCATCAGAGAGTAACAACCTGTACACTATATAAACACACACCACTCAGAGAGTAACAACCTGTACACTATATAAACACACACCACTCAGAGAGTAACAACCTGTACACTATATAAACACACACCATCAGAGAGTAACAACCTGTACACTATATAAACACACACCATCAGAGAGTAACAACCTGTACACTATATAAACACACACCATCTAGAGAGTAACAACCTGTACACTATATAAACACACACCATCAGAGTAACAACCTGTACACTATATAAACACACATTACTAGAGAGTAACAACCTGTACACTATATAAACACACACCATCAGAGAGTAACAACCTGTACACTATATAAACACACACCATCAGAGAGTAACAACCTGTACACTATATAAACACACACCATCAGAGTAACAACCTGTACACTATATAAACACACATTACTAGAGAGTAACAACCTGTACACTATATAAACACACACCATCAGAGAGTAACAACCTGTACACTATATAAACACACACCATCAGAGAGTAACAACCTGTACGCTATATAAACACACACCACTAGAGAGTAACAACCTGTACACAATATAAACACACACCATCAGAGAGTAACAACCTGTACACTATATAAACACACACCATCAGAGAGTAACAACCTGTACACTATATAAACACACACCATCAGAGAGTAACAACCTGTACACTATATAAACACACACCATCAGAGTAACAACCTGTACACTATATAAACACACATTACTAGAGAGTAACAACCTGTACACTATATAAACACACACCATCAGAGAGTAACAACCTGTACACTATATAAACACACACCATCAGAGAGTAACAACCTGTACACTATATAAACACGCACAATCAGAGAGTAACAACCTGTACACTATATAAACACACACCATCAGAGAGTAACAACCTGTACACTATATAAACACACACCACCAGAGAGTAACAACCTGTACACTATATAAACACACACCATCAGAGAGTAACAACCTGTACACTATATAAACACACATTACTAGAGAGTAACAACCTGTACACTATATAAACACACACCATCAGAGAGTAACAACCTGTACACTATATAAACACACATTACTAGAGAGTAACAACCTGTACACTATATAAACACGCACCATCAGAGAGTAACAACCTGTACACTATATAAACACACACCATCAGAGAGTAACAACCTGTACACTATATAAACACACACCATCAGAGAGTAACAACCTGTACACTATATAAACACACACCACTAGAGAGTAACAACCTGTACACTATATAAACACACACCACTAGAGAGTAACAACCTGTACACAATATAAACACACACCATCAGAGAGTAACAACCTGTACACTATATAAACACACACCACTAGAGAGTAACAACCTGTACACTATATAAACACACACCATCAGAGAGTAACAACCTGTACACTATATAAACACACATTACTACAGAGTAACAACCTGTACACTATATAAACACACATTACTAGAGAGTAACAACCTGTACACTATATAAACACACATTACTACAGAGTAACAACCTGTAAACTATATAAACACACACCATCAGAGAGTAACAACCTGTACACTATATAAACACACACCATCAGAGTAACAACCTGTACACTATATAAACACACACCATCAGAGAGTAACAACCTGTACACTATATAAACACACATTACTAGAGAGTAACAACCTGTACACTATATAAACACACACCATCAGAGAGTAACAACCTGTACACTATATAAACACACACCACTAGAGAGTAACAACCTGTACACTATATAAACACACACCATCAGAGAGTAACAACCTGTACACTATATAAACACACACCACTAGAGAGTAACAACCTGTACACTATATAAACACACACCACTAGAGAGTAACAACCTGTACACTATATAAACACACATTACTAGAGAGTAACAACCTGTACACTATATAAACACACACCATCAGAGAGTAACAACCTGTACACTATATAAACACACACCATCAGAGAGTAACAACCTGTACACTATATAAACACACACCATCAGAGAGTAACAACCTGTACACTATATAAACACACACCACTAGAGAGTAACAACCTGTACACTATATAAACACACATTACTAGAGAGTAACAACCTGTACACTATATAAACACACACCATCAGAGAGTAACAACCTGTACACTATATAAACACACACCATCAGAGAGTAACAACCTGTACACTATATAAACACACACCATCAGAGAGTAACAACCTATACACTATATAAACACACACCACTAGAGTAACAACCTGTACACTATATAAACACACACCATCAGAGAGTAACAACCTGTACACTATATAAACACACACCATCAGAGAGTAACAACCTGTACACTATATAAACACACACCATCAGAGAGTAACAACCTGTACACTATATAAACACACACCATCAGAGTAACAACCTGTACACTATATAAACACACATTACTAGAGAGTAACAACCTGTACACTATATAAACACACACCATCAGAGAGTAACAACCTGTACACTAAATAAACACACACCACTAGAGAGTAACAACCTGTACACTATATAAACACACACCATCAGAGAGTAACAACCTGTACACTATATAAACACACACCATCAGAGAGTAACAACCTGTACACTATATAAACACACACCATCAGAGTAACAACCTGTACACTATATAAACACATATTACTAGAGAGTAACAACCTGTACACTATATAAACACACACCATCAGAGAGTAACAACCTGTACACTATATAAACACACACCACTAGAGAGTAACAACCTGTACACTACATAAACACACACCATCAGAGAGTAACAACCTGTACACTATATAAACACACACCATCAGAGAGTAACAACCTGTACACTATATAAACACACACCATCAGAGTAACAACCTGTACACTATATAAACACACATTACTAGAGAGTAACAACCTGTACACTATATAAACACACACCATCAGAGAGTAACAACCTGTACACTATATAAACACACACCATCAGAGAGTAACAACCTGTACGCTATATAAACACACACCACTAGAGAGTAACAACCTGTACACAATATAAACACACACCATCAGAGAGTAACAACCTGTACACTATATAAACACACACCATCAGAGAGTAACAACCTGTACACTATATAAACACACACCATCAGAGAGTAACAACCTGTACACTATATAAACACACACCATCAGAGTAACAACCTGTACACTATATAAACACACATTACTAGAGAGTAACAACCTGTACACTATATAAACACACACCATCAGAGAGTAACAACCTGTACACTATATAAACACACACCATCAGAGAGTAACAACCTGTACACTATATAAACACACACCATCAGAGAGTAACAACCTGTACACTATATAAACACACACCACCAGAGAGTAACAACCTGTACACTATATAAACACACACCATCAGAGAGTAACAACCTGTACACTATATAAACACACATTACTAGAGAGTAACAACCTGTACACTATATAAACACACACCATCAGAGAGTAACAACCTGTACACTATATAAACACACATTACTAGAGAGTAACAACCTGTACACTATATAAACACGCACCATCAGAGAGTAACAACCTGTACACTATATAAACACACACCATCAGAGAGTAACAACCTGTACACTATATAAACACACACCATCAGAGAGTAACAACCTGTACACTATATAAACACACACCACTAGAGAGTAACAACCTGTACACTATATAAACACACACCACTAGAGAGTAACAACCTGTACACTACATAAACACACACCATCAGAGAGTAACAACCTGTACACTATATAAACACACACCATCAGAGAGTAACAACCTGTACACTATATAAACACACACCATCAGAGTAACAACCTGTACACTATATAAACACACATTACTAGAGAGTAACAACCTGTACACTATATAAACACACACCATCAGAGAGTAACAACCTGTACACTATATAAACACACACCATCAGAGAGTAACAACCTGTACGCTATATAAACACACACCACTAGAGAGTAACAACCTGTACACAATATAAACACACACCATCAGAGAGTAACAACCTGTACACTATATAAACACACACCATCAGAGAGTAACAACCTGTACACTATATAAACACACACCATCAGAGAGTAACAACCTGTACACTATATAAACACACACCATCAGAGTAACAACCTGTACACTATATAAACACACATTACTAGAGAGTAACAAACTGTACACTATATAAACACACACCATTAGAGAGTAACAACCTGTACACTATATAAACACACACCATCAGAGAGTAACAACCTGTACACTATATAAACACACACCATCAGAGAGTAACAACCTGTACACTATATAAACACACACCACCAGAGAGTAACAACCTGTACACTATATAAACACACACCATCAGAGAGTAACAACCTGTACACTATATAAACACACATTACTAGAGAGTAACAACCTGTACACTATATAAACACACACCATCAGAGAGTAACAACCTGTACACTATATAAACACACATTACTAGAGAGTAACAACCTGTACACTATATAAACACGCACCATCAGAGAGTAACAACCTGTACACTATATAAACACACACCATCAGAGAGTAACAACCTGTACACTATATAAACACACACCATCAGAGAGTAACAACCTGTACACTATATAAACACACACCACTAGAGAGTAACAACCTGTACACTATATAAACACACACCACTAGAGAGTAACAACCTGTACACAATATAAACACACACCATCAGAGAGTAACAACCTGTACACTATATAAACACACACCACTAGAGAGTAACAACCTGTACACTATATAAACACACACCATCAGAGAGTAACAACCTGTACACTATATAAACACACATTACTACAGAGTAACAACCTGTACACTATATAAACACACATTACTAGAGAGTAACGACCTGTACACTATATAAACACACATTACTACAGAGTAACAACCTGTAAACTATATAAACACACACCATCAGAGAGTAACAACCTGTACACTATATAAACACACACCATCAGAGTAACAACCTGTACACTATATAAACACACACCATCAGAGTAACAACCTGTACACTATATAAACACACATTACTAGAGAGTAACAACCTGTACACTATATAAACACACACCATCAGAGAGTAACAACCTGTACACTATATAAACACACACCATCAGAGAGTAACAACCTGTACACTATATAAACACACACCATCAGAGAGTAACAACCTGTACACTATATAAACACACACCACCAGAGAGTAACAACCTGTACACTATATAAACAAACACCATCAGAGAGTAACAACCTGTACACTATATAAACACACATTACTAGAGAGTAACAACCTGTACACTATATAAACACACACCATCAGAGAGTAACAACCTGTACACTATATAAACACACATTACTAGAGAGTAACAACCTGTACACTATATAAACACACACCATCAGAGAGTAACAACCTGTACACTATATAAACACACACCATCAGAGAGTAACAACCTGTACACTATATAAACACACACCATCAGAGAGTAACAACCTGTACACTATATAAACACACACCACTAGAGAGTAACAACCTGTACACTATATAAACACACACCACTAGAGAGTAACAACCTGTACACAATATAAACACACACCATCAGAGAGTAACAACCTGTACACTATATAAACACACACCACTAGAGAGTAACAACCTGTACACTATATAAACACACACCATCAGAGAGTAACAACCTGTACACTATATAAACACACATTACTACAGAGTAACAACCTGTACACTATATAAACACACATTACTAGAGAGTAACAACCTGTACACTATATAAACACACATTACTACAGAGTAACAACCTGTAAACTATATAAACACACACCATCAGAGAGTAACAACCTGTACACTATATAAACACACACCATCAGAGTAACAACCTGTACACTATATAAACACACACCATCAGAGAGTAACAACCTGTACACTATATAAACACACACCACTAGAGAGTAACAACCTGTACACTATATAAACACACACCATCAGAGAGTAACAACCTGTACACTATATAAACACACACCATCAGAGAGTAACAACCTGTACACTATATAAACACACACCACTAGAGAGTAACAACCTGTGCACTATATAAACACACATTACTAGAGAGTAACAACCTGTACACTATATAAACACACACCATCAGAGAGTAACAACCTGTACACTATATAAACACACACCATCAGAGAGTAACAACCTGTACACTATATAAACACACACCATCAGAGAGTAACAACCTGTACACTATATAAACACACACCACTAGAGAGTAACAACCTGTACACTATATAAACACACATTACTAGAGAGTAACAACCTGTACACTATATAAACACACACCATCAGAGAGTAACAACCTGTACACTATATAAACACACACCATCAGAGAGTAACAACCTGTACACTATATAAACACACACCATCAGAGAGTAACAACCTGTACACTATATAAACACACACCACTAGAGTAACAACCTGTACACTATATAAACACACACCATCAGAGAGTAACAACCTGTACACTATATAAACACACACCATCAGAGAGTAACAACCTGTACACTATATAAACACACACCATCAGAGAGTAACAACCTGTACACTATATAAACACACACCACTAGAGTAACAACCTGTACACTATATAAACACACACCATCAGAGAGTAACAACCTGTACACTATATAAACACACACCATTAGAGAGTAACAACCTGTACACTATATAAACACACACCATCAGAGAGTAACAACCTGTACACTATATAAACACACACCATCAGAGAGTAACAACCTGTACACTATATAAACACACACCATCAGAGAGTAACAACCTGTACACTATATAAACACACACCATCAGAGAGTAACAACCTGTACACTATATAAACACACACCACCAGAGAGTAACAACCTGTACACTATATAAACACACACCACTAGAGTAACAACCTGTACACTATATAAACACACACCATCAGAGAGTAACAACCTGTACACTATATAAACACACATTACTACAGAGTAACAACCTGTACACTATATAAACACACATTACTAGAGAGTAACGACCTGTACACTATATAAACACACATTACTACAGAGTAACAACCTGTAAACTATATAAACACACACCATCAGAGAGTAACAACCTGTACACTATATAAACACACACCATCAGAGTAACAACCTGTACACTATATAAACACACACCATCAGAGTAACAACCTGTACACTATATAAACACACATTACTAGAGAGTAACAACCTGTACACTATATAAACACACACCATCAGAGAGTAACAACCTGTACACTATATAAACACACACCATCAGAGAGTAACAACCTGTACACTATATAAACACACACCATCAGAGAGTAACAACCTGTACACTATATAAACACACACCACTAGAGAGTAACAACCTGTACACTATATAAACACACACCATCAGAGAGTAACAACCTGTACACTATATAAACACACACCACTAGAGAGTAACAACCTGTACACTATATAAACACACACCATCAGAGAGTAACAACCTGTACACTATATAAACACACATTACTAGAGAGTAACAACCTGTACACTATATAAACACACACCATCAGAGAGTAACAACCTGTACACTATATAAACACACACCATCAGAGAGTAACAACCTGTACACTATATAAACACACACCATCAGAGAGTAACAACCTGTACACTATATAAACACACACCACTCAGAGAGTAACAACCTGTACACTATATAAACACACACCACTAGAGAGTAACAACCTGTACACAATATAAACACACACCATCAGAGAGTAACAACCTGTACACTATATAAACACACACCACTAGAGAGTAACAACCTGTACACTATATAAACACACACCATCAGAGAGTAACAACCTGTACACTATATAAACACACATTACTACAGAGTAACAACCTGTACACTATATAAACACACATTACTAGAGAGTAACAACCTGTACACTATATAAACACACATTACTACAGAGTAACAACCTGTAAACTATATAAACACACACCATCAGAGAGTAACAACCTGTACACTATATAAACACACACCATCAGAGTAACAACCTGTACACTATATAAACACACACCATCAGAGAGTAACAACCTGTACACTATATAAACACACATTACTAGAGAGTAACAACCTGTACACTATATAAACACACACCATCAGAGAGTAACAACCTGTACACTATATAAACACACACCACTAGAGAGTAACAACCTGTACACTATATAAACACACACCATCAGAGAGTAACAACCTGTACACTATATAAACACACACCACTAGAGAGTAACAACCTGTGCACTATATAAACACACATTACTAGAGAGTAACAACCTGTACACTATATAAACACACACCATCAGAGAGTAACAACCTGTACACTATATAAACACACACCATCAGAGAGTAACAACCTGTACACTATATAAACACACACCATCAGAGAGTAACAACCTGTACACTATATAAACACACACCACTAGAGAGTAACAACCTGTACACTATATAAACACACATTACTAGAGAGTAACAACCTGTACACTATATAAACACACACCATCAGAGAGTAACAACCTGTACACTATATAAACACACACCATCAGAGAGTAACAACCTGTACACTATATAAACACACACCATCAGAGAGTAACAACCTGTACACTATATAAACACACACCACTAGAGTAACAACCTGTACACTATATAAACACACACCATCAGAGAGTAACAACCTGTACACTATATAAACACACACCATCAGAGAGTAACAACCTGTACACTATATAAACACACACCATCAGAGAGTAACACCCTGTACACTATATAAACACACACCACTAGAGTAACAACCTGTACACTATATAAACACACACCATCAGAGAGTAACAACCTGTACACTATATAAACACACACCATTAGAGAGTAACAACCTGTACACTATATAAACACACACCATCAGAGAGTAACAACCTGTACACTATATAAACACACACCATCAGAGAGTAACAACCTGTACACTATATAAACACACACCATCAGAGAGTAACAACCTGTACACTATATAAACACACACCATCAGAGAGTAACAACCTGTACACTATATAAACACACACCACCAGAGAGTAACAACCTGTACACTCATATAAACACACACCACTAGAGTAACAACCTGTACACTATATAAACACACACCACCAGAGAGTAACAACCTGTACACTATATCAACACACACCACTAGAGTAACAACCTGTACACTATATAAACACACACCATTAGAGAGTAACAACCTGTACACTATATAAACACACACCATTAGAGAGTAACAACCTGTACACTATATAAACACACACCATCAGAGAGTAACAACCTGTACACTATATAAACACACACCATCAGAGAGTAACAACCTGTACACTATATAAACACACACCACTAGAGTAACAACCTGTACACTATATAAACACACACCACCAGAGAGTAACAACCTGTACACTATATAAACACACACCACTAGAGTAACAACCTGTACACTATATAAACACACACCACTAGAGAGTAACAACCTGTACACTATATAAACACACACCATCAGAGAGTAACAACCTGTACACTATATAAACACACACCACTAGAGAGTAACAACCTGTACACTATATAAACACACACCACTAGAGAGTAACAACCTGTACACTATATAAACACACATTACTAGAGAGTAACAACCTTTACACTATATAAACACACACCATCAGAGAGTAACAACCTGTACACTATATAAACACACACCATCAGAGAGTAACAACCTGTACACTATATAAACACACACCACTAGAGAGTAACAACCTGTACACTATATAAACACACATTACTAGAGAGTAACAACCTGTACACTATATAAACACACACCATCAGAGAGTAACAACCTGTACACTATATAAACACACACCATCAGAGAGTAACAACCTGTACACTATATAAACACACACCATCAGAGAGTAACAACCTGTACACTATATAAACACACACCACTAGAGTAACAACCTGTACACTATATAAACACACACCATCAGAGAGTAACAACCTGTACACTATATAAACACACACCATCAGAGAGTAACAACCTGTACACTATATAAACACACACCATCAGAGAGTAACACCCTGTACACTATATAAACACACACCACTAGAGTAACAACCTGTACACTATATAAACACACACCATCAGAGAGTAACAACCTGTACACTATATAAACACACACCATTAGAGAGTAACAACCTGTACACTATATAAACACACACCATCAGAGAGTAACAACCTGTACACTATATAAACACACACCATCAGAGAGTAACAACCTGTACACTATATAAACACACACCATCAGAGAGTAACAACCTGTACACTATATAAACACACACCATCAGAGAGTAACAACCTGTACACTATATAAACACACACCACCAGAGAGTAACAACCTGTACACTCATATAAACACACACCACTAGAGTAACAACCTGTACACTATATAAACACACACCACCAGAGAGTAACAACCTGTACACTATATCAACACACACCACTAGAGTAACAACCTGTACACTATATAAACACACACCATTAGAGAGTAACAACCTGTACACTATATAAACACACACCATTA
>NC_092109.1:46141417-46158917 GCF_045679555.1 Salvelinus alpinus
ATCAGAGAGTAACAACCTGTACACTATATAAACACACACCATCAGAGAGTAACAACCTGTACACTATATAAACACACACCATCAGAGAGTAACAACCTGTACACTATATAAACACACACCATCAGAGAGTAACAACCTGTACACTATATAAACACACATTACTAGAGAGTAACAACCTGTACACTATATAAACACACACCATCAGAGAGTAACAACCTGTACACTATATAAACACACACCATCAGAGAGTAACAACCTGTACACTATATAAACACACACCATCAGAGAGTAACAACCTGTACACTATATAAACACACACCACTAGAGAGTAACAACCTGTACACTATATAAACACACACCACTCAGAGAGTAACAACCTGTACACTATATAAACACACACCATCAGAGAGTAACAACCTGTACACTATATAAACACACACCATCAGAGAGTAACAACCTGTACACTATATAAACACACACCACTCAGAGAGTAACAACCTGTACACTATATAAACACACACCACTCAGAGAGTAACAACCTGTACACTATATAAACACACACCATCAGAGAGTAACAACCTGTACACTATATAAACACACACCACTAGAGAGTAACAACCTGTACACTATATAAACACACACCACTCAGAGAGTAACAACCTGTACACTATATAAACACACATTACTAGAGAGTAACAACCTGTACACTATATAAACACACACCATCAGAGAGTAACAACCTGTACACTATATAAACACACACCATCAGAGAGTAACAACCTGTACACTATATAAACACACACCATCAGAGAGTAACAACCTGTACACTATATAAACACACACCACTAGAGAGTAACAACCTGTACACTATATAAACACACATTACTAGAGAGTAACAACCTGTACACTATATAAACACACACCATCAGAGAGTAACAACCTGTACACTATATAAACACACACCATCAGAGAGTAACAACCTGTACACTATATAAACACACACCATCAGAGAGTAACAACCTGTACACTATATAAACACACACCATCTGAGAGTAACAACCTGTACACTATATAAACACACACCATCAGAGAGTAACAACCTGTACACTATATAAACACACACCATCAGAGAGTAACAACCTGTACACTATATAAACACACACCATCAGAGAGTAACAACCTGTACACTATATAAACACACACCACTAGAGAGTAACAACCTGTACACTATATAAACACACACCATCAGAGAGTAACAACCTGTACACTATATAAACACACACCATCAGAGAGTAACAACCTGTACACTATATAAACACACACCATCAGAGAGTAACAACCTGTACACTATATAAACACACACCATCAGAGAGTAACAACCTGTACACTATATAAACACACACCATCAGAGAGTAACAACCTGTACACTATATAAACACACACCATCAGAGAGTAACAACCTGTACACTATATAAACACACACCACCAGAGAGTAACAACCTGTACACTATATAAACACACACCACTAGAGTAACAACCTGTACACTATATAAACACACACCATCAGAGAGTAACAACCTGTACACTATATAAACACACACCATCAGAGAGTAACAACCTGTACACTATATAAACACACACCACTAGAGAGTAACAACCTGTACACTATATAAACACACACCATCAGAGAGTAACAACCTGTACACTATATAAACACACACCATCAGAGAGTAACAACCTGTACACTATATAAACACACACACAAGTACACTTACACAATCAGAGAGTAACAACCTGTACACTATATAAACACACACCACTCAGAGAGTAACAACCTGTACACTATATAAACACACACCATCAGAGAGTAACAACCTGTACACTATATAAACACACACCATCAGAGAGTAACAACCTGTACACTATATAAACACACACCATCTAGAGAGTAACAACCTGTACACTATATAAACACACACCATCAGAGAGTAACAACCTGTACACTATATAAACACACACCATCAGAGAGTAACAACCTGTACACTATATAAACACACACCACTCAGAGAGTAACAACCTGTACACTATATAAACACACACCATCAGAGAGTAACAACCTGTACACTATATAAACACACATTACTAGAGAGTAACAACCTGTACACTATATAAACACACACCATCAGAGAGTAACAACCTGTACACTATATAAACACACACCATCAGAGAGTAACAACCTGTACACTATATAAACACACACCATCAGAGAGTAACAACCTGTACACTATATAAACACACATTACTAGAGAGTAACAACCTGTACACTATATAAACACACACCACTAGAGAGTAACAACCTGTACACTATATAAACACACACCATCAGAGAGTAACAACCTGTACACTATATAAACACACACCATCAGAGAGTAACAACCTGTACACTATATAAACACACACCATCAGAGAGTAACAACCTGTACACTATATAAACACACACCACTCAGAGAGTAACAACCTGTACACTATATAAACACACATTACTAGAGAGTAACAACCTGTACACTATATAAACACACACCATCAGAGAGTAACAACCTGTACACTATATAAACACACACCATCTAGAGAGTAACAACCTGTACACTATATAAACACACACCATCAGAGAGTAACAACCTGTACACTATATAAACACACACCACTAGAGAGTAACAACCTGTACACTATATAAACACACACCATCAGAGAGTAACAACCTGTACACTATATAAACACACACCATCTAGAGAGTAACAACCTGTACACTATATAAACACACACCATCAGAGAGTAACAACCTGTACACTATATAAACACACACCATCAGAGAGTAACAACCTGTACACTATATAAACACACACCATCAGAGAGTAACAACCTGTACACTATATAAACACACACCACTAGAGAGTAACAACCTGTACACTATATAAACACACATTACTCAGAGAGTAACAACCTGTACACTATATAAACACACACCACTCAGAGAGTAACAACCTGTACACTATATAAACACACACCATCAGAGAGTAACAACCTGTACACTATATAAACACACACCATCAGAGAGTAACAACCTGTACACTATATAAACACACACCACTAGAGAGTAACAACCTGTACACTATATAAACACACACCATCAGAGAGTAACAACCTGTACACTATATAAACACACACCATCAGAGAGTAACAACCTGTACACTATATAAACACACACCATCAGAGAGTAACAACCTGTACACTATATAAACACACACCACTAGAGAGTAACAACCTGTACACTATATAAACACACACCATCAGAGAGTAACAACCTGTACACTATATAAACACACACCATCAGAGAGTAACAACCTGTACACTATATAAACACACACCATCAGAGAGTAACAACCTGTACACTATATAAACACACACCATCAGAGAGTAACAACCTGTACACTATATAAACACACACCAATCAGAGAGTAACAACCTGTACACTATATAAACACACACCATCAGAGAGTAACAACCTGTACACTATATAAACACACATCACCAGAGAGTAACAACCTGTACACTATATAAACACACACCACTAGAGTAACAACCTGTACACTATATAAACACACACCACCAGAGAGTAACAACCTGTACACTATATAAACACACACCACTAGAGTAACAACCTGTACACTATATAAACACACACCATTAGAGAGTAACAACCTGTACACTATATAAACACACACCATCAGAGAGTAACAACCTGTACACTATATAAACACACACCATCAGAGAGTAACAACCTGTACACTATATAAACACACACCATCAGAGAGTAACAACCTGTACACTATATAAACACACACCATCAGAGTAACAACCTGTACACTATATAAACACACACCATCAGAGAGTAACAACCTGTACACTATATAAACACACATTACTAGAGTAACAACTTGTACACTATATAAACACACACCACTAGAGAGTAACAACCTGTACACTATATAAACACACACCATCAGAGAGTAACAACCTGTACACTATATAAACACACACCACTAGAGAGTAACAACCTGTACACTATATAAACACACACCATCAGAGAGTAACAACCTGTACACTATATAAACACACACCATCAGAGAGTAACAACCTGTACACTATATAAACACACACCATCAGAGAGTAACAACCTGTACACTATATAAACACACACCATCAGAGAGTAACAACCTGTACACTATATAAACACACACCAACAGAGTAACAACCTGTACACTATATAAACACACACCATCAGAGAGTAACAACCTGTACAATATATAAACACACACCATCAGAGAGTAACAACCTGTACACTATATAAACACACACCATCAGAGAGTAACAACCTGAACACTATATAAACACATACCACTAGAGTAACAACCTGTACACTATATAAACGCACACCATCAGAGAGTAACAACCTGTACACTATATAAACACACACCATCAGAGAGTAACAACCTGTACACTATATAAACACACACCATCAGAGAGTAACAACCTGTACACTATATAAACACACACCATCAGAGAGTAACAACCTGTACACTATATAAACACACACCATCAGAGAGTAACAACCTGTACACTATATAAACACACATTACTAGAGAGTAACAACTTGTACACTATATAAACACACACCACTAGAGTAACAACCTGTACACTATATAAACACACACCACTAGAGAGTAACAACCTGTACACTATATAAACACACACCACTAGAGAGTAACAACCTGTACACTATATAAACACACACCATCAGAGAGTAACAACCTGTACACTATATAAACACACACCACTAGAGAGTAACAACCTGTACACTATATAAACACACACCATCAGAGAGTAACAACCTGTACACTATATAAACACACACCATCAGAGAGTAACAACCTGTACACTATATAAACACACACCATCAGAGAGTAACAACCTGTACACTATATAAACACACACCATCAGAGAGTAACAACCTGTACACTATATAAACACACACCATCAGAGAGTAACAACCTGTACGCTATATAAACACACACCACTAGAGTAACAACCTGTACACTATATAAACACACACCACTAGAGAGTAACAACCTGTACACTATATAAACACACACCATCAGAGAGTAACAACCTGTACACTATATAAACACACACCACTAGAGTAACAACCTGTACACTATATAAACACACACCATCAGAGAGTAACAACCTGTACACTATATAAACACACACCACTAGAGAGTAACAACCTGTACACTATATAAACACACACCATCAGAGAGTAACAACCTGTACACTATATAAACACACACCACTAGAGAGTAACAACCTGTACACTATATAAACACACACCATCAGAGTAACAACCTGTACACTATATAAACACACACCATCAGAGAGTAACAACCTGTACACTATATAAACACACACCACTAGAGTAACAACCTGTACACTATATAAACACACACCATTAGAGAGTAACAACCTGTACACTATATAAACACACACCATCAGAGAGTAACAACCTGTACACTATATAAACACACATTACTAGAGAGTAACAACCTGTACACTATAAAAACACACACCATTAGAGAGTAACAACCTGTACACTATATAAACACACACCACTGGAGAGTAACAACCTGTACACTATATAAACACACACCATCAGAGAGTAACAACCTGTACACTATATAAACACACACCACTAGAGTAACAACCTGTACACTATATAAACACACACCGTCAGAGAGTAACAACCTGTACACTATATAAACACACACCATCAGAGTAACAACCTGTACACTATATAAACACACACCACTAGAGAGTAACAACCTGTACACTATATAAACACACACCATCAGAGAGTAACAACCTGTACACTATATAAACACACACCATCAGAGAGTAACAACCTGTACACTATATAAACACACATTACTAGAGAGTAACAACCTGTACACTATATAAACACACACCATTAGAGAGTAACAACCTGTACACTATATAAACACACACCATCAGAGAGTAACAACCTGTACACTATATAAACACACGCCACTAGAGAGTAACAACCTGTACACTATATAAACACACACCATCAGAGAGTAACAACCTGTACACTATATAAACACACACCATCAGAGAGTAACAACCTGTACACTATATAAACACACACCATCTGAGAGTAACAACCTGTACACTATATAAACACACACCATCAGAGAGTAACAACCTGTACACTATATAAACACACACCATCAGAGAGTAACAACCTGTACACTATATAAACACACACCACTAGAGTAACAACCTGTACACTATATAAACACACACCATCAGAGAGTAACAACCTGTACACTATATAAACACACACCATCAGAGAGTAACAACCTGTACACTATATAAACACACACCATCAGAGAGTAACAACCTGTACACTATATAAACACACACCACTAGAGTAACAACCTGTACACTATATAAACACACACCATCAGAGAGTAACAACCTGTACACTATATAAACACACACCATTAGAGAGTAACAACCTGTACACTATATAAACACACACCATCAGAGAGTAACAACCTGTACACTATATAAACACACACCATCAGAGAGTAACAACCTGTACACTATATAAACACACACCATCAGAGAGTAACAACCTGTACACTATATAAACACACACCATCAGAGAGTAACAACCTGTACACTATATAAACACACACCACCAGAGAGTAACAACCTGTACACTATATAAACACACATTACTAGAGAGTAACAACCTGTACACTATATAAACACACACCATCAGAGAGTAACAACCTGTACACTATATAAACACACACCATCAGAGAGTAACAACCTGTACACTATATAAACACACACCATCAGAGAGTAACAACCTGTACACTATATAAACACACACCGTCAGAGAGTAACAACCTGTACACTATATAAACACACACCACAGAGTAACAACCTGTACACTATATAAACACACACGTGAGTAACAACCTGTACACTATATAAACACACACCATTAGAGTAACAACCTGTACACTATATAAACACACACCATTAGAGTAACAACCTGTACACTATATAAACACACACCGTCAGAGAGTAACAACCTGTACACTATATAAACACACATTGCTACAGAGTAATAACCTGTACACTATATAAACACACACCATCAGAGAGTAACAACCTGTACACTATATAAACACACATTACTAGAGAGTAACAACCTGTACGCTATATAAACACACACCATCAGAGAGTAACAACCTGTACACTATATAAACACACACCATCAGAGAGTAACAACCTGTACACTATATAAACACACACCACTAGAGAGTAACAACCTGTACACTATATAAACACACACCATTAGAGAGTAACAACCTGTACACTATATAAACACACATTACCAGAGAGTAACAACCTGTACACTATATAAACACACATTACTAGAGAGTAACAACCTGTACACTATATAAACACACACCATCAGAGAGTAACAACCTGTACACTATATAAACACACACCATCAGAGAGTAACAACCTGTACACTATATAAACACACACCATCAGAGTAACAACCTGTACACTATATAAACACACACCATCAGAGGGTAACAACCTGTACACTATATAAACACGCACCATTAGAGTAACAACCTGTAAACTATATAAACACACACCACCAGAGAGTAACAACCTGTACACTATATAAACGCACACCATCAGAGAGTAACAGCCTGTACACTATATAAACACACACCATCAGAGAGTAACAACCTGTACACTATATAAACACACACCATCAGAGAGTAACAACCTGTACACTATATAAACACACACCATCAGAGAGTAACAACCTGTACACTATATAAACACACACCATCAGAGAGTAACAACCTGTACACTATATAAACACACGCCATCAGAGAGTAACAACCTGTACACTATATAAACACACATTACTAGAGAGTAACAACCTGTACACTATATAAACACACACCATCAGAGAGTAACAACCTGTACACTATATAAACACACATTACTAGAGAGTAACAACCTGTACACTATATAAACACACACCATCAGAGAGTAACAACCTGTACACTATATAAACACACACCATCAGAGTAACAACCTGTACACTATATAAACACACACCATCAGAGTAACAACCTGTACACTATATAAACACACACATTACTAGAGAGTAACAACCTGTACACTATATAAACACACACCATCGAGAGTAACAACCTGTACACTATATAAACACATACCACTAGAGAGTAACAACCTGTACACTATATAAACACACACCATCAGAGAGTAACAACCTGTACACTATATAAACACACACCATCAGAGTAACAACCTGTACACTATATAAACACACACCATCAGAGTAACAACCTGTACACTATATAAACACACACCACTAGAGTAACAACCTGTAAACTATATAAACACATACCATCAGAGTAACAACCTGTACACTATATAAACACACACCATCAGAGAGTAACAACCTGTACAATATATAAACACACACCATTAGAGTAACAACCTGTACACTATATAAACACACACCATCAGAGAGTAACAACCTGTACACTATATAAACACACACCACTAGAGTAACAACCTGTACACTATATAAACACACACCATCAGAGAGTAACAACCTGTACACTATATAAACACACACCACTAGAGAGTAACAACCTGTACACTATATAAACACACACCATCAGAGAGTAACAACCTGTACACTATATAAACACACACCATCAGAGAGTAACAACCTGTACACTATATAAACACACACCATCAGAGAGTAACAACCTGTACACTATATAAACACACACCATCAGAGAGTAACAACCTGTACACTATATAAACACACACCATCAGAGTAACAACCTGTACACTATATAAACACACACCATCAGAGAGTAACAACCTGTACACTATATAAACACACACCATCAGAGAGTAACAACCTGTACACTATATAAACACACACCATCAGAGAGTAACAACCTGAACACTATATAAACACATACCACTAGAGTAACAACCTGTACACTATATAAACGCACACCATCAGAGTAACAACCTGTACACTATATAAACACACACCATCAGAGTAACAACCTGTACACTATATAAACACACACCATCAGAGAGTAACAACCTGTACACTATATAAACACACACCATCAGAGTAACAACCTGTACACTATATAAACACACACCATCAGAGAGTAACAACCTGTACACTATATAAACACACACCATCAGAGAGTAACAACCTGTACACTATATAAACACACAATATCAGAGAGTAACAACCTGTACACTATATAAACACACACCATCAGAGAGTAACAACCTGTACACTATATAAACACACACCATCAGAGAGTAACAACCTGTACACTATATAAACACACACCACCAGAGAGTAACAACCTGTACACTATATAAACACACATTACTAGAGAGTAACAACCTGTACACTATATAAACACAAACCATCAGAGAGTAACAACCTGTACACTATATAAACACACACCATCAGAGAGTAACAACCTGTACACTATATAAACACACACCATCAGAGAGTAACAACCTGTACACTATATAAACACACACCACTAGAGTAACAACCTGTACACTATATAAACACGCACCACCAGAGAGTAACAACCTGTACACTATATAAACACACACCATCAGAGAGTAACAACCTGTACACTATATAAACACACACCACTAGAGTAACAACCTGTACACTATATAAACACACACCATTAGAGAGTAACAACCTGTACACTATATAAACACACACCATCAGAGAGTAACAACCTGTACACTATATAAACACACACCATCAGAGAGTAACAACCTGTACACTATATAAACACACACCATCAGAGAGTAACAACCTGTACACTATATAAACACACATTACTAGAGAGTAACAACCTGTACGCTATATAAACACACACCATCAGAGAGTAACAACCTGTACACTATATAAACACACACCATCAGAGAGTAACAACCTGTACACTATATAAACACACACCATCAGAGAGTAACAACCTGTACACTATATAAACACACACCATCAGAGAGTAACAACCTGTACACTATATAAACACACACCACTAGAGTAACAACCTGTACACTATATAAACACACACCATTAGAGAGTAACAACCTGTACACTATATAAACACACATTACCAGAGAGTAACAACCTGTACACTATATAAACACACATTACTAGAGAGTAACAACCTGTACACTATATAAACACACACCATCAGAGAGTAACAACCTGTACACTATATAAACACACACCATCAGAGAGTAACAACCTGTACACTATATAAACACACACCATCAGAGTAACAACCTGTACACTATATAAACACACATTACCAGAGAGTAACAACCTGTACACTATATAAACACGCACCATTAGAGTAACAACCTGTAAACTATATAAACACACACCACCAGAGAGTAACAACCTGTACACTATATAAACGCACACCATCAGAGAGTAACAGCCTGTACACTATATAAACACACACCATCAGAGAGTAACAACCTGTACACTATATAAACACACACCATCAGAGAGTAACAACCTGTACACTATATAAACACACACCATCAGAGAGTAACAACCTGTACACTATATAAACACACACCATCAGAGAGTAACAACCTGTACACTATATAAACACACGCCATCAGAGAGTAACAACCTGTACACTATATAAACACACATTACTAGAGAGTAACAACCTGTACACTATATAAACACACACCATCAGAGAGTAACAACCTGTACACTATATAAACACACATTACTAGAGAGTAACAACCTGTACACTATATAAACACACACCATCAGAGAGTAACAACCTGTACACTATATAAACACACACCATCAGAGTAACAACCTGTACACTATATAAACACACACCATCAGAGTAACAACCTGTACACTATATAAACACACACATTACTAGAGAGTAACAACCTGTACACTATATAAACACACACCATCAGAGTAACAACCTGTACACTATATAAACACATACCACTAGAGAGTAACAACCTGTACACTATATAAACACACACCATCAGAGTAACAACCTGTACACTATATAAACACACACCATCAGAGTAACAACCTGTACACTATATAAACACACACCATCAGAGTAACAACCTGTACACTATATAAACACACACCACTAGAGTAACAACCTGTAAACTATATAAACACATACCATCAGAGTAACAACCTGTACACTATATAAACACACACCATCAGAGTAACAACCTGTACACTATATAAACACAAACCATCAGAGAGTAACAACCTGTACACTATATAAACACACACCATCAGAGAGTAACAACCTGTACAATATATAAACACACACCATTAGAGTAACAACCTGTACACTATATAAACACACACCATCAGAGTAACAACCTGTACACTATATAAACACACACCACTAGAGTAACAACCTGTACACTATATAAACACACACCATCAGAGAGTAACAACCTGTACACTATATAAACACACACCACTAGAGAGTAACAACCTGTACACTATATAAACACACACCATCAGAGAGTAACAACCTGTACACTATATAAACACACACCATCAGAGAGTAACAACCTGTACACTATATAAACACACACCATCAGAGAGTAACAACCTGTACACTATATAAACACACACCATCAGAGAGTAACAACCTGTACACTATATAAACACACACCATCAGAGTAACAACCTGTACACTATATAAACACACACCATCAGAGAGTAACAACCTGTACACTATATAAACACACACCATCAGAGAGTAACAACCTGTACACTATATAAACACACACCATCAGAGAGTAACAACCTGAACACTATATAAACACATACCACTAGAGTAACAACCTGTACACTATATAAACGCACACCATCAGAGTAACAACCTGTACACTATATAAACACACACCATCAGAGTAACAACCTGTACACTATATAAACACACACCATCAGAGAGTAACAACCTGTACACTATATAAACACACACCATCAGAGTAACAACCTGTACACTATATAAACACACACCATCAGAGAGTAACAACCTGTACACTATATAAACACACATTACTAGAGTAACAACTTGTACACTATATAAACACACACCACTAGAGTAACAACCTGTACACTATATAAACACACACCACTAGAGAGTAACAACCTGTACACTATATAAACACACACCACTAGAGAGTAACAACCTGTACACTATATAAACACACACCATCAGAGAGTAACAACCTGTACACTATATAAACACACACCACTAGAGAGTAACAACCTGTACACTATATAAACACACACCATCAGAGTAACAACCTGTACACTATATAAACACACACCATCAGAGAGTAACAACCTGTACACTATATAAACACACACCATCAGAGAGTAACAACCTGTACACTATATAAACACACACCATCAGAGAGTAACAACCTGTACACTATATAAACACACACCATCAGAGAGTAACAACCTGTACGCTATATAAACACACACCACTAGAGTAACAACCTGTACACTATATAAACACACACCACTAGAGAGTAACAACCTGTACACTATATAAACACACACCATCAGAGAGTAACAACCTGTACACTATATAAACACACACCACTAGAGTAACAACCTGTACACTATATAAACACACACCATCAGAGAGTAACAACCTGTACACTATATAAACACACACCACTAGAGAGTAACAACCTGTACACTATATAAACACACACCATCAGAGAGTAACAACCTGTACACTATATAAACACACACCACTAGAGAGTAACAACCTGTACACTATATAAACACACACCATCAGAGAGTAACAACCTGTACACTATATAAACACACACCACTAGAGAGTAACAACCTGTACACTATATAAACACACACCATCAGAGTAACAACCTGTACACTATATAAACACACACCATCAGAGAGTAACAACCTGTACACTATATAAACACACACCACTAGAGTAACAACCTGTACACTATATAAACACACACCATTAGAGAGTAACAACCTGTACACTATATAAACACACACCATCAGAGAGTAACAACCTGTACACTATATAAACACACATTACTAGAGAGTAACAACCTGTACACTATAAAAACACACACCATCAGAGAGTAACAACCTGTACACTATATAAACACACACCACTAGAGAGTAACAACCTGTACACTATATAAACACACACCATCAGAGAGTAACAACCTGTACACTATATAAACACACACCACTAGAGTAACAACCTGTACACTATATAAACACACACCGTCAGAGAGTAACAACCTGTACACTATATAAACACACACCATCAGAGTAACAACCTGTACACTATATAAACACACACCACTAGAGAGTAACAACCTGTACACTATATAAACACACACCATCAGAGAGTAACAACCTGTACACTATATAAACACACACCATCAGAGAGTAACAACCTGTACACTATATAAACACACATTACTAGAGAGTAACAACCTGTACACTATATAAACACACACCATTAGAGAGTAACAACCTGTACACTATATAAACACACACCATTAGAGAGTAACAACCTGTACACTATATAAACACACACCATCAGAGAGTAACAACCTGTACACTATATAAACACACGCCACTAGAGTAACAACCTGTACACTATATAAACACACACCATCAGAGAGTAACAACCTGTACACTATATAAACACACACCATCAGAGAGTAACAACCTGTACACTATATAAACACACACCACTAGAGTAACAACCTGTACACTATATAAACACACACCATCAGAGAGTAACAACCTGTACACTATATAAACACACACCATCAGAGAGTAACAACCTGTACACTATATAAACACACGCCACTAGAGTAACAACCTGTACACTATATAAACACACACCATCAGAGAGTAACAACCTGTACACTATATAAACACACACCATCAGAGAGTAACAACCTGTACACTATATAAACACACACCATCAGAGAGTAACAACCTGTACACTATATAAACACACACCACTAGAGAGTAACAACCTGTACACTATATAAACACACACCATCAGAGAGTAACAACCTGTACACTATATAAACACACACCATTAGAGAGTAACAACCTGTACACTATATAAACACACACCATCAGAGAGTAACAACCTGTACACTATATAAACACACAATATCAGAGAGTAACAACCTGTACACTATATAAACACACACCATCAGAGAGTAACAACCTGTACACTATATAAACACACACCATCAGAGTAACAACCTGTACACTATATAAACACACACCACTAGAGTAACAACCTGTAAACTATATAAACACATACCATCAGAGTAACAACCTGTACACTATATAAACACACACCATCAGAGTAACAACCTGTACACTATATAAACACAAACCATCAGAGAGTAACAACCTGTACACTATATAAACACACACCAACAGAGAGTAACAACCTGTACAATATATAAACACACACCATTAGAGTAACAACCTGTACACTATATAAACACACACCATCAGAGTAACAACCTGTACACTATATAAACACACACCACTAGAGTAACAACCTGTACACTATATAAACACACACCATCAGAGAGTAACAACCTGTACACTATATAAACACACACCACTAGAGAGTAACAACCTGTACACTATATAAACACACACCATCAGAGAGTAACAACCTGTACACTATATAAACACACACCATCAGAGAGTAACAACCTGTACACTATATAAACACACACCATCAGAGAGTAACAACCTGTACACTATATAAACACACACCATCAGAGAGTAACAACCTGTACACTATATAAACACACACCATCAGAGTAACAACCTGTACACTATATAAACACACACCATCAGAGAGTAACAACCTGTACACTATATAAACACACACCATCAGAGAGTAACAACCTGTACACTATATAAACACACACCATCAGAGAGTAACAACCTGAACACTATATAAACACATACCACTAGAGTAACAACCTGTACACTATATAAACGCACACCATCAGAGTAACAACCTGTACACTATATAAACACACACCATCAGAGTAACAACCTGTACACTATATAAACACACACCATCAGAGAGTAACAACCTGTACACTATATAAACACACACCATCAGAGTAACAACCTGTACACTATATAAACACACACCATCAGAGAGTAACAACCTGTACACTATATAAACACACATTACTAGAGTAACAACTTGTACACTATATAAACACACACCACTAGAGTAACAACCTGTACACTATATAAACACACACCACTAGAGAGTAACAACCTGTACACTATATAAACACACACCACTAGAGAGTAACAACCTGTACACTATATAAACACACACCATCAGAGAGTAACAACCTGTACACTATATAAACACACACCACTAGAGAGTAACAACCTGTACACTATATAAACACACACCATCAGAGTAACAACCTGTACACTATATAAACACACACCATCAGAGAGTAACAACCTGTACACTATATAAACACACACCATCAGAGAGTAACAACCTGTACACTATATAAACACACACCATCAGAGAGTAACAACCTGTACACTATATAAACACACACCATCAGAGAGTAACAACCTGTACGCTATATAAACACACACCACTAGAGTAACAACCTGTACACTATATAAACACACACCACTAGAGAGTAACAACCTGTACACTATATAAACACACACCATCAGAGAGTAACAACCTGTACACTATATAAACACACACCACTAGAGTAACAACCTGTACACTATATAAACACACACCATCAGAGAGTAACAACCTGTACACTATATAAACACACACCACTAGAGAGTAACAACCTGTACACTATATAAACACACACCATCAGAGAGTAACAACCTGTACACTATATAAACACACACCACTAGAGAGTAACAACCTGTACACTATATAAACACACACCATCAGAGAGTAACAACCTGTACACTATATAAACACACACCACTAGAGAGTAACAACCTGTACACTATATAAACACACACCATCAGAGTAACAACCTGTACACTATATACACACACACCATCAGAGAGTAACAACCTGTACACTATATAAACACACACCACTAGAGTAACAACCTGTACACTATATAAACACACACCATTAGAGAGTAACAACCTGTACACTATATAAACACACACCATCAGAGAGTAACAACCTGTACACTATATAAACACACATTACTAGAGAGTAACAACCTGTACACTATAAAAACACACACCATTAGAGAGTAACAACCTGTACACTATATAAACACACACCACTAGAGAGTAACAACCTGTACACTATATAAACACACACCATCAGAGAGTAACAACCTGTACACTATATAAACACACACCACTAGAGTAACAACCTGTACACTATATAAACACACACCGTCAGAGAGTAACAACCTGTACACTATATAAACACACACCATCAGAGTAACAACCTGTACACTATATAAACACACACCACTAGAGAGTAACAACCTGTACACTATATAAACACACACCATCAGAGAGTAACAACCTGTACACTATATAAACACACACCATCAGAGAGTAACAACCTGTACACTATATAAACACACATTACTAGAGAGTAACAACCTGTACACTATATAAACACACACCATTAGAGAGTAACAACCTGTACACTATATAAACACACACCATTAGAGAGTAACAACCTGTACACTATATAAACACACACCATCAGAGAGTAACAACCTGTACACTATATAAACACACGCCACTAGAGTAACAACCTGTACACTATATAAACACACACCATCAGAGAGTAACAACCTGTACACTATATAAACACACACCATCAGAGAGTAACAACCTGTACACTATATAAACACACACCACTAGAGTAACAACCTGTACACTATATAAACACACACCATCAGAGAGTAACAACCTGTACACTATATAAACACACACCATCAGAGAGTAACAACCTGTACACTATATAAACACACGCCACTAGAGTAACAACCTGTACACTATATAAACACACACCATCAGAGAGTAACAACCTGTACACTATATAAACACACACCATCAGAGAGTAACAACCTGTACACTATATAAACACACACCATCAGAGAGTAACAACCT
>NC_092109.1:46163917-46168917 GCF_045679555.1 Salvelinus alpinus
ACAGATTCTGTCAGACCTGGACCCTGACAGACCTGGACCCTGACAGACCTGGGCCCTGACAGACCTGGTCCCTGACAGACCAGGGCCCTGACAGACCTGGGCCCTGACAGACCTGGGCCCTGGCAGACCTGGGCCCTGACAGACCTGGTCCCTGTCAGACCTGGGCCCTGACAGACCAGGGCCCTGACAGACCTGGGCCCTGACAGACCTGGGCCCTGTCAGACCTGGGCCCTGTCAGACCTGGGCCCTGACAGACCTGGGCCCTGTCAGACCTGGGCCCTGACAGACCTGGGCCCTGACAGACCTGGGCCCTGTCAGACCTGGGCCCTGACAGACCTGGGCCCTGTCAGACCTGGGCCCTGACAGACCTGGGCCCTGTCAGACCTGGGCCCTGACAGACCTAGGCCCTGTCAGACCTGGGCCCTGACAGTAAATCTCATTAATACAAAAATAATGATGTTCCAAAAAAGGTCCAGTCGCCAGGACCACAAATACAAATTCCATCTAGACACTGCTGCCTTAGAGCCCACAAAAAACTACACATACCTTGGCCTAAACATCAGGACCACAGGTAACTTCAACAAAGCTGTGAACGATCTGAGAGACAAGGCAAGAAGGGCCTTCTATGCCATCAAAAGGAACATAAAATTCAACAAACCAATTGGAACGCTATTTGGCTCTAAACAGAGAGTACACAGTGGCAGAAAACCTGACCAATGTGACTGACCCAAACTTAAGGAAAGCATTGACTATGTACAGACTCAGTGAGCATAGCCTTGCTATTGAGAAAGGCCGCCGTAGGCAGACCTGGCTTTCAAGAGAAGACAGGCTATGTGCACAATGCCTTTTGTAATGTCTTTATTTTTTTTGAACTTTTGTGAGCGTAATGTTTCACTTTAGAATATTATCTAATATTATCTACCTTAATTTTGATTGTTTATTTCATTTGTGTTTATTATCTAGTTCTAGTTGCTTTGATAACATTTGTTTCCCATGCCAATAATCCCATGCTCTTAAAATGAATTAAAATTGAATTGAAAGAGAGAAATATAGAAAGAAAAAGAGAGAGAGCGAAAGAGAGAGAGAGAGAGAGAGAGAGGTAGAGAGAGAGAGAGAGAGGAAGAGAGAGAGAGAGAGAGAGAAGAGAGAGAGAGAGAGAGAGAGAGAGAAGAGAGAGAGAGAGAGAGAGAGGAAGAGAGAGAGAGAGAGAGAGGAAGAGAGAGACAGAGAGAGAGGAAGAGAAAGAAAGAGAGAGAGGAAGAAAGAAAGAAAGAAAGAAAGAAAGAAAGAAAGAAAGAAAGAAAGAAAGAAAGAAAGAAAGAAAGAAAGAAAGAAAGAAAGAAGAGAGAGAGAGAGAGAGAGAGAGAGAGAGAGAGAGACAGGTGTATAGGCTGCATTTACACAAGCAGCCCAATTGTAATCAGACTAATCAAATTAGCTCTTAAAAATATCTGATATCAAAAGATCTGATGTCAAAAGATCTGATGTGATTGGTCATAGACCATAGAGAGAAACAGAGATATAGAACAGAGATCAGTCCTGTAGCAGCATCTATACCAAACTCACTGGTATCTATTGGAGTCCCTCCCTCCATCCATCTCACCTGCTTCTATAGAGTACTGCAGCAGTCCATTCGGCCCGTTGTCTCTGTCCAGGGCTGACACCTGGAGGACAGGTGATCCAGGAGGAGATGACTCGTAGGCTACAGCGTCATACACAGTGCTGCTGAAGTACGGCACGTTATCATTAATGTCCTCAACCGCCACCAGGATACGACACAGATCACGGTTAAACGGAAACTCCTGATCCTTTACCTGGAGGGAGGGAGGGGGGGAGGGAGGGAGGGAGGGAGGGAGGGAGGGAGGGAGGGAGGGAGGGAGGGAGGGAGGAGGGAGGGAGGGAGGGAGGGAGGGAGGGAGGGAAAGAGAGGGGCAGTGAGGGAGGGAGGGAAAGAGAGGGGAAAAGACAGAAAGACAAGGGAAATAGAGAGAGAAGCAAATAAAAGGTAGAAAGGAACATTTAAAAAAAAGGGAGAGAAGAAGATTAAGGAGACAGAGAGAGGAAGCAGGAAACTGACACATCGTACCATGATGGTCAGTATGTGTTGCGTCCTAGCCTCGTAGTCCAGTCGATCAGCGCTGTAGACCACTCCAGTCCCTGGGTTAATCCTGAACAGTCTCATACTGGCTGGGTCAACGCTACTGTGGATGGAGTAGCTGAGGCGTGCACGTTCGTCACCGTCTGACGCTCGCACACGCAACAGCTCTGTGTCGGCCGGCATGTCTTCTGACACGCTAATGTCATATGTGGGCTGAGAGAAGACGGGAGCGTTGTCATTACTGTCAAGAACACGGATGAAGACCTGGAGGAGAAGAGGGAAGAGAGAGAGAGAGAGAGAGAGAGAGAGAGAGAGAGAGAGAGAGAGAGAGAGAGAGATTCAGAGGAGACGGAGGAGAGGAGCACCTTTTGGCTTTTCACAAGTCATCTGAACTGAGGTGTCCGTGTGTGTGTGTGTGTGTGTGTGTGTGTGTGTGTGTGTGTGTGGTACCTGTGTGTGTGTGTGTGTGTGTGTGTGTGGTTGTGTGTGTGTGTGGTACCTGTGTGTGTGTGTGTGTGTGTGTGTGTGTGTGTGTGTGTGTGTGTGTGTGTGTGTGTGTGTGTGTGTGTGTGTGTGTGTGTGTGTGTGTGTGTGTGTGTGTGTGTGTGTGTGTGTGTGTGTGTGTGTGTGTGTGTGGTACCTGTGTGTTAGCTGTGTTGGTACCGTCAGTGACCATGACTGTCAGGTTGTAGAGCGACTGACCCTCAGCGTCCAGCGGCCTGGCTATCACCACGGTACCCACGCCCTGCTGGAAGACAAAGCCACTGTCGTAGCTCCCCTCTGAAACACACACACACACACACACACACACACACACACACACAGACGCAAGGCACACACACACAGACGCAAGGCACACACACACACACACACAGACGCACAAACACAAGGCACACACACACAAACACACACACACAGTAACAAGGCACACACACACGCAAGGCACACACACACGCAAGGCACACACACACGCAAGGCACAGACAGACAGACAGACAGACAGACAGACAGACAGACAGACAGACAGACAGACAGACAGACAGACAGACAGACAGACAGACAGACAGACAGACAGACAGACAGACAGACAGACAGACAGACAGACAGACAGACAGACAGAAAGCTTTAGTTAGTATTTGAAGAGGTATTTCTATCATAAATGAGTTTCTCTTAAAGTCAACAACAATTCTACTCCACACACACACACACACACACACACACACACACACACACACACACACACACACACACACACACACACACACACACACACACACACACACACACACACACACACACATCCAGGCTGCAGATATTCAAACAGACAGGCAGGTGCTGTAACATATTACAGAGTGATTGTTTTGTACAGGTAGCTGAGACCAAGCGTAGAGAGGGCAGACGAATGGAATTTAAAACGTAAAACACATATCCTGTCTCATTAGAAGGCAACGCAGAAACTACATCACTTCTGTTAATTACAGAGTCAGTTTTACCTCCAGAGAGAGGGGATATGAATCCCTGACTGTCAGTTTTACCTCCAGAGAGAGGGGATATGAATCCCTGACTGTCAGTTTTACCTCCAGAGAGAGGGGATATGAATCCCTGACTGTCAGTTTTACCTCCAGAGAGAGGGGATATGAATCCCTGACTGTCAGTTTTACCTCCAGAGAGAGAGGATATGAATCCCTGACTGTCAGCTTTACCTCCAGAGAGGGGATATGAATCCCTGACTGTGTCAGTTTTACCTCCAGAGAGAGAGGCTATGCATCCCTGACTGTCAGTTTTACCTCCAGAGAGAGAGAGAGGATATGAATCCCTGACTGTCAGTTTTACCTCCAGAGAGAGAGAGGATATGAATCCCTGACTGTCAGTTTTACCTCCAGAGAGAGAGAGGATATGAATCCCTGACTGGCAGTTTTACCTCCACAGAGAGAGGATATGAATCCCTGTAACGGTGTTCCTCCTCCTCTTCATCCGAAGAGGAGGAGCAGGGATTGAACCAAAACGCAGCGTTGCTAGTAGACATAATATTTATTAACAAAACGGAAAAACACGAAAACACTTTAACACACTACAAAACAACAAACGACGTAGACTGACCTGAACGTAAGAACTTACATGAAACACGAAGAACGCACGAACAGGAAAAATTACTACATAAAACGAACGAACAAACAAAACCGAAACAGTCCCGTGTGGCGTAACATACACAGACACAGACACAGGAGACAACCACCCACAAACAAACAATGTGACACCACCTACCTTAATATGATTCTCAATCAGAGGAGATGAAAACAACCTGCCTCTAATTGAGAACCATATCAGGTACCCATTAACCAACATAGAAACAGAAAACATAGACTGCCCACCCAAACTCACGTCCTGACCAGCTAACACATACAAAACTAACAGAAAACAGGTCAGGAACGTGACAATCCCTGACTGTCAGTTTTACCTCCAGAGAGAGAGGATATGAATCCCTGACTGTCAGTTTTACCTCCAGAGAGAGAGGATATGAATCACTGACTGTGTCAGTTTTACCTCCAGAGAGAGAGAGGATATGAATCCCTGACTGTCAGTTTTACCTCCATCAGAGAGAGGATATGAATCCCTGACTGTCAGTTTTACCTCCAGAGAGAGAGAATATGAATCCCTGACTGTGTCAGTTTTACCTCCAGAGAGAGAGGATATGAATCCCTGACTGTCAGTTTTATCTCCAGAGAGAGAGGATATGAATCCCTGACTGTGTCGGTTTATTGGCTGTCTGGGGACCATCTGTACACTGAAATACTGAGAGTCTATTGGCTGTCTGGTGACCATCATAATACTGAGACTCTATTGGCTGTCTGGTGACCGGCATAATACTGAGACTCTATTGGCTCTCTGGTGACCATCTGAAC
>NC_092109.1:46173917-46175079 GCF_045679555.1 Salvelinus alpinus
TGCTTCTTACGGAGCCACTCCTTAGTTGCCATGGCTGTGTGCTTTGTGTCGTTGTCATGCTGGAAGACCCAGCCACGACCCATCTTCAATGCTCTTACTGAGGGAAGGAGGTTGTTGGCCAAGATCTCGCGATACATGGCCCCATCCATCCTCCCCTCAATACGGTGCAGTCGTCCTGTCCCCTTTGCAGAAAAGCATCCCCAAAGAATGATGTTTCCACCTCCATGCTTCACGGTTGGGATGGTGTTCTTGGGGTTGTACTCATACTTCTTCTTCCTCCAAACACGGCGAGTGGAGTTAGACCAAAAAGCTCTATTTTTGTCTCATCAGACCACATGACCTTCTCCCATTCCTCCTCTGGATCATCCAGATGGTCATTGGCAAACTTCAGACAGGCCTGGACATGCACTGGCTTAAGCAGGGGGACCTTGCGTGCGCTGCAGGATTTTAATCCATGACGGCGTAGTGTGTTACTAATGGTTTTCTTTGAGACTGTGGTCCCAGCTCTCTTCAGGTCATTGACCAGGTCCTGCCGTGTAGTTCTGGGCTGATCCCTCACCTTCCTCATGATCATTGATGCCCCACGAGGTGAAATCTTGCATGGAGCCCCAGACCGAGGTTGATTGCCCGTCATCTTGAACTTCTTCCATTTTCTAATAATTGCGCCAACAGTTGTTTCCTTCTCACCAAGCTGCTTGCCTATTGTCCTGTAGCCCATCCCAGCCTTGTGCAGGTCTACAATTTTATCCCTGATGTCCTTACACAGCTCTCTGGTCTTGGCCATTGTGGAGAGGTTGGAATCTGTTTGATTGAGTGTGTGGACAGGTGTCTTTTATACAGGTAACGAGTTCAAACAGGTGCAGTTAATACAGGTAATGAGTGGAGAACAGGAGGGCTTCTTAAAGAAAAACTAACAGGTCTGTGAGAGCCGGAATTCTTACTGGTTGGTAGGTGATCAAATACTTATGTCATGCAATAAAATGCAAATTAATTATTTAAAAATCATACAATGTGATTTTCTGGATTTTTGTTTTAGATTCCGTCTCTCACAGTTGAAGTGTACCTATGATAAAAATTACAGACCTCTACATGCTTTGTAAGTAGGAAAACCTGCAAAATCGGCAGTGTATCAAATACTTGTTCTCCCCACTGTATATATATA
>NC_092109.1:46175179-46190179 GCF_045679555.1 Salvelinus alpinus
TATATATATAGGTCTGGTACTATATATATAGTACCAGTCAAAAGTTTGGACACACCTACTCATTCCAGGGTTTTCCTTTATTTTTACTATTTTCTACTATCAAATAACACATATTGAATCATGTATTAACAAAAAAAGTGCTAAACAAATCAAAATATATTTTATATTTGAGATTCTTCAAAGTAGCCACCCTTTGCCTTGATGACAGCTTTGCACACTCTTGATTCTATATGTGTTATTTCATAGTGTTGATGTCTTCACTTTTATTCTACAACGTAGAAATTAGTAAAAATATGAAAAAAAAACTTTAATGGGTAGGTGTGTCGGGCTCCCGAGTGGCGTAGCGGTCTAAGGCACTGCATATCAGTGCTAGAGGTGTCACTACAGACCTGGTTCGATTCCAGGCTGTATCACAACCGGCCGTGATTGGAAGCTCCATTTGGCGGCGCACCATTGGCCCAGTGTCACCTGGGTTAGGGTTTGGTCGGGGTAGGCGTCATTGCAAATAAGAATTTGTTCTTAACTGACTTTTATAATGGATCTATATATTTTCAAACAACTGCCCTTTTTCTGGCCCGCAAGTAGATTTTGACAAAGGAATGCTACAGACAAGCGAAATGACACTTACGGTGATGATGTCGTAGCTTCCTGCCGTGACCATCTTGTGTGACGACACCATTGCGGTCAGCGGGTCAATGCTGAACTTCTCATCATCGTTACCCCCGACGATACTGTATGTGATGTTGCCGTTGGTGTCCAGGTCGAGGTCGGACGCAAACACCCGATAGATGGGGTCACCGCGCTTGTTCCGGTCGCGTTCCGGTAAGCTGATCCGGTAGACGGACTCGGTGAATGTGGGGATGTTGTCGTTTTCATCCTGGATGTGGACTATGACCCACACAGTGGAGAGACGGGACATTACCGGACTGTCCATAACCGTTACCTGGGGACAGAGACACACACAGTGGAGAGACGGGACATTACCGGACTGTCCATAACCGTTACCTGGGGACAGAGACACACACAGTGGAGAGACGGGACATTACCGGACTGTCCATAACCGTTACCTGGGGACAGAGACACACACAGTGGAGAGACGGGACATTACCGGACTGTCCATAACCGTTACCTGGGGACAGAGACACACACAGTGGAGAGACGGGACATTACCGGACTGTCCATAACCGTTACCTGGGGACAGAGACACACACAGTGGAGAGACGGGACATTACCGGACTGTCCATAACCGTTACCTGGGGACAGAGACACACACAGTGGAGAGACGGGACATTACCGGACTGTCCATAACCGTTACCTGGGTACAGAGACACACACAGTGGAGAGACGGGACATTACCGGACTGTCCATAACCGTTACCTGGGGACAGAGACACACACAGTGGAGAGACGGGACATTACCGGACTGTCCATAACCGTTACCTGGAGTCAGAGACACACACATTATAGAATAAGAATCTACAGTACAAACATCTGTCAATATGATTCAGTCTGTCTGTCACCATTACCTGGACACACATATATAATCTAATCATGAATTGACAATAATTAATCATCATTCAGAACTATTGATCACATGGCTAACTATTAACTAGCCCTGTGTCCTCATCACTAAAGCATCTGATTAGAATCAGCCATGACTACGGGAAGTAGTATACTAGGAAAATAATAAAAAGGAAACTAATCCTTTTAAAACCATAAGGTGAAATTAACAAGTGTTAGTAGAAAGGACAGAGTTCTGGAACAGAGGGCATGATGGGCCACGTGGGTCTGTCCTCACAGGGATATATCTCTGTGGTATTGATCGGTAGGTCAGTAGAGAGCCGATCACTGATCAATCACATTGATCAGAAACATACTGCTCTGCTCTGGCCTGCTTACCAGACTGTTAAACATAGAGGACACACAGTCTTGTATAACTAACCTTTCAGAGATGGCACCGACATATATGGCAGCTCTGCTTCTAGCTCCAAAGCAACTTTTCAGTATTTAGTTTTTTTGAGTGTTATTTCTTACACTATTAGCCCAGAACGTTTCTTTGTGTTATTACATACAGGCCGGCAAGGACCGTTGGATTTCAGAACTGCGGTAAATCACCGGCATTACGAAGATGAATTTCCCCAAATTGGATCCTTTACTTGCAATTGAACTTATCCCCGAGGCTGCTCCGAGACGACGCAGGCGGAGAAGTAGTATTCGGAGTGGACTTCTAGTCCGACTCAGGAGGTCGGGCACACCATCCACCGCTTCCGAGTATATTACTCGCTAATGTCCAGTCTCTGGACAATAAAGTAGACAAGCTCTGGGCGAGGATCTCCTTTGACAAAATAATTTATATGTTTAAAGATAATGATTAAATAATTCCACTCTGAAACCATATAATTGTATGAAATTGATTAGAATCATAAAATTATAATCTGATGATGTGTGTAGTTTTAGTCAGAATTAGAACAAGGACCTTTTGTTCCTGTTTAGTACGTAAGCAGGGTGCAAGTGTGAAACAATTGACAAGAGGAGCTATCGACAGACAAGCTGTACTACTGTGTTCCTTACAGGACATTCTGTCTCCACCAGTGGAGGGGAGAAACTGTTAGGCTGGCAGAACATTATGAAACATGTTGCAGATTAAACAATGTATCTGTGTAGTGGAAAAACACCGACTGTTTGAGCAAGGCGTAGCTTAGGATTTGAACTTGTATGTGTGTGCCGAAGAAAATACCGAGAACAATTAAACTGTGTTTGACCCGACCTGGCTAGGACTCTGAGAAACTTATGAGGACAGGGAGTATTTCTCAAGATTCCCCTAATCTCGGGGGAATGGAACTGTCGGCTGGGTAGTGATATACAGTGGTGAGAACTATGGAGAAGGATAAAACTCACCTACTGTTCGTGTGTATGTATGTGCGTAAGGAGCCAGTATAAAATGGATGTTTTTGTATTGTGGACTTTAGAACGTTCCTAACTGACCTAAAACAGGGAATTTTTACTAGGATTAAATGTCAGGAATTGTGAAAAACTGAGGTTAAATGTATTTGGCGAAGGTGTATGTCAATTTCCGACATCAACTGTAAGTCTATGTCCTGGGAAAGTTACTGTTACATACAACCTCATGATAATCGTATTAGCCTATGTTAGCTCAACCGTTCCTGCAGGGGACCGACCAATTCTGAAGAAGTTTAAAGGTCTTGCTCACATCGGCAATGGACAGCGTGATCACACAGTCGTCCGGGAACAGGTGGTGCTCTCAAGCATGGTTCAGTGCTGCTTGACTCGAAGCGAGCATAAAAGGCATTTAGCTTGTCTGGTAGGCTCCCGTCACTGGGAAGGTCGTGGCTGGGTTTTCCTTTGTAGTCCGTAATAGTTTGCAAGCCCTGCCACATCCGACGAGCGTCAGAGCCGGTGTAGTAGGATTTAATCTTAGTCCTGTATTGGCACTTTGTCTGTTTGATGATTCGTCTGAAGGCATAGCGTGATTTTTTATAAGCGTCCGGATTAGTATCCCGCACCTTGAAAGCGGCAGCTCTAGCATTTAGCTCAGTTCGGATGTTGCCTGTAATCCATGGCTTCTGGTTGGGATATGTACGTACAGTCACTGGGGACGACGTCATCGATGCACTTATTGATGAAGCCGACTCCTCAATGCCATTGGATGAATCCCGGAACATATTCCAGTCTGTTCTAGCAAAACAGTCCTGTAGCGTAGCATCCGTGTCATCTAACCACTTCCGTATTGAGAGAGTCACTGGTACTTCCTGATTTAGTTTTTGCTTGTAAGCAGGAATCAGGAGGATAGAATTATGGTCAGATTTGCCAAATGGAGGGCGAGGGATTGCTTTGTATGCGTCTCTGTGTGTGGAGTACTGGTGGTCTTGAGATTTTTTTCATCTGGTTGCACATGTGACATGCTGGTTGAAATTAGGTAAAACAAATTGAAGTTTGCCTGCATTAAAGTGAGCATTTTCTTGTTTGCTATTGGCCTTATATAGCTCGTTTAGTGCGGTCTTAGTGCCAGCATTTTTTATATAAATAAATAGTAAACTAGACGGATACGAATATTATAGATGATAACTCTCTTGGTAGATAGTGTAGACCTAGTGTAGACCTACATTTTATGATGAGGTACTCTACCTCAGACGAGCAATATCTCAAGACTTCTGTAATATTAGGCAGTTATTGACAAATAGACACAAACCCCCGCCCCTCCTCTTACCATGCTGGTCATTTATGAACATCTGGCCATGTTGTGTTATAATCTCCACCCGGCACAGCCAGAAGAGGACTGGCCACCCCTCATAGCCTGGTTCCTCTCTAGGTTTCTTCCTAGGTGCTTCTACACCTGCATTGCTTGCTGTTTTTTTATTATACATTTTTTAAATTTCACCTTTATTTAACCAGGTAGGCTAGTTGAGAACAAGTTCTCATTTGCAACTGCGACCTGGCCAAGATAAAGCATAGCAGTGTGAACAGACAACAACACAGAGTTACACATGGAGTGAACAATAAACAAGTCAATAACATGGTAGAAAAAAGAGAATCTATATACAATGTGTGCAAAAGGCATGAGGAGGTAGGCAATAAATCGAATAATTAGAATTTAGCAGATTAACACTGGAGTGATAAATCATCAGATGATCATGTGCAAGTAGAGATACTGGTGTGCAAAAGAGCAGAAAAGTAAGTAAATAAATAAAAGCAGTGTGGGGGGTGAGGTAGGTAAATTGGGTGGGCTATATACCGATGGACTATGTACAGCTGCAGCGATCGGTTAGCTGCTCAGATAGCAGATGTTTAAAGTTGTTGAGGGAGATAAAAGTCTCCAACTTCAGAGATTTTTGAGATTTTTGTTTGGGGTTTTAGGCTGGGTTTCTGTACAGCACTTTGAGATATCAGCTGATGTACGAAGGGCTATATAAATACATTTGATTTGATACAGTATACGCTGGTTGATTCACTCTGTTGGTTGATAGGTACGGTATAAGCCAGTTGATTCTACTGTATGCTTCTGTTCAGCTTGCTGGTCTCATCTCATCTTAATGTACCACAGCAACACATAACAACCTGTGCCCTGAATCTGCTGCAAGCACACCTGAAGCAGCCGTAAATCTCATCCTGCTGTTATCACACATTATCTCCTCTCCTCTCCTCTCCTCTCCTCTCCTCTCCTCTCCTCTCCTCTCCTCTCCTCTCCTCTCCTCTCCTCTCCTCTCCTCTCCTCTCCTCTCCTCTCCTCTCCTCTCCTCTCATACATTATATTCTCCTCCCCTTCCTCCTCCTCCTCATATCATAAATTATATCCTCCTCTTCCTCCCTCTCTCCTCTCCTATCTCTCCTTCTCTCCTTCCTCCCTAACAACCATTTTACCCTCTTCTATCCTTTCATTCCTCTCCTCTCCTCCCTCCCTCCCTCCCTCCCTCCCTCCCTAACAACCTTTGTCTCCTCTTCTATCCTTTCATTCCTCTCTTCTCTCCTCTTTTATCCCTCCCTCCCTCCCTCCCTCCCTCCCTCTCTCCTCTCCTCTCCTCTTCTATCCCTCCCTCCCTCCCCAGTGGGTGACCAGAGGAGATAAGTAATGATGAATGACTGGAGTTGATAGTTTATAGTTAATAAAACTAAATTTATCACAGTGCATAGGGCCGAAACATGTCTGTCACACACACACACACACACACACACACACACACACACACACACACACACACACACACACACACACACACACACACACACACACACACACACACACACACACACACACACACACACACACACACACACGCACACACACACACACACGCAAACACACACGTTAGTGTACCTCTAGGAAGTGCTCTGCTTGCTGCTCTCTGTCCAGTTTCCTGGATGTTGTTGTTATCAGACCTGAAGAACAGAATAAAACACGGTTAACATACAGTACATGGAAAGGGGGATACAGTGCTTTGCAAAAGTATTCATCCCCCTTGGTGTTTTTCCTATTTTGTTGCATTACAACCTGTAATTTAAATAGATTAGGGCCTGTATTCATAAAGGCTATGGTGAGGGCCTGTATTCATAAAGGCTGTGGTGAGGGCCTGTATTCATAAAGGCTTTGGTGAGGGCCTGTATTCTTAAAGGCTGTGGTGAGGGCCTGTATTCATAAAGGCTGTGGTGAGGGCCTGTATTCATAAAGGCTATGGTGAGGGCCTGTATTCATAAAGGCTGTGGTGAGGGCCTGTATTCATAAAGGCTGTGGTAAGGGCCTGTATTCATAAAGGCTGTGGTGAGGGCCTGTATTCATAAAGGCTGTTGTAAGGGCCTGTATTCATAAAGGCTGTGGTGAGGGCCTGTATTCATAAAGGCTGTGGTGAGGGCCTGTATTCTTAAAGGCTGTTGTGAGGGCCTGTATTCATAAAGGCTGTGGTAAGGGCCTGTATTCATAAAGGCTGTGGTTCGGGCCTGTATTCATAAAGGCTGTGGTTCGGGCCTGTATTCATAAAGGCTGTGGTTCGGGCCTGTATTCATAAAGGCTGTGGTTCGGGCCTGTATTCATAAAGGCTGTTGTAAGGGCCTGTATTCATAAAGGCTGTGGTGAGGGCCTGTAATCTTAAAGGCTGTGGTGAGGGCCTGTATTCATAAAGGCTGTGGTGAGGGCCTGTATTCATAAAGGCTGTGGTGAGGGCCTGTATTCATAAAGGCTGTTGTAAGGGCCTGTATTCATAAAGGCTGTGGTGAGGGCCTGTATTCATAAAGGCTGTGGTGAGGGCCTGTATTCATAAAGGCTGTGGTGAGGGCCTGTATTCATAAAGGCTGTGGTGAGGGCCTGTATTCATAAAGGCTGTGGTGAGGGCCTGTATTCATAAAGGCTGTGGTGAGGGCCTGTATTCATAAAGGCTGTGGTGAGGGCCTGTATTCATAAAGGCTGTGGTGAGGGCCTGTATTCATAAAGGCTGTGGTGAGGGCCTGTATTCATAAAGGCTGTGGTGAGGGCTTGTATTCATAAAGGCTGTTGTAAGGGCCTGTATTCATAAAGGCTGTGGTGAGGGCCTGTATTCATAAAGGCTGTGGTGAGGGCCTGTATTCATAAAGCGTCTCAGATCTAGAATCAGGTCCACCTTTTAGATCAGAAATACAGGCCCGGTCCTGGAGAAAGACTTCATGTTTTTTGATTTAACCGTCCTGGAAGACCAGGTGTGTTGAAATGAAGTCAATCACTGAACTGATCAATTAACTCAGTTGGTGTGGTGCCTAGTTTGTGGTGCCAGTACCTGAGGCACTCCAGGAACAGAGTTGCCATGATTAATAATATTATATGGACAGGTGGGAATCTGATCCGAGATCAACACTCCTATTCAGAGACGCTTTGTCGATACAGGCCCTAGGGTTAAGGGTTAGAGGTCAGGTGTTAAGGGTCAGAGGTTAGAGGTCACCTGTTTTGGAGTTGATGGAGAAGAAGTTCTGTGGGTTGCCGGCGGTTATGCGGTAACTAAGGCGACCGAGCATGGCTGTGAAGTCGGGGTCCTGCGCCTGGATACGGATGACGGACAGGTCTTTGGGAGAGTTCTCCATGACGACGGGGTGATAGATGGGGTCGGAGGTCAAGGGGGAGTTATCGTTTACGTCCTCCACCTGGAAGGGAGTAGGGAGGGACATGGGATACGGGGATAGGAAAGAGAGAGAGAGGAGAAAGAGAGAGAGAGAGGGAAGAGAGAGAGGGGAGAGAGGTGGGGAAGAGAGAGAGAGGAGAGAGAGGAGAGAGAGAGGGAGAGAGAGCGAGAGGAGAGAGAAGGGAGAGAGAGAAGGGAGAGAGAGATCGGGGGGGGAGAAGGGAGAGAGAGGAGAAAGAAGGGAGAGAGAAGGGAGAGAGAGAGAAGGGAGGGGAGAAGGGAGAGAGAGAGGAGAGAGAAGGGAGAGAGAGAAGGGAGAGAGAGATCGGGGGGGAGAAGGGAGCAGGTGTTTTTAATATGATATCAGAGGAACTAGTTATTCATCAGCATACTGTATGCAATCCTCCACCTGGAAACAACACATCACATGATCTACTCTGATTCTCTCCCACTCTGTTCTGAGTACTGAATAACTGCTGAATTTACGAATGCCCTACCCTCATTGGTGTCAGCAAACATCGGCAAAAAAAAAAAACGGAAGTAAATTGGTACCAGTAACACAGTTACATTCACTAAACATCTTGATAACATTAAAACAGCCTAACTATGGTTCTGCTAGGGCGAGGAAACTGTTCACGGTGAGGTGTTCTCTCAGGGTGTTCTCTCAGGGTGTTCTCTTCGGGGTGTTCTCTCAGGGGGTTCTCTCAGGGTGTTCTCTCGGGGTGTCCTCTCGGGGTGTTCTCTCAGGGTGTTCTCTCGGGGTGTTCTCTGAGAGTGTTCTCTGAGAGTGTTCTCTCGGGGTGTTCTCTCAGGGTGTTCTCTGAGAGTGTTCTCTCGGGGTGTTCTCTCGGGGTGTTCTCTCGGGGTGTTCTCTCGGGGTGTTCTCTCAGGGTGTTCTCTGAGAGTGTTCTCTCGACGTGTTCTCTCAGGGTGTTCTCTCGGGGTGTTCTCTCGGGGTGTTCTCTCAGGGTGTTCTCTCAGGGTGTTCCCTCAGGGTGTTCTCTCAGGGTGTTCTCTCGGGGGGCTCTCTCAGGGTGTTCTCTCAGGGTGTTCTCTCGGGGTGTTCTCTCGGGGGGTTCTCTCAGGGGGTTCTCTCAGGGTGTTCTCTCGGGGGGCTCTCTCAGGGTGTTCTCTCGGGGTGTTCTCTCGGGGTGTTCTCTCGGCGTGTTCTCTCGGCGTGTTCTCTCGGGGTGTTCTCTCGGGGTGTTCTCTCGGCGTGTTCTCTCGGCGTGTTCTCTCGGGGTGTTCTCTCGGGGTGTTCTCTCGGGGTGTTCTCTCAGGGTGTTCTCTCAGGGTGTTCTCTCAGGGTGTTCTCTCGGGGTGTTCTCTCGGGGTGTTCTCTCGGGGTGTTCTCTGAGAGTGTTCTCTCAGGGTGTTCTCTCAGGGTGTTCTCTCGGCGTGTTCTCTCGGCGTGTTCTCTCGGGGTGTTCTCTCTGGGTGTTCTCTCGGGGTGTTCTCTCGGGGTGTTCTCTCAGGGTGTTCTCTCGGGGGGCTCTCTCGGGGGGCTCTCTCGGCGTGTTCTCTCGGCGTGTTCTCTCCGGGTGTTCTCTCGGGGTGTTCTCTCAGGGTGTTCTCTAAAAGTGTTCTCTGAGAGTGTTCTCTCCGGGTGTTCTCTCGGGGTGTTCTCTCAGGGTGTTCTCTAAAAGTGTTCTCTGAGAGTGTTCTCTCGGGTGTTTTCTCGGGGTGTTCTCTAAAAGTGTTCTCTGAGAGTGTTCTCTCTGGGTGTTCTCTCGGGGTGTTCTCTCGGGGTGTTCTCTCGGGGTGTTCTCTGAGAGTGTTCTCTCGGGGTGTTCTCTCAGGGTGTTCTCTGAGAGTGTTCTCTCGGGGTGTTCTCTCGGGGTGTTCTCTCAGCGTGTTCTCTCGGGGTGTTCTCTGAGAGTGTTCTCTCGGGGTGTTCTCTCGGGGTGTTCTCTCGGGGTGTTCTCTCGGGGTGTTCTCTGAGAGTGTTCTCTCGGGGTGTTCTCTCGGGGTGTTCTCTCGGGGTGTTCTCTGAGAGTGTTCTCTCGGGGTGTTCTCTGAGAGTGTTCTCTCAGGGTGTTCTCTCGGGGTGTTCTCTGAGAGTGTTCTCTCAGGGTGTTCTCTCAGGGTGTTCTCTCGGGGTGTTCTCTGAGAGTGTTCTCTCGGGGTGTTCTCTCGGGGTGTTCTCTCGGGGTGTTCTCTGAGAGTGTTCTCTCGGGGTGTTCTCTCGGGGTGTTCTCTCGTGGTGTTCTCTGAGAGTGTTCTCTCAGGGTGTTCTCTCGGGGTGTTCTCTGAGAGTGTTCTCTCAGGGTGTTCTCTCAGGGTGTTCTCTCGGGGTGTTCTCTCAGGGTGTTCTCTCAGGGGGCTCTCTCGGGGTGTTCTCTCGGGGTGTTCTCTCAGGGGGTTCTCTCGGGGTGTTCTCTCAGGGTGTTCTCTCAGGGGGCTCTCTCGGGGTGTTCTCTCAGGGTGTTCTCTCAGGGGGCTCTCTCGGGGTGTTCTCTCAGGGTGTTCTCTCAGGGGGCTCTCTCGGGGTGTTCTCTCGGGGTGTTCTCTCAGGGGGCTCTCTCGGGGTGTTCTCTCAGGGTGTTCTCTGAGAGTGTTCTCTCGGGGTGTTCTCTCGGGGTGTTCTCTCGGGGTGTTCTCTCGGGGTGTTCTCTGAGAGTGTTCTCTCTGGGTGTTCTCTCGGGGTGTTCTCTCGGGGTGTTCTCTGAGAGTGTTCTCTCGGGGTGTTCTCTGAGAGTGTTCTCTCAGGGTGTTCTCTCGGGGTGTTCTCTGAGAGTGTTCTCTCAGGGTGTTCTCTCAGGGTGTTCTCTCGGGGTGTTCTCTGAGAGTGTTCTCTCGGGGTGTTCTCTCGGGGTGTTCTCTCGGGGTGTTCTCTGAGAGTGTTCTCTCGGGGTGTTCTCTCGGGGTGTTCTCTCGGGGTGTTCTCTGAGAGTGTTCTCTCGGGGTGTTCTCTGAGAGTGTTCTCTCAGGGTGTTCTCTCGGGGTGTTCTCTGAGAGTGTTCTCTCAGGGTGTTCTCTCAGGGTGTTCTCTCGGGGTGTTCTCTCAGGGTGTTCTCTCAGGGGGCTCTCTCGGGGTGTTCTCTCGGGGTGTTCTCTCAGGGGGCTCTCTCGGGGTGTTCTCTCAGGGTGTTCTCTCAGGGGGCTCTCTCGGGGTGTTCTCTCAGGGTGTTCTCTCAGGGGGCTCTCTCGGGGTGTTCTCTCAGGGTGTTCTCTCGGGGTGTTCTCTCGGGGTGTTCTCTGAGAGTGTTCTCTCGGGGTGTTCTCTCAGGGTGTTCTCTGAGAGTGTTCTCTCGGGGTGTTCTCTCGGGGTGTTCTCTCAGGGTGTTCTCTCGGGGTGTTCTCTGAGAGTGTTCTCTCGGGGTGTTCTCTCGGGGTGTTCTCTCGGGGTGTTCTCTCGGGGTGTTCTCTGAGGGTGTTCTCTCGGGGTGTTCTCTCGGGGTGTTCTCTCGGGGTGTTCTCTGAGGGTGTTCTCTCGGGGTGTTCTCTGAGAGTGTTCTCTCAGGGTGTTCTCTCGGGGTGTTCTCTGAGAGTGTTCTCTCAGGGTGTTCTCTCAGGGTGTTCTCTCGGGGTGTTCTCTGAGAGTGTTCTCTCGGGGTGTTCTCTCGGGGTGTTCTCTCGGGGTGTTCTCTGAGAGTGTTCTCTCGGGGTGTTCTCTCGGGGTGTTCTCTCGGGGTGTTCTCTGAGAGTGTTCTCTCAGGGTGTTCTCTCGGGGTGTTCTCTGAGAGTGTTCTCTCAGGGTGTTCTCTCAGGGTGTTCTCTCGGGGTGTTCTCTCAGGGTGTTCTCTCAGGGGGCTCTCTCGGGGTGTTCTCTCGGGGTGTTCTCTCAGGGGGCTCTCTCGGGGTGTTCTCTCAGGGTGTTCTCTCAGGGGGCTCTCTCGGGGTGTTCTCTCAGGGTGTTCTCTCAGGGGGTTCTCTCGGGGTGTTCTCTCAGGGTGTTCTCTCAGGGTGCTCTCTCGGGGTGTTCTCTCGGGGTGTTCTCTCAGGGGGCTCTCTCGGGGTGTTCTCTCAGGGTGTTCTCTGAGAGTGTTCTCTCGGGGTGTTCTCTCGGGGTGTTCTCTCGGGGTGTTCTCTCGGGGTGTTCTCTGAGAGTGTTCTCTCTGGGTGTTCTCTCGGGGTGTTCTCTCGGGGTGTTCTCTGAGAGTGTTCTCTCGGGGTGTTCTCTGAGAGTGTTCTCTCAGGGTGTTCTCTCGGGGTGTTCTCTGAGAGTGTTCTCTCAGGGTGTTCTCTCAGGGTGTTCTCTCGGGGTGTTCTCTGAGAGTGTTCTCTCGGGGTGTTCTCTCGGGGTGTTCTCTCGGGGTGTTCTCTGAGAGTGTTCTCTCGGGGTGTTCTCTCGGGGTGTTCTCTCGGGGTGTTCTCTGAGAGTGTTCTCTCGGGGTGTTCTCTGAGAGTGTTCTCTCAGGGTGTTCTCTCGGGGTGTTCTCTGAGAGTGTTCTCTCAGGGTGTTCTCTCAGGGTGTTCTCTCGGGGTGTTCTCTCAGGGTGTTCTCTCAGGGGGCTCTCTCGGGGTGTTCTCTCGGGGTGTTCTCTCAGGGGGCTCTCTCGGGGTGTTCTCTCAGGGTGTTCTCTCAGGGGGCTCTCTCGGGGTGTTCTCTCAGGGTGTTCTCTCAGGGGGCTCTCTCGGGGTGTTCTCTCAGGGTGTTCTCTCAGGGGGCTCTCTCGGGGTGTTCTCTCGGGGTGTTCTCTCAGGGGGCTCTCTCGGGGTGTTCTCTCAGGGTGTTCTCTCGGGGTGTTCTCTCAGGGTGTTCTCTCAGGGTGTTCTCTCAGGGGGCTCTCTCGGGGTGTTCTCTCGGGGTGTTCTCTCAGGGGGCTCTCTCGGGGTGTTCTCTCGGGGTGTTCTCTCAGGGTGTTCTCTCAGGGTGCTCTCTCGGGGTGTTCTCTCAGGGTGTTCTCTCGGGGTGTTCTCTCAGGGGGCTCTCTCGGGGTGTTCTCTCGGGGTGTTCTCTCAGGGTGTTCTCTCAGGGTGTTCTCTCAGGGTGTTCTCTCAGGGGGCTCTCTCGGGGTGTTCTCTCAGGGTGTTCTCTCAGGGGGCTCTCTCGGGGTGTTCTCTCGGGGTGTTCTCTCAGGGGGCTCTCTCGGGGTGTTCTCTCAGGGTGTTCTCTCAGGGTGTTCTCTCAGGGGTGCTCTCTCGGGGTGTTCTCTCGGGGTGTTCTCTCAGGGGTGTTCTCTCGGGGTGTTCTCTCGGGGTGTTCTCTCAGGGTGTTCTCTCAGGGGGCTCTCTCGGGGTGTTCTCTCAGGGTGTTCTCTCGGGGTGTTCTCTCAGGGTGTTCTCTCAGGGGGCTCTCTCGGGGTGTTCTCTCGGGGTGTTCTCTCAGGGTGTTCTCTCAGGGTGTTCTCTCAGGGTGTTCTCTCAGGGTGTTCTCTCAGGGGGCTCTCTCGGGGTGTTCTCTCAGGGTGTTCTCTCAGGGGGCTCTCTCGGGGTGTTCTCTCGGGGTGTTCTCTCAGGGTGTTCTCTCGGGGTGTTCTCTCAGGGTGTTCTCTCAGGGGGCTCTCTCGGGGTGTTCTCTCGGGGTGTTCTCTCAGGGTGTTCTCTCAGGGTGTTCTCTCAGGGTGTTCTCTCAGGGGGCTCTCTCGGGGTGTTCTCTCAGGGTGTTCTCTCGGGGTGTTCTCTCGGGGTGTTCTCTCAGGGTGTTCTCTCGGGGTGTTCTCTCGGGGTGTTCTCTCGGGGTGTTCTCTCAGGGTATTCTCTGAGAGTGTTCTCTCAGGGTGTTCTCTCAGGGTGTTCTCTCGGGGTGTTCTCTCGGGGTGTTCTCTCGGGGTGTTCTCTGAGAGTGTTCTCTCAGGGTGTTCTCTCAGGGTGTTCTCTCGGCGTGTTCTCTCGGCGTGTTCTCTCGGGGTGTTCTCTCTGGGTGTTCTCTCTGGGTGTTCTCTCGGGGTGTTCTCTCGGGGTGTTCTCTCAGGGTGTTCTCTCGGGGGGCTCTCTCGGGGGGCTCTCTCGGCGTGTTCTCTCGGCGTGTTCTCTCCGGGTGTTCTCTCGGGGTGTTCTCTCAGGGTGTTCTCTAAAAGTGTTCTCTGAGAGTGTTCTCTCCGGGTGTTCTCTCGGGGTGTTCTCTCAGGGTGTTCTCTAAAAGTGTTCTCTGAGAGTGTTCTCTCGGGTGTTTTCTTGGGGTGTTCTCTAAAAGTGTTCTCTGAGAGTGTTCTCTCTGGGTGTTCTCTCGGGGTGTTCTCTCGGGGTGTTCTCTCGGGGTGTTCTCTCGGGGTGTTCTCTGAGAGTGTTCTCTCGGGGTGTTCTCTCAGGGTGTTCTCTGAGAGTGTTCTCTCGGGGTGTTCTCTCGGGGTGTTCTCTCAGAGTGTTCTCTCGGGGTGTTCTCTGAGAGTGTTCTCTCGGGGTGTTCTCTCAGAGTGTTCTCTCGGGGTGTTCTCTCAGGGTGTTCTCTCGGGGTGTTCTCTCGGGGTGTTCTCTCGGGGTGTTCTCTGAGAGTGTTCTCTCGGGGTGTTCTCTCGGGGTGTTCTCTCGGGGTGTTCTCTGAGAGTGTTCTCTCGGGGTGTTCTCTGAGAGTGTTCTCTCAGGGTGTTCTCTCAGGGTGTTCTCTCGGGGTGTTCTCTGAGAGTGTTCTCTCAGGGTGTTCTCTCAGGGTGTTCTCTCGGGGTGTTCTCTCAGGGTGTTCTCTCAGGGGGCTCTCTCGGGGTGTTCTCTCGGGGTGTTCTCTCAGGGGGCTCTCTCGGGGTGTTCTCTCAGGGTGTTCTCTCAGGGGGCTCTCTCGGGGTGTTCTCTCAGGGTGTTCTCTCAGGGGGCTCTCTCGGGGTGTTCTCTCAGGGTGTTCTCTCAGGGGGCTCTCTCGGGGTGTTCTCTCGGGGTGTTCTCTCAGGGGGCTCTCTCGGGGTGTTCTCTCAGGGTGTTCTCTCTGGGTGTTCTCTCAGGGTGTTCTCTCAGGGGGCTCTCTCGGGGTGTTCTCTCGGGGTGTTCTCTCAGGGGGCTCTCTCGGGGTGTTCTCTCGGGGTGTTCTCTCAGGGTGTTCTCTCAGGGGGCTCTCTCGGGGTGTTCTCTCAGGGTGTTCTCTCGGGGTGTTCTCTCAGGGTGTTCTCTCGGGGTGTTCTCTCAGGGTGTTCTCTCAGGGGGCTCTCTCGGGGTGTTCTCTCGGGGTGTTCTCTCGGGGTGTTCTCTCAGGGTGTTCTCTCAGGGTGTTCTCTCAGGGTGTTCTCTCAGGGTGTTCTCTCAGGGGGCTCTCTCGGGGTGTTCTCTCAGGGTGTTCTCTCAGGGGGCTCTCTCGGGGTGTTCTCTCGGGGTGTTCTCTCAGGGTGTTCTCTCAGGGTGTTCTCTCAGGGGGCTCTCTCGGGGTGTTCTCTCGGGGTGTTCTCTCGGGGTGTTCTCTCGGGGTGTTCTCTCGGGGTGTTCTCTCAGGGGGCTCTCTCGGGGTGTTCTCTCAGGGTGTTCTCTCGGGGTGTTCTCTCAGGGTGTTCTCTCGGGGTGTTCTCTCGGGGTGTTCTCTCAGGGTGTTCTCTCAG
>NC_092109.1:46195179-46220179 GCF_045679555.1 Salvelinus alpinus
TCTAAAAAATTATCGTACAACTGACCACATTTACACCCTCCACACTCTAATTGATAAACAAGTTAACCAAAACAAAGGCAAAATCTACTCGTGTTTTGTAGATTTCAAGAAAGCATTTGATTCAATTTGGCACGAAGGTCTTTTTTATAAACTAATAGAAAGTGGTATTGGAGGGAAAACATATGATTTTATTAAATCAATGTACACTAAAAACAAATGTGCGGTTAAAATTGGCAACAAGCAAACAGACTTCTTCTCTCAGGGGCGGGGAGTGAAACAGGGCTGCCCAATAAGTCCAACATTATTTAACATCTACATTAATGAATTGGCAAAAACATTAGAAGAATCGGCAGCACCTGGTATCACCCTACACAACACTGAAATCAAGTGTCTGCTGTACGCAGATGACCTGGTGCTGCTGTCTCCCACTAAAGAGGGGTTACAGCAACACCTAGATCATCTTCACAGGTTCTGTCAGACTTGGGCTCTGACCGTTAACCTAAAAAAAACAAATATAATGATATTCCAAAAAAGGTCCGGAAATAAGGATGACAAATATAAATTCTATTTGGACACAGTTCTATTAGAACACACCAAAAACTACACATATCTAGGACTAAATATCAGCAACACAGGTAGCTTTCACATGGCTGTGAATGAGCTGAGAGACAAAGCAAGAAGAGCATTCTATGCCATTAAAAGGAACATCAAAATTGAAATTCCAATTAGAATCTGGCTCAAAATGTTTCAATCAGTTATAGAACCAATTGCTCTATATGGCAGTGAGGTATGGGGTCCACTCTCTAATAATGAATTTACTAAATGGGACAAACATCCAATTGAAGTATTGCATGCAGAGTTTTGCAAGACTGTATTGCAAGTACAAAGAAAAACTCCAAATAACGCATGTAGGGCAGAATTGGGCCAATATCCCCTCCTCATTCGAATAGAAAAAAGAGCCATCAAATTTTACAACCATCTAAAAACAAGTGACCCTAAAACATTCCATCACACAGCTCTACAATGTCAAGAGATGAAACCAGAGAAGAGTCCCCTCAGCCAGCTGGTTCTGAGGCTCAGTTCACCAACCCAAACCAACCCCACAGAGCCTCGGGACAGCCCTCAGAAAATCTGGCCCAACCAAATCATCACAAAACAAAAAGAAAAATATATAACCTATTGGAAAGACACCACAAAAAATCAAAGTAAACTTCAATGCTATTTGGCTCTAAACAGACAGTACATGGTGGCAGACTATCTGACCACTGTGACTGATAGAAAACTGAGGAAAACATTGACTAGGTACAGACTCAGTGAGCACAGTCTGGCTATAGAGACCGGTCGTCACAGACAAACCTGGCTGCCCAGAGAGGACAGGCTGTGCTCACTCTGCTCCAGGGGAGAGGTAGAGACAGAAGTGCATTTCCTACTACACTGTGACAAATACTCAGACCTAAGAGCATATTTCTTTCCCAAAATTATAATTCAATACAAAGAATTTGAAACTATAAAAGATGAAGAAAAATTCAAATATTTATTGGGTGAAAAGCCAAAATGTGCAGTTTTGGCAGCCAAATATGTGTCCTCCTGCCACAGCCTGAGGGACAGCCAGTGAAAAATGCAAAGTAATGTTGATAATATTTCCCATTTAGCTTAGTTTTGTTTTGTCTTTCGTACCAGGTCATGTGTCTTCTCAGTCATGTTGACACTGGTCTACTACTGTTGCTTTAATGTATTGTTGTTCTGATTAATATTGTTGTTGTAGCTGTTATTAATGGTAATCCCATGTCCACTACTACTTTTATTATTGCTGTTAGTACCACCATTTATTTATATATAAATATATATATATTTTGTGTATATATATACATATATATTTTATTTAAATTTTTCGATATGTATACTTTGACAATGTAAGTAATAATAACTTGCCATGTCAATAAAGTCAATTGAATTGAAAATTGAATTGAGAGAGAGAGAGAGAGAGAGAGAGAGAGAGAGAGAGAGAGAGAGAGAGAGAGAGAGAGAGAGAGAGAGAGAGAGAGAGAGAGAGAGAGAGAGAGAGAGAGAGAGAGAGAGAGAGAAAGTGTGTGTGTGACCATGCCTTGGTGTCCTTGACTGTCCTTTTCAAAACAAATCTATTCTACATCACACACAGAGAGAGGGAGAGACAGAGAGAGAGGGAGGAGAGAGAGCGAGAGCGAGAGCGAGAGCGAGAGCGAGAGCGAGAGAGAGAGAGAGAGAGAGAGAGAGAGAGAGAGAGAGAGAAAGTGTGTGTGTGACCATGCCTTGGTGTCCTTGACTGTCCTTTTCAAAACAAATCTATTCTACATCACACACACACAGAGAGAGAGAGAGACACATTGGTTGTGAAGCACTTTGAAAGCGACAGGCTCTTTGCTGCTACTTCAACACACATCCAACTAGACAGTCTGTCTGTCTCCATCACCAATAACAGCATCTTAAGGCTAACCATAGGATCCTATGGCTCTAACGATGAACTTACCCTTAAGATGGTTTTGGGAAACCCCAAATCCAAGATGGTGTAGCAGTCAGGCGTCTTTGTCTTCGTCTTGTTGTGTCTCGGGTATATTATATGTAACCGTCTGAGGAGGCTATAACAGACTTCCTCCGTCGCGACGTCCCTCTAAGGCCATTCTGCTAGCCTGCTAGCCCCGGCCCGCTAGCTATCTGAATCGATGTGTCTCCAGCCCACCTAACTACTCACTGGACCCTATGATCACTCGGCTACGCATGCCTCTCTCTAATAATAATATGCATTGCCCATTGCTGTTTTGGTTAGTGATTATTGTCTTATTTCACTGTAGAGCCTCCAGCCCTGCTCAATATGCCTCAGCTAAGCCTCTTGTCCCACCTCATACGCATGCGGTGACCTCACCTGGTTTAATTTATGTCACAATACCTCTCTCTTCGTCACTCAATGCCTAGGTTTACCTCCACTGTATTCACATTCTACCCTACCTTTGTCTGTACATTATGCATTGAATGTATTCTATCGCGCTCAGAAACCTGCTCCTTTTACTCTCTGTTCCCAACGCACTAGACGATCAGTTCTTTTAGCATTTAGCCGTGGAGGTTAATCCAGGCCCTGCCTTGCCTAGCTCCACTCCCATCCCCAGGAGCTCTCATTTGTTGACTTCTGTAACCGTAAAAGCCTTGGTTTCATGCATGTTAACATTAGAAGCCTCCTCCCTAAGTTTGCTTTATTCACTGCTTTAGCACACAACCCGCATGTCCTTGCCGTGTCTGAATCCTGGTTTAGAAAGTCCACCAAAAACCCTGAAGTTTCCATCCCTAACTATAACATTTTCCAACAAGATAGAACTGCCAAAAGGGGTGGAGTTGCAATCTACTGCAGAGATAGCCTGCAGAGTTCTCTTACTATCCAGGTCTGTGCCTAAACAATATGAGCTTCTACTTTTAAAAATCCACCTTTCCAGAAACAAGTCTCTCACCGTTGCCGCTTGCTATAGACCACCTTCTGCCCCCGGCTGTGCTCTGAACACCATATGTGAACTGATTGCCCCCCATCTATCTTCAGAGCTCGTGCTGATAGGTGACCTAAACTGGGACATGCATAACACCCCGGTCATGCTACAATCCAAGCTTAATGCCCTCAATCTCACACTAATTATCAATGAACCTACCAGGTACAACCCCAAATCCGTAAACACGGGCAAACTCATAGATATCATCCTAACCAACCTGCCCTCCAAATACACCTCTGCTGTCTTCAACCAAGATCTCAGCGATCGCTGCCTCATTGCTTGCGTCAGTTATGGGTCCGCGGTCAAATGACCAACCCTCATCACTGTCAAACGCTCCCTAAAACACTGGTTATTCTTTGCACCCGCTACAGCAACTTGCCCATGCCTCCCCCATTTCTCTTCACCCAAATCCAGATAGCTGATGTTCTGAAAGAGCTGCAAAATCTGGACCCCTACAAATCAGCTGGGCTAGACAATCTGGACCCTCTCTTTCTAAAATTATCAGCCACAATTATTGCAGCCCTTTTACTAGCCTGTTCAACCTCTCTTTCGTATCGTCTGAGATCCCCAAAAATTGGAAAGCTGCCACGGTCATCCCTCTCTTTTCAAGGGGGAGACACTCTAGACCCAAACTGCTACAGACCTATATCTATCCTACCCTGCCTTTCTAAGGTCTTCGAAAGCCAAGTTAACAAACAGATCACCGACCATTTCGAATCCCATCGTACCTTCTCTGCTATGCAATCTGATTTCCGAGCTGGTCATGGGTGCACCTCAGCCACGCTCAAGGTCCTAAACAATATCATAACCTCCATCGATAAGAGACAATACTGTGCAGCCGTATTCATAGACCTGACCAAGGCTTTCGACTCTGTCAATCACCACATTCTTATTGGCAGACTCAACAGCCTTGGTTTTTCAAATGATTGCCTCGTCTGGTTCACCAACTACTTCTCTGATAGAGTTCAGTGTGTCAAATCGGAGGGCCTGATGTTCGGACCTCTGGCAGTCTCTATGGGGGTGCCACAGGGTTCAATTCTCGGGCCCACTCTTTTCTCTGTATACATCAATGATGTCGCTCTTGCTGTCCAGAGAGACATCAGGGATTGTAACATACTCTGTTTCACGTAAACATGGCTGTCTAAGGATATAATGTCTGAGTCCGTCCAGCCAGTTGGGTTCTCAGTTCATTGCGCAGACATAAATAATCAATTAATATTTATTATTATTTGTATTTATTTATTCCCGGAGGAATAAATATCTCTCCTGGAAGAAGAAGGGCGGCGGTGTATGTTTCATTATCAACTACTCATGGTGTGATTGTGATAACATACAGGAACTCAAATCATTTTGTTCACCCGACCTAGAATACCTCACAATCAAATGCAGACCATATTACCTCTTCAGTCACAGCTGTGTATATCCCCAGTCAAGTTGATACCCTCAAAGAAAATCATTGGACTTTATGCAAACTTTAAAACACACATCCTGAGGCCGCATTTATTGTAGCAATTTAACAAAGCAAATTTGAGGAAAAGGCTGCCATAGTTATATCAACACATTGCCTGCGGTACTCGCGCTGCTAAAACACTCGACCACTGCTACTCCAACTTCCGGGAGAAGTTGGAGTAGCAAGTAACTCCCAGATTGTTTTGATGATGCGGACTGGGATATGTTCCGGGTAGCCTCCGATAATAATATTGACGATAATACTGATACGGTGACTGAGTGTATAGCAGATGTTGTACCCGCTGTGACTATTACTAAACCTACCCTAACAAGAAATCATGGATAGATGGCATTCGCACAAAACTGAAAGCGCGAACCACTGCATTTAACCATGGAAAGAGGTCTGGTAATATGGCTGAACATAAACAGTGTAGTTATTCCCTCCGTAAGACAAGCAAACAAGCAAAATGTCAGTACAGAGACAAAGTGGAGTCGCAATTCAACGGCTCAGACACGAGACGTAAGTGGCAGGGTCTACAGACCCAAGGATTACAAAGCCATGTTGAGGACATCGACATCTTTCTTCCAGACAAGCTAAACACCTTCTTCGCCCGCTTTGAGGATACTGCTTTGAGGATAACACAGTGCCACTGACGCGGCCCGCGTACCAGGTAATAACATGGCTATATACAGGAAGTACCAGGTAATAACATGGCTATATACAGGGAGTACCATGTAATAACATGGCTATATACAGGGAGTACCAGGTAATAACATGGCTATATACAGGGAGTACCAGGTAATAACATGGCTATATACAGGGAGTACCAGGTAATAACATGGCTATATACAGGGAGTACCAGGTAATAACATGGCTATATACAGGAAGTACCAGGTAATAACATGGCCATATACAGGAAGAACCAGGTAATAACATGGCCATATACAGGAAGTACCAGGTAATAACATGGCCATATACAGGAAGTACCAGGTAATAACATGGCCATATACACTGCGTAACAATGTATAACTCAAAGAGAGAGAAAGAGACCTTTTAATGCCTCCCAAAAGGCACCCTATTCCCTATATAGTGCACTACTTTAGACCAGGGCCCTATGGCACCCTATTCCCTATATAGTGCACTACTTTAGACCAGAGCCCTATGGCATCCTATTCCCTGTATAGTGCACTACTTTAGACCAGAGCCCTATGGAAGTATAGCACTACATAGGGTAATAGGATGCCATTTAGGACAAAGACCTTGGGATCTGCAGTAATTCTGATTTTCATTTCTCATACCATCAATCACTATCACTGATTGGCTAGAATCCACACACCTGGTTAAACCAGTCTCTGTGTGTGTGTGTGTGTGTACCACTGCAGGAAAGATCAACACTCACACACACACACACACACACACACACACACACACACACACACACACACACACACACACACACACACACACACACACACACACACACACACACACACACACACACACACACACACACACACACACACACACACACACATACACACACACACACACACACACACACACATCACAGGGTATAATAGAAGAGAACTAGCTTCTGACAGGCACCAGAATGACAAATCGCTCTGCTAACTTTCCCAACGACAAGAATACCAATAAGTTAAGCCTGTAGAAACACCGTCAGAGTGGAGCATGACTCTACAACGAAGCAGCTAAGCCTGTAGAAACACCATCAGAGTGGAGCATGACTCTACAACGAAGCAGCTAAGCTTGTAGAAACACAGTCAGAGTGGAGCATGACTCTACAACGAAGCAGGTAAGCCTGTAGAAACACCGTCAGAGTGGAGCATGACTCTGCAACGAAGCAGCTAAGCCTGTAGAAACACCATCAGAGTGGAGCATGACTCTGCAACGAAGCAGCTAAGACTGTAGAAACACCGTCAGAGTGGAGCATGACTCTGCAGCGAAGCCTGTAGACACACAGTCAGAGTGGAGCATGACTCTGCAGCGAAGCCTGTAGACACACAGTCAGAGTGGAGCATGACTCTGCAGCGAAGCAGGTAAGCCTGTAGAAACACCATCAGAGTGGAGCATGACTCTACAACGAAGCAGCTAAGCCTGTAGAAACACAGTCAGAGTGGAGCATGACTCTGCAGCGAAGCCTGTAGCTTGTAGGAAGCTGACTAGGATCCCCCTAGGGGCAGACATGGAAAACCTCAGTAAAGACTCTGCATTAATCAACATCAGAGCGGATAAAGGAGAGCTGGACCAACTTTCTCTGAGTTTGTCAGTTTATCACAGACCATGTTGTCATGCCAACATCAGACCGTGTTTAGGACAGATGTGTTGCCGTGTCAACATTAGACCATAGCTGTGTTCGAATACTCATACTAACCGTACTATTTGTGACGTAAATTCAGTATTTAGTATACTTATTGGTCATAGTATTGATATAGTCAGTATGCCAAAAGTTCCCAGATGTCATACTAAATTTGCCAAAATATGAAGTATACAAACAGTGGACACTATTTCAGTGCCTTTCGGGCCCACAATTCAATTCCTCAGAAAATGGTCGTGGCTTCACAACGTTTTCAGATTTGAAGAAAATGCCGGAAGAAAATGCCGGAAAATATGCAGCCGAAGTCGCAATGATAGCCGATACAAATGAATTGCTTTAACTAATTATGACAAATGTTAAGAAAATGTTGAGCAATGTAATAAAGTAATGACTTTTCAAATAAATTACGATGCACGTTATGTTTGAGAAAGGGCGGCAGGTAGCCTCGTGGTTAGAGCATTGGACTAGTAACCGAAAGGTTGCAAGATCGAATCCCCGAGCTGACAAGGTAAACATCTGTCGTTCTGCCACTGAACCCCCTGTTCCTAGGCCGTCATTGGAAATAAGAATTTGTTCTTAACTGACTTGCCTAGTTAAATAAAGGTTAAAAAAAATAAAAAAAATAAATGTTGGCTGACAATTTGTTAACTTCGCTATACTTACAAACCGCATAGCATATCATTACAGCAGTATGTACCGGTATGTTAGCTAACTACCTAACGTTAGTTGGCTACTTATACATTGAACTTGCCAGTATATTAACTATATGCTATCTAACTAACTACCCAACGTTTATTGATTTGATTATTCATGTCATTCTTAGCTAAGTGGTATAGTCGTTGTGCGTTCTCAATGGACATTGTTCATTCTGGCTATCCACTCCAATTTCAGAGCCCTCTCGACTGAGTGTGCCAGAGCGCAGAATAAGTGATGAACTTGCGAATGCTCAACAGCCGATGAATACACCTGAAGTCGTAAAATGTCTAGCTAGTATTTTGCTATGTTAACAAGCTAGCAAGAGGTTGCATAGCAACAGCATCATCTTCCGGTAGACAGGTGAAGCTCTAGTACGCTCAACTGAAAGGATACCGTTCAGATTCAGTATACTAAAATGAACTAATAGTATACAGTATGTTAGTATGGGTACTCATTAAGTATGTAGTATACAGTATGTTAGAATGTTAGTATGGGTACTCATTAAGTATGTAGTATACAGTATGTTAGTATGGGTACTCATTAAGTATGTAGTATACATTATGTTAGTATGGGTACTCATTAAGTATGTAGTATACAGTATGTTAGTATGGGTACTCATTAAGTATGTAGTATACATTATGTTAGTATGGGTACTCATTAAGTATGTAGTATACAGTATGTTAGTATGGGTACTCATTAAGTATGTAGTATACAGTATGTTAGTATGGGTACTCATTAAGTATGTAGTATACAGCATGTTAGTATGGGTTTAGGACAGACCGTGTTTCCACGTCAACATTAGACCATGTTTAGAACAGACTGTGTTGTCGTGTCAACATTAGACCGTGTTGCCGTGTCAACATTAGACTGTGTTGCCGTGTCAACATTAGACCGTGTTGCCGTGTCAACATTAGACCGTGTTGCCGTGTCAACATTAGACCGTGTTGCCGTGTCAACATTAGACTGTGTTGTCGTGTCAACATTAGACTGTGTCAGATGTAAAGAGTGAAACCTAGTGGAAATTGGAGAGCTGAGGATGCAGGGACCAGAGTTTCCTTCATCCCTTCGTTCTTTCTGTCGTTCTTCTCTGTCTCTTTCAGTAAGAGGCCAGACATGCCATGTCACGGCCATGTGGCCATGTCGCGGCCATGTCGCGGCCATGTCGCGGCCATGTCACGGCCATGTCGCGGCCATGTCGCGGCCATGTCACGGCCATGTCGCTGTGTTCAGGTCGAGGTCATGGTACCACCCGTCAACTGTCTACCCACAATGCATTAGGCTGCCACGCTGTGACTTAGCTGTGATGACCTGTCCCTCTGGGCCAGGGGGATAGACAGGATGGAAATAGGGGAGACAGATATGAGAAAGGGATGGAGTGAGAAAGAGAGAGATGGAGAGAGTAGTGCAGATAGAGAAAAAGAAACAGAGCGAAAAGAGAGAGAGAGAAGTAGAGAGGCTGAGAGATGGACAGTATCTACTCTGTGTTGACTGACAGTCCCCTTTATACTAAGAATAACTTTTTATTGAACTGTAGTTGAGTGGTGGAAAGAAGTGGAGAGGAGAAGAGAAGAGAGAGGTGGAGAGGAGAAGAGAGAGTGGTGGAGAGGAGAAGAGAGAGTGGTGAAGAGAGAGGTGGAGAGGAGAAGAGAGAGAGGTGGAGAGGAGAAGAGAGAGTGGTGGAGAGGAGAAGAGAGTGGTGGAGAGGAGAAGAGAGTGGTGGAGAGGAGAAGAGAGAGGTGGAGAGGAGAAGAGAGAGTGGTGGAGAGGAGAAGAGAGAGGTGGAGAGGAGAAGAGAGAGGTGGAGAGGAGAAGAGAGAGTGGTGGAGAGGAGAAGAGAGTGGTGGAGAGGAGAAGAGAGAGTGGTGGAGAAGAGAAGAGAGAGTGGTGGAGAGGAGAAGAGAGAGTGGTGGAGAAGCGAAGAGAGAGTGGTGGAGAGAAGAAGAGAGAGGTGGAGAGGAGAAGAGAGAGTGGTGGAGAGGAGAAGAGAGAATGGTGGAGAGGAGAAGAGAGAATGGTGGAGAGAAGAAGAGAGAGTGGTGGAGAGGAGAAGAGAGTGGTGGAGAGGAGAAGAGAGAGTGGTGGAGAAGAGAAGAGAGAGTGGTGGAGAGAAGAAGAGAGAGTGGTGGAGAGGAGAAGAGAGAGGTGGAGAGGAGAAGAGAGAATGGTGGAGAGGAGAAGAGAGAATGGTGGAGAGAAGAAGAGAGAGTGGTGGAGAGGAGAAGAGAGAGGTGGAGAGGAGAAGAGAGAGTGGTGGAGAGAAGAAGAGCGAGGTGGAGAGAAGAGAGGAGAAGAGAGAGTGGTGGAGAGGCGAGAGAGTTGTGGAGAGGAGAGCGAGTGGTGAAGAAGAGAGAGAGTGATGGAGAGAAGAGAGAGTGGTGGAGAAGAGAGGAGAATAGAGGACAGGAGAGGAGAGGAAAGGAAAGGAGAAGACAGGAGAAGAGAGGAGAGAGGAGAAGAGAGGAGAAGAGAGGAGAGGAGAGGAGGGGAGAGAGAAGAGAGAAGAGAGAGTGGTGGAGAGGAGAGAGAGTGATGGAGAGGAGAAGAGATAGTGGTGGAGAGGAGAGAGAGTGATGGAGAGGAGAGGAGAGGAGAGGAGAGGAGAGGAGAGGAGAGGAGAGGAGAGGAGAGGAGAGGAGAGGAGAGGAGAGGAGAGGAGAGCAGAGGTAATAAGAGAAGAGAGAAGAGAGGAGAGACAGTGACCACGTTAACATGCACACAGTATTCATATTCATATCCTGCTTCAGGTCTTATTCGGGATAAGCTGCTTACATGCACCTTTCATATCCCTCTCATAAGTATCCCTGTATCCATGAATAAACAGAATATTCCTCAGTGAAGATCATATGGGTTAAATGGAATAGTAACTAAAACAGGGACACTGTAATGGAATAGTAACTAAAACAGGGACACTGACTGTAGTGGAATAGTAACTAAAACAGGGACACTGACTGTAATGGAATAGTAACTAAAACAGGGACACTGACTGTAATGGAATAGTAACTAAAACAGGGACACTGACTGTAGTGGAATAGTAACTAAAACAGGGACACTGACTGTAGTGGAATAGTAACTAAAACAGGGACACTGACTGTAGTGGAATAGTAACTAAAACAGGGACACTGACTATAGTGGAATAGTAACTAAAACAGGGACACTGACTGTAGTGGAATAGTAACTAAAACAGGGACACTGACTGTAGTGGAATAGTAACTAAAACAGGGACACTGACTGTAATGTAATAGTAACTAAAACAGGGACACTGACTGTAATGGAATAGTAACTAAAACAGGGACACTGACTGTAGTGGAATAGTAACTAAAACATGGACATTGACTGTAGTGGAATAGTAACTAAAACAGGGACACTGACTGTAGTGGAATAGTAACTAAAACAGGGACACTGACTGTAGTGGAATAGTAACTAAAACAGGGACACTGACTATAGTGGAATAGTAACTAAAACAGGGACACTGACTGTAATGGACTAGTAACTAAAACAGGGACACTGACTGTAGTGGAATAGTAACTAAAACAGGGACACTGACTGTAGTGGAATAGTAACTAAAACAGGGACACTGACTGTAATGGAATAGTAACTAAAACAGGGACACTGACTGTAGTGGAATAGTAACTAAAACAGGGACACTGACTGTAATGGACTAGTAACTAAAACAGGGACACTGACTGTAATGGACTAGTAACTAAAACAGGGACACTGACTGTAGTGGAATAGTAACTAAAACAGGGACACTGACTGTAGTGGAATAGTAACTAAAACAGGGACACTGACTGTAATGGAATAGTAACTAAAACAGGGACACTGACTGTAGTGGAATAGTAACTAAAACAGGGACACTGACTGTAATGGAATAGTAACTAAAACAGGGACACTGACTGTAATGGAATAGTAACTAAAACAGGGACACTGACTCTAGTGGAATAGTAACTAAAACAGGGACACTGACTGTAGTGGAATAGTAACTAAAACAGGGACACTGACTGTAGTGGAATAGTAACTAAAATAGGGACACTGACTGTAATGGAATTGTAAGTAAAACAGGGACACTGACTGTAGTGGAATAGTAACTAAAACAGGGACACTGACTGTAGTGGAATAGTAACTAAAACAGGGACACTGACTGTAATGGAATAGTAACTAAAACAGGGACACTGACTGTAGTGGAATAGTAACTAAAACAGGGACACTGACTGTAGTGGAATAGTAACTAAAACAGGGACACTGACTGTAATGGAATAGTAACTAAAACAGGGACACTGACTCTAGTGGAATAGTAACTAAAACAGGGACACTGACTGTAGTGGAATAGTAACTAAAACAGGGACACTGACTGTAATGGAATAGTAACTAAAACAGGGACACTGACTGTAATGGAATAGTAACTAAAACAGGGACACTGACTGTAGTGGAATAGGAACTAAAACAGGGACACTGACTATAGTGGAATAGTAACTAAAACAGGGACACTGACTGTAATGGAATAGTAACTAAAACAGGGACACTGACTGTAATGGAATAGTAACTAAAACAGGGACACTGACTGTAATGGAATAGTAACTAAAACAGGGACAGTGACGATAGTGGAATAGTAACTAAAACAGGGACACTGACTATAGTGGAATAGTAACTAAAACAGGGACACTGACTGTAATGGAATAGTAACTAAAACAGGGACACTGACTGTAATGGAATAGTAACTTAAACAGGGACACTGACTGTAGTGGAATAGTAACTAAAACAGGGACACTGCCTGTAATGGACTAGTAACTAAAACAGGGACACTGACGGTAGGCCTACAGTACAACCTCTCACATGTAATATAATATTAACTAATGCAGAACTGTACATTTCTTGCAGTGAAATTATACAACAATACTGTTGATTTTGTCTTGGGAACAGGAAGTGGAGAAATATATAGCCACCGTGCTTCTACGTCTGCATTGCTTGCAGCCGGCACAGACAGAAGAGGACTGGCCACACAGAGCCTGGTTCCTCTCTAGGTTTCTTCCTTGGTTCTGGCCTTTCTAGGGAGTTTTTCCTAGCCACCGTGCTTCTACACCTGCATTGCTTGCTGTTTGGGTTTTTTAGGCTGGGTTTCTGTACAGCACTTTGAGATATCAGCTGATGTACGAAGGGCTATATAAAATAAACTTGATTTGATTTGATTTTGATTTGAGAAATGTATGATTTATTTACTTCAGCAGCTCTTGAGAAGATGTGAGCGGGCGTGTAATGTGTTATCTTCGACACTGTTATGCAAGCAGACAGTATTCCCACCACATCAGATATGCACCCAAGACCAACTGAAGTCTTAAAACCGGTCAAACGGATAAGATTTTGGACATTTATTCACAGGATCAATCTTTCCACTGTTTTGGATGTTATTGAGTTTTCTCCCCGGTCCCTAAAGGAAACAGACAACTTTAGCTGTGTTAAACTAGATTAATAATGCATTAATTCTATCAATGTAAGACATTATTCTGCTGAGCACTAGTTTATTTAGTCTTCTGGGGAAACAAGTTATGACAGAAGAGAAGCTGTATGTATCTAGCTATAGTTGACAAACAAATGTCTACCAAATTATAATAATGGCCTACGAAATGTCAGAAATTATAATATGGCCTATCAAATGTCAGAAATTATAATATGGCCTATCAAATGTCAGAAATTATAATATGGCCTATCAAATGTCTACCAAATTATAATATGGCCTACCAAATGTCTATCAAATTATAATATGGCCTACCAAATGCCTACCAAATTATAATATGGCCTACCAAATGTCTACCAAATTATAATAAGGCCTACCAAATGTCTACCAAATTATAATATGGCCTATCAAATGTCATAAATTATAATATGGCCTATCAAATGTCAGAAATTATAATATGGCCTACCAAATGCCTACCAAATTATAATATTGCCTACCAAATTATAATATGGCCTATCAAATGTCATAAATTATAATATGGCCTGAATAATAATGTCTGAAATTATAAGCAGAAACTTGTCTAAATTAGGGGTGAAAGTAGCCAGTAGGATATTATAGTAAATTAATTATAGTAAGCTAAATGATTATGGTGGATGGAACTGCGCCTAGCCTACTTTCTGAAGTGATTTGTTCAACAATCAGATGAAAACATTGTCAACCATGATATGTGAAACCAGCGCAGACCGTGAAAACAACAGTAAAATGGATTACACGTTGACATGCCACAGTATCCCATCTAACATCAGCATTTCCCAAGCATCTTACCCGGGTTTCACATAGCTTTTACAGGTTATTGTATATCAGGGATATGATGTTTATATGCGTCTACTAAAAACAGAATACTTGAGAATCCTGATTAATAACAGGATGTTGGTGTGTATGTGGTGGCTGATAACCAACCCGATGGCCTTAAATAGAAGCTGTTGTTCAGTCTCTCGGTCCCTGCTTTGATGCACCTGCACTGACCTCACCTTCTGGATGATAGCGGGGTGAACAGGCAGTGGCTCGGGTGGTTATTTCATGGTCAGATTTGCCAAAAGGAGGGTGGAGGAGGACCTTGTATGCATCGCGGAAGTTAGAGTAGCAGGGGTCGAGTGTGGTACTCGCTCGTGTACTTCAATCGATATGCTGATAGAATTTAGATAGCCTTGTTCTTAGATTAGCTTTGTTAAAATCCCCAGCTACAATAAACGCCGCTTTAGGATGTAGTGTTTCCAGTTTGCATAAAGTCCAGTGAAGGTCCTTGATGGCCGTCTTGGTATCCACCTGCGGGGGAAAATACACGGCTGTGACGATAACCAAGGAGAGTTCTCTTGGGAGATAATACGGTCAGCAATTGATTGTGAGGAATTCTCGGTCAGTTGAACAAAAGGACTTGAGTTATTGTATGTTGTTACAATTACACCATGAGTCCTTAATCATGAAACATACACCCCCGCCCTTCTTCTTACCAGAGAGATGTTTGTTCCTGTCGGCGCGATGCACTGAAAATCCCGTTGGCTGTACGGACTCCGACAGCTAGCCATGTCTCCGTGAAACCAGAGTATGTTACAATCCCGGATATCTCTTTTGGAAGCAACTCTTGCTTTAATCTCGTCGACTTTGTTAACTAAGCACTGGACATTAGCGAGTAATATACCCGGAAGCGGTGGATGGTATGCGCGCATCCGAAGCCTCACTAGAAGACTGCTCCGGCACCCTCTCCTCCGACAGCGCTGTTTTGGCTCGGCCTCTGGAATCAGTTCAAATGCCCCGGGTGGTGTTGACAAAGGATCCACTTTGGGAAAGTTGTATTCCTGGTCGTAGTGCTGGTTGTGCTGGTAAGTTGACATCTCAACTTACCAACTTATTGCCGGCTGTATGTAATAACACTTAAGATTTTCTGAGCTAACAACAATGTAAGAAATAATACATTAAAAAAAACACAGTTTCCTAAGGACTAGAAGCGAAGCTGCCATTTCTATCGGCGCCATCTTGCTGTTTAACAGGATGTTGGTGTGCATGTAAACCTGTAACAGGATGTTGGTGTGCATGTAAACCTATAACAGGATGTTGGTGTACATGTAAACCTATAACAGGATGTTGGTGTGCATGTAAACCTATAACAGGATGTTGGTGTGCATGTAAACCTGTAACAGGATGTTGGTGTACATGTAAACCTATAACAGGATGTTGGTGTGCATGTAAACCTGTAACAGGATGTTGGTGTGCATGTAAACCTATAACAGGATGTTGGTGTGCATGTAAACCTGTAACAGGATGTTGGTGTGCATGTAAACCTGTAACAGGATGTTGGTGTGCATGTAAAGCTATAACAGGATGTTGGTGTGCATGTAAACCTATAACAGGATGTTGGTGTGCATGTAAACCTGTAACAGGATGTTGGTGTGCATGTAAACCTGTAACAGGATGTTGGTGTGCATGTAAACCTGTAACAGGATGTAAACCTATAACAGGATGTTGGTGTGTATGTAAACCTATAACAGGATGTTGGTGTGCATGTAAACCTGTAACAGGATGTTGGTGTGCATGTAAAGCTATAACAGGATGTTGGTGTGCATGTAAACCTGTAACAGGATGTTGGTGTGCATGTAAAGCTATAACAGGATGTTGGTGTGCATGTAAACCTGTAACAGGATGTTGGTGTGTATGTAAACCTATAACAGGATGTTGGTGTGCATGTAAACCTGTAACAGGATGTTGGTGTGCATGTAAACCTATAACAGGATGTTGGTGTGCATGTAAACCTATAACAGGATGTTGGTGTGTATGTGAAGCTGAAACAGGATGTTGGTGAGCGTGTAAACCTATAACAGGATGTTGGTGTGCATATAAACCTGTAACAGGATGTTGGTGTGCATGTAAACCTATAACAGGATGTTGGTGTGCATGTAAACGTGGTCAGTGTTGTGACAGCCCTCTAGAAATCCTCTTTCCATTAAACGTGCGCCTGTCCTCCCAAGCTGGGTAAATAAATATATCCTCAGCCTTTAGTTCCACCTTGAAGTCCCCTGTAGACTTGAACCTTGAACCTGCTCCAACATGATCTATTATAACCAGTCTCTCCATGCTGCTGACTCCAACATGATCTAGTCTCTCTCTCAGTGATCGGCTGCTGTGGTTGGCTGTTAGGACATTCTATGACACAGCCATCAACTTAACTGGCAGCACCTCGAGGTTGACCTGTCTCTCTCCTCTGGTCTCTCTCCTCTCGTCTATCTCCTCTTGTCTCTCTCCCCTCCTCTCCCCTTTACTCCCCTTCTCTCCTCTCCTCTCCCCTCGTCTCTCTCCAATCGTCTCTCTCCAATCGTCTCATCTTTCGTTTCTCTGCCCTCGTCTCTCGTCTCTCTGCCCTGTGTGAGCCAGTGGAGGGATTGTTGATTGATCTCCCATGGAAAATCTGTGCTGATCACACACACTACACAGTATCACACACACGCACACTATCACACAAACGCACACTATCACACACACAGTATCACACACAGTATCACACACACGCACACTATCACACACACGCACACACACAGTATCACACACACGCACACTATCACACAGACGCATACTATCACACACAAGCACAATTTCCACTGTGAAAAAAATTATTAAATCACCATAGTTTCCACATCATTTTAACCAAAATAATCAATGTGATTTCACGTTGAACTAAAGTCTGTGCCCAGTGGGCATTACCTTATAGTCTACATTACCTTATAGTATGCATTACCTTATAGTCTACATTACCTAATAGTCTACATTACATTATAGTATGCATTACGTTATAGTATGCATTACCTTATAGTATGCATTACCTTATAGACTACATTACCTAATAGTCTACATTGCCTTATAGTCTACATTACCTTATAGTCTACATTACCTTATAGTCTACATTACCTTATAGTCTACATGACCTTATAGTCTACATTGCCTTATATTATACATTACCTTATAGTCTACATTACCTTACAGTCTACATTACCTTATAGTCTGCATTACCATATAGTCTACAGTACCTTGTAGTATACATTACCTTATAGTCTACATTACCTTATAGTATACATTACCTTATAGTCTACATTACCTTATATTCTACATTACCTTATATTCTACATTATCTTACAGTCTACATTACCTTATAGTCTGCATTACCTTATAGACTACTGTACCTTATAGTCTGCATTACCTTATAGTATACATGACATAATGGTCAGCATTGCCTTATAGTCTACATTACCTTATGGTCTACAGCGCCTTATAAGCTGCATTACCTAATGGTCTACAGTACCTTATAGTCTACAGAACCTTACAGTCTACAGCACCTTATAGTCTGCATTACCTAATGGTCTACAGTACCTTATAGTCTACAGAACCTTGTAGTCTACAGTACCTTATAGTCTGCATTACCTAATGGTCTACAGTACCTTATAGTCTACATTACCTTATAGTGTACATTACCTTATAGTCTACAAAACCTTATGGTCTACAGTACCTTATACACGGCATTACCTTATAGTCTACATTACCTAATGGTCTACATTACCTTATAGTCTACATTACCTAATGGTCTACTTTACCTTATAGTCTACATGTCCTTATAGTCTACATTACCTTATGGTCTACAGTAACTAATAGTCTACATTACCTTATAGTCTACATTACCTTATAGTCTACATTACCTTATAGTAGACATTACCTTATAGACGGTATTACCTTATAGTCTACATTACCAAATGGCCTACATTACCTTATAGGCTACATTACCTTATAGTAGACATTACCCTATGGTCTACAGTACCTAATAGTCTGCATTACCGTATAGTCTCCCGAACCTTACAGTCTACAGAACCTTATAGTCTACATTACCGAATAGTCTACATTACCTAATGGTCTACAGTATCTTATATTCTACATTACCTTATAGTCTGCATTACCTAATGGTCTACCGTACCTTATAGTCTGCATTACCGTATGGTCTACATTACCTTATAGTCTACATTACCTTATGGTCTACATTACCTTATAGACTGTATTACATTATAGACTACATTACCTTATAGTCTACAGTACCTTATAGTCTACAGTACCGTATAGTCTACAGTACCTTATAGTCTACAGTACCTTACAGTCTACAGAACCTTATAGTCTACATTACCGAATAGTCTACATTACCTAATGGTCTGCATTACCTTATAGTCTACAGTAGCTTATAGTCTACAGTACCTTATAGTCTACAGTACCTTATAGTCTACAGTACCTAATAGCCTACATTACCTTATAGTCTACAGTATCTTATAGTCTACATTACCGAATAGTCTACATTACCTAATGGTCTACAGTATCTTATAGACTACATTACCTTATAGTATGCATTACCTAATGGTCTACATTACCTTATGGTCTACATTACCTTATAGACTGTATTACATTATAGACTACATTACCTTATAGTCTACAGTACCTTATAGTCTACAGTACCTTATAGTCTACAGTACCTTACATTCTACAGAACCTTATAGTCTACATTACGGAATAGTCTACATTACCTAATGGTCTGCATTACCTTATAGTCTACAGTAGCTTATAGTCTACAGTACCTTATAGTCTACAGTACCTTATAGTCTACAGTACCTAATAGTCTACATTACCTTATAGTCTACAGTACCTTATAGTCTACAGTACCTTATAGTCTACAGTGCTTTATAGTCTACCATATCTGGTAGTCTACAGTACCTTATAGTCTACATTACCTTATGATCTACAGTACCTTATAGTCTACATTACCTTATGATCTACATTACCTTATAGTCTACATTACCTTATGATCTACAGAACATTATAGTCTACATTACCTTATGGTCTACATTACCTTATGGTCTACAGAACCTTATAGTCTACATTACCTTATGGTCTACATTACCTTATGATCTACAGTACATTATGGTCTACAGAACCTTATAGTGTACATTACCTTATAGTCTACAAAACCTTATGGTCTACAGTACCTTATACACGGCATTACCTTATAGTCTACATTACCTAATGGTCTACATTACCTTATAGTCTACATTACCTAATGGTCTACTTTACCTTATAGTCTACATGTCCTTATAGTCTACATTACCTTATTGTCTACAGTAACTAATAGTCTACATTACCTTATAGTCTACATTACCTTATAGTCTACATTACCTTATAGTAGACATTACCTTATAGACGGTATTACCTTATAGTCTACATTACCAAATGGCCTACATTACCTTATAGGCTACATTACCTTATAGTAGACATTACCCTATGGTCTACAGTACCTAATAGTCTGCATTACCGTATAGTCTCCCGAACCTTACAGTCTACAGAACCTTATAGTCTACATTACCGAATAGTCTACATTACCTAATGGTCTACAGTATCTTATATTCTACATTACCTTATAGTCTGCATTACCTAATGGTCTACCGTACCTTATAGTCTGCATTACCGTATGGTCTACATTACCTTATAGTCTACATTACCTTATGGTCTACATTACCTTATAGACTGTATTACATTATAGACTACATTACCTTATAGTCTACAGTACCTTATAGTCTACAGTACCGTATAGTCTACAGTACCTTATAGTCTACAGTACCTTACAGTCTACAGAACCTTATAGTCTACATTACCGAATAGTCTACATTACCTAATGGTCTGCATTACCTTATAGTCTACAGTAGCTTATAGTCTACAGTACCTTATAGTCTACAGTACCTTATAGTCTACAGTACCTAATAGCCTACATTACCTTATAGTCTACAGTATCTTATAGTCTACATTACCGAATAGTCTACATTACCTAATGGTCTACAGTATCTTATAGACTACATTACCTTATAGTATGCATTACCTAATGGTCTACATTACCTTATGGTCTACATTACCTTATAGACTGTATTACATTATAGACTACATTACCTTATAGTCTACAGTACCTTATAGTCTACAGTACCTTATAGTCTACAGTACCTTACAGTCTACAGAACCTCATAGTCTACATTACGGAATAGTCTACATTACCTATTGGTCTGCATTACCTTATAGTCTACAGTAGCTTATAGTCTACAGTACCTTATAGTCTACAGTACCTTATAGTCTACAGTACCTAATAGTCTACATTACCTTATAGTCTACAGTACCTTATAGTCTACAGTACCTTATAGTCTACAGTGCTTTATAGTCTACCATATCTGGTAGTCTACAGTACCTTATAGTCTACATTACCTTATGATCTACAGTACCTTATAGTCTACATTACCTTATGATCTACATTACCTTATAGTCTACATTACCTTATGATCTACAGAACATTATAGTCTACATTACCTTATGGTCTACATTACCTTATGGTCTACAGAACCTTATAGTCTACATTACCTTATGGTCTACATTACCTTATGATCTACAGTACATTATGGTCTACAGAACCTTATAGTCTACATTACCTTATGATCTACATTACCTTATGGTCTACAGAACCTTATAGTCTACATTACCTAATGGTCCTACAATATTTTTTATCAGTGGGTGAGTGAGTGAGTCAAACCCTCCCTCCTTATTCCTCCCTCCTCAATTCCTCCCTCCCTTCCTAAGTAAAGAAACACCTCATCACTCCTCACGTAAAGAAACACCTCATCACTCCTCATGTAAAGAAACACCTCATCACTCCTCATGTAAAGAAACACCTCATCACTCCTCATGTAAAGAAACACCTCATCACTCCTCACGTAAAGAAACACCTCATCACTCCTCACGTAAAGAAACACCTCATCACTCCTCATGTAAAGAAACACCTCATCACTCCTCACGTAAAGAAACACCTCATCACTCCTCACGTAAAGAAACACCTCATCACTCCTCACGTAAAGAAACACCTCATCACTCCTCACGTAAAGAAACACCTCATCACTCCTCATGTAAAGAAACACCTCATCACTCCTCATGTAAAGAAACACCTCATCACTCCTCACGTAAAGAAACACCTCATCACTCCTCATGTAAAGAAACACCTCATCACTCCTCACGTAAAGAAACACCTCATCACTCCTCATGTAAAGAAACACCTCATCACTCCTCATGTAAAGAAACACCTCATCACTCCTCATGTAAAGAAACACCTCATCACTCCTCATGTAAAGAAACACCTCATCACTCCTCACGTAAAGAAACACCTCATCACTCCTCACGTAAAGAAACACCTCATCACTCCTCACGTAAAGAAACACCTCATCACTCCTCATGTAAAGAAACACCTCATCACTCCTCACGTAAAGAAACACCTCATCACTCCTCACGTAAAGAAACACCTCATCACTCCTCACGTAAAGAAACACCTCATCACTCCTCACGTAAAGAAACACCTCATCACTCCTCATGTAAAGAAACACCTCATCACTCCTCATGTAAAGAAACACCTCATCACTCCTCATGTAAAGAAACACCTCATCACTCCTCACGTAAAGAAACACCTCATCACTCCTCATGTAAAGAAACACCTCATCACTCCTCATGTAAAGAAACACCTCATCACTCCTCATGTAAAGAAACACCTCATCACTCCTCACGTAAAGAAACACCTCATCACTCCTCATGTAAAGAAACACCTCATCACTCCTCACGTAAAGAAACACCTCATCACTCCTCACGTAAAGAAACACACCCACCGTGTTTTGCACCCCATTCAGATGACTTCAATGTTGATAGGGTAAAACATTTATTTTGAACTTTCAACCATGACACGTTTTGAGACCTAGGCTATGTTTCATCTTTCAACATCTACATAGAAACCAGGATATAGTGAAATGTTACAATGTACAGTACCAGTCGAAAGTTTGAACACACCTACTCATTCAAGGTTTTTTTTTTTTTTTTTTTTACAATGATCTACATTGTAAAATAATAGTGAAGACATCAAAACTATGAAATAACACATATGGAATCATGTGGTAACCCAAAAAAAGTGTTAAACAAATCAAAATATGTTGTATATTTAAGATTTAAGAAAGTCAAGAGGAAGCAGTGGAGTGAGGTGGACATGTTCCATACCATGGAGGACTGTGGGGCAGGGATCCACCAGGCTGCCACGATTATGTGAATACAGTTTTCTTTTTTTATTACTAAGGTGCATGGTGTACCTCGGCTGACCCTGGCAGAGAGGCTGAGAGGCCGGGTAACACACTGTTGTCTCAGTGGACCACCTACATTACTTGCAGCAGAGGAAGACACTTTTACAATCGCAAGCCATGCGTTCCCCTTCACCAGACATGATGAAATACCTACTGTATCTAGAGCACCAGCCATGCGTTCCCCTTCACCAGACATGATGAAATACCGACTGTATCTACTGGGCCAGCCATGGGTTCCCCTTCACCAGACATGATGAAAAACCGACTGTATCTACTGGGCCAGCCATGGGTTCCCCTTCACCAGACATGATGAAATACCGACTGTATCTACTGGGCCAGCCAAGGGTTCCCCTTCACCAGACAGAGGCTGATGAAATACGTAATATGTGATAATGTATGTACCAAAGATGGCGTCAATAGAGATGACAGCATCACTTCTAGTCCTTAAACTTGAGTCCCTGGGTTTTGACCCTGCCCTGTGCAACTGGGACCTGGTCTTTCTGACGGGCCGCCCCCCCCCCCCCCCCCCCCCAGGTGGTGAAGGTAGGAAACAACACCTCCACTCCGCTGACCCTCAACACTGGGGCCCCACAAGGGTGCGTGTTCAGCCCCCTCCTGTACTTCCTGTTCACCCACGATTGCGTGGTCATGCACGCCTCCAACTCAATCATCAAGTTTGCAGATGATACTACAGTGGTAGGCTTGATTACCAACAATGACGAGACGGCCTACAGGGAGGAGGTGAGGGCCCTCAGAGTGTGGTGTCAGGAAAACAACCTCTCACTCAATGTCAGCAAAAACAAAATAGATTATCGTGGACTTCCGGTTCTCTGCTGCCAATGACTGGAACGAATTGCCAAAATCACTGAAGCTGGAGTCTTATATCTCCCTCTCTAACTTTAAGCATCAGCTGTCAGAGCAGCTTACCGATCACTGTACCTGTACACAGCCGATCTGTAAATAGCCCACCCAACTACATCATCCCCATATTGTTATTTATCCTCTTGCACCCCAGTATCTCTACTTACATCATCATCTGCACATCTATCACTCCAGTGTCAATTGCTAAATTGTAATTATTTCACCTCTCTGGCATATTTATTGCCTTACCTCACTACTCTTCTACATTTGCACACACTGTACATAGATTTTTCTATTGTGTTATTGACTGTCACGCCCTGACCTTAGAGATCCTTTTTATTCTCTATTTTGGTTAGGTCAGGGTGTGACTAGGGTGGGTACTCTAGTTTGTCTATTTCTATGTCGGCCTGGTGTGGTTCCCAATCAGAGGCAGCTGTCTATCATTGTCTCTGATTGGGGATCATATTTAGGCAGCCTTTTTTTTCTCACCTGTTTTGTGTGGGATCTTGTTTTTTGTAGTGCCTGTGAGCACTGCATTTGCTTCACGTTTCGTGCTTTATTGTTTTTTGTGAGTTTCATCTAATAAAACATGTGGAACTCTATGCACGCTGCGCCTTGACTGTACGTTTGTTTTTGTGTAACTGTTGTTTGTGTCGCACTGCTTTGCTTTATCTTGGCCAGGTCGCAGTTGTAAATGAGAACTTGTTCTCAACTGGCCTACCTGGTTAAATAATATAATTTTTAAATAATAAAATAATATCATGTATATACAGTATACTGTATCCTTCACTATCTATTCTATACTATCTATTGCATCTTAGCCGCTCTGTCACTGCTCATCCATATATTTTATAGTTATATATTCTCATCCCATTCCTTTACTAGATTGCGTGTATTAGGTTTTGTTGTGTAATTGTTAGATATTACCTGTTAGATACTGCTGCACTGTTGGATCTAGAAGCATAAGCATTTCACTACACTCACAATAACATCTGCTAACCATGTGTATGTAACCAATAACATCTGCTAACCATGTGTATGTGACCAATAACATCTTGGACGTTGGACAGTCCCCTAGTGGTGGGACAGCATGGAAAAAAAATCCTGGGTACTGGCTAACTCTGGGTTCATTTTAATGGCTCTGTGTTTCTATCAGGACCCGGTGTGAGAAACAGTCACTAATAGTCGGCAGAACCCAGAAGATGAGGCAGACACAGCAGTACTAGAGACGGTGGTTTAATAAAGGAAAAAGATCTTCAGGCAAGAAATATAAATCCACAACGTCAAAAGTAAAAAATGAGAATCCTCCAAGATACAATGAAAATCCACAAAGTGGTAAGAACAGCAGGGAAAAACAAACCTTAAAAAAGAATAATCAAAAATAAACAAGAACAAAACCAGAGTACCTCAGGAAAATCCAACTAGAGAAATAAAGTTTCACAGCATGACTGGGGCTGGGTGCTAACATACAAACAC
>NC_092109.1:46225179-46227679 GCF_045679555.1 Salvelinus alpinus
TGTGCAGTGACTTCTATCAGTACTGGTTCCACTGCAGGGGTGTGCAGTGACTTCTATCAGCACTGGTTCCACTGCAGGGGTGTGCAGTGACTTCTATCAGCACTGGTTCCACTGCAGGGGTGTGCAGTGACTTCTATCAGTACTGGTTCCACTGCAGGGGTGTGCAGTGACTTCTATCAGCACTGGTTAAACTGCAGGGGTGTGCAGTGACTTCTATCAGCACTGGTTCCACTGCAGGGGTGTGCAGTGACTTCTATCAGTACTGGTTCCACTGCAGGGGTGTGCAGTGACTTCTATCAGCACTGGTTCCACTGCAGGGGTGTGCAGTGACTTCTATCAGCACTGGTTCCACTGCAGGGGTGTGCAGTGACTTCTATCAGTACTGGTTCCACTGCAGGGGTGTGCAGTGACTTCTATCAGTACTGGTTCCACTGCAGGGGTGTGCAGTGACTTCTATCAGCACTGGTTCCACTGCAGGGGTGTGCAGTGACTTCTGCCAGTACTGGTTCCACTGCAGGGGTGTGCAGTGACTTCTATCAGTACTGGTTCCACTGCAGGGGTGTGCAGTGACTTCTATCAGCACTGGTTCCACTGCAGGGGTGTGCAGTGACTTCTGTCAGCACTGGTTCCACTGCAGGGGTAGGATCCAGAGGTGGCAGTGAGCTCCACTGCCACCTCTGGATCCTACCCCTGCAGTATTTTTATTGTGATGGAAATCGAGATTTAATTGTTTGTTTTCATATGCAATTATTTATGTCTAAAATATAATCTATTTATTTATTCAACCCATCTGTGTATTACTTCCTTTACTTTTCAAATATATCTCTGCAACACAAACTCCAACAGTGTTTTCATGTTTTATGTCAATGCACGTCACTGCAATTAAAGTTTTATTTGATGTAAATTATTCATATTCATTTATATTTTATTATTAAACTGTTATCTACTTTCTCAAAACATAAGATTCATCTATAAAACCTTATTTAGCTACAACACCGAGGAAGATGTTGTTGAAGAACCATTTGTAAGAGTCCACAGGTGGGAGCACCGGGCTACGTAAGGAAAAGTTGACGGGCAAGATTCATTTCTTTTAACCGGAAGGCAACTAGTCAACTATCTTGTAAACATTTCAGACACGAGGTTGGTGCCTCTCTTTTATTTTCTTATGTTTGCCTTTAGAACAAATTCTTATTTTCAACAACGACCAGGGAACAGTGGGTTAACTGCCTTGTTCAGGGGCAGAACGACAGATTTTTACCTTGTCAGCTCGGGGATTCGATCTAGGAACCTTTTAGCAAAATTAAAAGGATATATCTTGTAATTGAACAAAATAGTAAGGTGGTCAATAACTGGAGACCGTGTGCCGATAATACGGGATGTATTTTTTAGCTAAACCGCTTAGTAGTATTTCCACTGAAATGTTAAACATGCTAATTGCTAACCCGTTAGCTAACATTTTTACAGCACCAATAACCACAAAACGTTGATGGCTTGATCACAGGATAACACTGTTGAAAGTAACAACACCTGTAACAGGTATATTTCTTAAATACTGTAGAATATGCTAATAATACAGGGTTTCACACTAGTTAAACTGAAGCATGCTGACACCTTTACAGGAATTCATCATGGTGCATACCTGTTTCCTCATCGATGGAGAAGCTGCCGATCCCACTGCCTCCTCTGACAGAGTAGCTGATGACCCTGTCTCCCCCCTCGTCTCTAGCACTGACCACCAGGACACTGGTCCCTACTCTGCTGTCCTCCTTCACACTGCCCCGCACGGCAAACTCAGAGAAGTATGGAGAGAACAGGTTCTCATCCACATCCACCACCTGGAGAGAAGGAGAGAGAGAGGACAGGTGAGGAGAGAGAGAGGACAGGTGAGGAGAGGAGAGAGAGAGGACAGGTGAGGAGAGGAGAGAGAGAGGACAGGTGGGAGAGGAGAGAGAGAGGACTGGTGAGGAGAGGAGAGAGAGAGGACTGGTGAGGAGAGGAGAGAGAGAGAGGACAGGTGAGGAGAGGAGAGAGAAGACAGGTGAGGAGAGAGAGAGGACTGGTGAGGAGAGGAGAGAGAGGACTGGTGAGGAGAGGAGAGAGAGAGAGGACAGGTGAGGAGAGGAGAGAGAGAGGACAGGTGAGGAGAGGAGAGAGAGAGGACAGGTGAGGAGAGGAGAGAGAGAGAGAACTGGTGAGGAAAGGAGAGAGAGAGAGGACTGGTGAGGAAAGGAGAGAGAGAGAGGACTGGTGAGGAAAGGAGAGAGAGAGGACTGGTGAGGAGAGGAGAGAGAGAGGACAGGTGAGGAGAGGAGAGAGAGAGGACAGGTGAGGAGAGGAGAGAGAGAGAGGACTGGTGAGGAGAGGAGAGAGAGAGAGGACAGGTGAGGAGAGGAGAGAGAGAGGACAGGTGAGGAGAGGAGAGAGAGAGGACAGGTGAGGAGAGGAGAGGGAGAGAGAGAGGACTGGTGAGGAGAGGAGAGGGAGAGAGAGAGGACTGGTG
>NC_092109.1:46232679-46253743 GCF_045679555.1 Salvelinus alpinus
TAAACAATATAATAAATATAAACAATATAATAAATATAATAAATATAATAAATATAAACAATATAATGAATATTAAAAATATTAAAAATATTAAAACTTTAAACAATATAATAAATATAAAAATAGTATAAATATAAACTATATAAACATAATAATAAATATAAACAACATAATAAATATAAACAACATAATAAATATAAACGATATAATAAACAAAAAAATATAATAAATATAAACAATATAAACAATATAATAAATATTAACAATATCAACAACAATGAAAAGTTGGTTGGATATTGAATCAATCAATCCTCGTAAAACTGCTCAAATCCAAAGAAAAGCACTCAGAAATAACATTGGGAGGTATACCGTACAGCCTATATTTGAAAATCGACCAAAACACTGTCAAAACTATATATACAGTTCAGGTTGGAAGTTTAGCCAAATACCTTTATACTCAGTTTTTCACAATTTCTGACATTTAATCAGAGTCAAAATTCCCTGTTTTAGGTCAGTTAAGATCACCACTTTATTTTAAGAATGTGAAATGTCCGAATAATTGTAGAGAATGATTTATTTCAGCTTTTATTTCTTTCATCACATTCCCAGTGGGTCAGAAGTTCACATACACTCAGTTAGTATTTGGTAACATTGCCTTTAAATTCTTTAACTTGGGTCAAATGTTTTGGGTAGCCTTTCACAAGCTTCCCACAATAATTTGGGTGAATTTTGGCCCATTCCTCCTGACAGAGCTGATGTAACTGAGTCAGGTTTGTAGGCCTCCTTGCTCGCACATGCTTTTTCAGTTCTGCCCACAAATGTTCAAAAGGATTGAGGTCAGGGCTTTGTGATGGCCACTCCAATACCTTGACTTTGTTGTCCTTAAGCCATTTTGCCACAACTTTGGAAGTATGCTTGGGGTCATTGTCCATTTAGAAGACCCAAGCTTTAACTTCCTGACTGATGTCTTGAGATGTTGCTTCAATATATCTACATAATTGTCTTTCCTCATGATGCCATCTATTTTGTGAAGTGCACTTGTCCCTCCTGCAGCAAAGCACACCCACAACATGATGCTGCCACCCCCGTGCTTCACGGTTGGGATGTTGTTCTTCGGCTTGCAATTCTCCCCCTTCTTCCTCCAAACATAACGATGGTCATTATGGCCAAACAGTTCTATTTTTGTTTCATCAGACCAGAGGACATTTCTCCAAGAAGTGCGATCTTTGTCCCCATGTGCAGTTGCAAACCGTAGTCTGGCTTTTTTATGGCGGGTTTTGGTGCATTGGCTTCTTCCTTGCTGAGCGGCCTTTCAGGTTATGTCGATATAGGACTCGTTTTACTGTGGATATAGATACTTTTGTACCTGTTTCCTCCAGCATCTTCACAAGGTCCTTTGCTGTTGTTCTGTGATTGAGTTGCATTTTTCGCACCAAAGTACATTCATCTCTAGGAGACAGAACACATCTCCTTCCTGAGCAGTATGACGGCTGCGTGGTCCCATGGTGTTTATACTTGCGTACTATTGTTTGTACAGATGAACGTGGTACCTTCAGGCATTTGGAAATTGCTCCCAAGGATGAACCAGACTTGTGGAGGTCTACTATTTTTTCTGAGGTCTTGGCTGCAATCTTTTTATTTTCCCATGATGTCAAGCAAAGAGGCACTGCGTTTGAAGGTAGGCCTTGACATACATCCACAGGTACACCTCCAATTGACTCAAATGATGTCAATTAGCCTATCAGAAGCTTCTAAAGCCATGACATCATTTTCTGGAATTTTCCAAGCTGTTTAAAGGCACAGTCAACTTAGTGTATGTAACTTTTTACTCACTGGAATTGTGATTACATTGAGTTATAAGTGAAATATTCTGTCTGTAAACAATTGTTGGAAAAATTACTTGTGTCATGCACAAAGTAGATGTCCTAACCAACTTGCCAAAACAATAGTTTGTTAACTTCTCTAGGATAGGGGGCAGCAAATTCACTATTGGATAAATAGTGTGCCCAATTTCAACTTCCTTCTACTCATCCCCAGAATATAAGATATGCATATTATTAGTAGATTTGGATAGAAAACACTCTGAAGTTTCTAAAACTGTTTGAATCATGTCTGTAAGTATAACAGAACTTATGTAGCAGGCAAAACCCCGAGGACTAACCATTATTTTTTATTTTTTTTAAGTCACTGTCTGTTCAATGAACTTTCATTGGAATACTGGATTTCTAATCACCCTGTTTTCAGTTCCTACCGCTTCCACTGGATGTCACCACTCTTTGGAAATAGGTTGAGGTTATTCCTTTGTGCAATGAAGAAGTGAGGCCACCTGGAAACAGTGTAACGTCATGTGTACTGTTTGAGCGTTGCGCAAGACTAGAAAAGTAGCGTTAGTTTGTTGATCTCCTGTATTGAAAACAGATAGACCGGTCTTCAATTTGATCGATTATTAACGTTTACAAATACCTTAAGTTATATTACAAAAGTACTTTGAAATGTTTTGGCAAAGTTTAGAGGTAATTTCTGAGATATTTTGTAGTGACTTTGCGCAAATTGGAAGCTGTTTTTTTCTGGATCAACCGCGCCAAATAAATGGACAATTTGGATATATATGGACGGAATTAATCGACCAAAAGGACCATTTATGATGTTTATGGGACATATTGGAGTGCCAACAAAAGAATCTCGTCAAAGGTAAGGCATGATTTATATTTTATTTCTGTGTTTTGTGTCGTGCCTGCAGTGTTGAAATATGCTACACTATCTTTGTTTACTGTTGTGCTATCATCAGATAATAGCATCTTATGCTTTCGCCGAAAAGCCTTTTTGAAATCTGACATGGTGGCTGGATTCACAACGAGTGTAGCTTTAATTTGGTATCTTACATGTGTGATTTAATGAAAGTTTGATTTTATATCATTTTTTTGAATTTGGCGCTCTACATTTTCCCTGGCTATTGGCCAAGTGGGACGGTAGCGTCCCACATATCCTAGAGAAGTTAACAAGAAATGTGTGGAGTTGTTGAAAAACAAGTTTTAATGACTCCAATCTAAGTGTATGTAAACTTCCGATTTCAACTGTAGGTAGCTCCTACCTATCTACAGTATATATGTATAACTTTATGAGCTGGACTGCCTGTCTTTTACTATTTATTTATTTTCTGGCTTTAGACGCCCAATGGGCTTTTTTGCTTTTTTTGGCGCCCCCTGGCGCCCCCTTGACACAAGCAAGGTAATACTGTAAATCCCGGGATGAGAGAAGGACGCTATGATAATCTGGATACTTCCCAATACGTGTAACTTATTTACCATCAACAGTACATCACAACATGGAAGTCCACATCTCTCACCTGAAAGACACTCGCCCCCTCCGCCAGATCCTCCCTGACCACAATACTGGAGGGGAACGACTCAAACTGAGGCGTCAGTCTGTTGGCTGAGAACAGGTCTGTGTACCCTTCATCCACCCTGGGTCTCCGCAGCGCCGTAGCCTTCTGGAGGAAGAAGAAGAAGACTTTACAGATCTATTTTCTTTGTAGTCCAAAGAAATGTGTGATCTGCTTTAATCCCAACAGAGGGGCTGGAACAGAGAGGTTAGAAAAGAGAGGCTGGAACAGAGGGGTCGGAACAGAGGGGTCGGAACAGAGGGGTCGGAACAGAGGGGTCGGAACAGAGGGTTCGGAACAGAGGGCAGCCACAGTGTGAGACCAACGTCGCTGTGTTGCTAACATTATAGCTTCCTCCGCTGTCCCTGTCCGAACTAGGGATCCTCTGCTCACAAACACACGTGTCCCTGTCCGAACTAAGGATCCTCTGCTCACAAACACACGTGTCCCTGTCCGAACTAGGGATCCTCTGCTCACAAACACACGTGTCCCTGTCCGAACTAGGGATCCTCTGCTCACAAACACACGTGTCCCTGTCCGAACTAGGGATCCTCTGCTCACAAACACACGTGTCCCTGTCCGAACTAGGGATCCTCTGCTCACAAACACACGTGTCCCTGTCCGAACTAGGGATCCTCTGCTCACAAACACACGTGTCCCTGTCCGAACTAGGGATCCTCTGCTCACAAACACACGTGTCCCTGTCCGAACTAGGGATCCTCTGCTCACAAACACACGTGTCCCTGTCCGAACTAGGGATCCTCTGCTCACAAACACACGTGTCCCTGTCCGAACTAGGGATCCTCTGCTCACAAACACACGTGTCTCTGTCCGAACTAGGGATCCTCTGCTCACAAACACACGTGACAATGTACCAACAACAGCTTGAGCTATACAAAATAATCTAATTGGACATCTCCATTGGTGACATTTCAAACTAGCTGTGGTGTAAGTTTACGGCATGTTCCTAACTCCATTACAAATGCTGCGCCCAATGAGCAGTTTAGGGGTTAAGTGCCTTGCTCAAGGGCACATCGGCAGTAAGTGCACCTGAGATACGGATATTGATATTGATAATGATACTGATAATGATATTGATGGCACCTGTAGTACCAGCTCTGCCAGGCTCTGGGCCACTCCTGTCTCTCTGCAGGTGACACTACGAGACGGCATCCTTCCCCGGACCACCGTCACGTTGACATAGGTCGGCTCCGAGAACAGCTCTCCGTCCGTCGCCTCCACCTTCAGAGGAATAATAATAGTAATAATAGTAAGAAGAAGAAGAATGATCATATTAAAAATAATAATACTATTAATAATAAAAGGAATAACAATATGAACAATAATAATAATATTAACAATAAGAATAAGAATAATACTGTGTACCAAATGGAACACTGTTATGTTCAGTGCACTATTATAAGGAGAGACATAGGGAGACATAGGGAGACACAGGGAGACATAGGGAGACAAAGGGAGACAAAGGGAGACATAGAGAGACATAGGGAGACAAAGGGAGACATAGGGAGACAAAGGGAGACATAGGGAGACATAGGGAGAAACAGGGAGACATAGGGAGACATAGGGGGACATAGGGATACATAGGGAGACATAGGGAGACATAGGGAGACAAAGGGAGACAAAGGGAGACACAGGGAGACATAGGGAGACAAAGGGAGACATAGGGAGACAAAGGGAGACATAGGGAGACATAGGGAGAAACAGGGAGACATAGGGAGACATAGAGAGACATAGGGAGAAACAGGGAGACACAGGGAGGCACAGGGAGACACAGGGAGGCACAGGGAGACATAGGGAGGCATAGGGAGACATAGGGAGACATAGGGAGAAACAGGGAGACATAGGGAGACACAGGGAGACACAGGGAGGCAAAGGGAGACAAAGGGAGGAAAAGGGAGACATAGAGAGACATAGGGAGACATAGGGAGACATAGGGAGACATAGGGAGACATAGGGAGAAACAGGGAGACATAGGGAGACACAGGGAGACACAGGGAGGCACAGGGAGACATAGGGAGACATAGGGAGACATAGGGAGACAAATGGAGACATAGGGATACATTGGGAGACATAAGGAGACACAGAAAGACACAGGGAGACACAGGGAGACACAGGGAGGCACAGGGAGACATAGGGATACATAGGGAGACATAGGGAGACAAATGGAGACATAGGGATACATTGATAGACATAAGGAGACACAGAAAGACACAGGGAGACACAAGGAGACACAGGGAGACAAAGGGAGACAAAGGGAGACATAGAGAGACACAGGAACACAGGGAGACACAGGGAGACACAGGGAGACACAGGGAGACACAGGGAGACATAGGGATACATAGGGAGACATAGGGAGACAAATGGAGACATAGGGATACATTGGGAGACATAAGGAGACACAGAAAGAGACAGGGAGACACAGGGAGACACAGGGAGACACAGGGAGACATAGGGATACATAGGGAGACACAGGGAGACAAAGGGAGACAAAGGGAGATATGGATCCTGGGACCCATCAATACTATATGTGACACACTCTCTACACACACAACACACACACACACAACACACACAACACACAACACTCTACAAACCCCAGACATTGTTCTTAGTAGTGTAATACTGTAGTGTAGTGTAACACTGTAGTCTAATACTGTAATGTAATACTGTAGTGTAATACTGTAGTGTAATGTAATACTGTAGAGTAATACTGTAATGTAATACTGTAGTGTAATACTGTAATGTAATACTGTCGTGTAATACTGTAGTGTAATGTAATACTGTAGTGTAATACTGTAATGTAATAATGACGTGTAATACTGTAATGTAATACTGTAGTGTAATACTGTAATGTAATACTGTAGTGTAATACTGTAGTTTAATACTGTAGTGTAATGTAATACTGTAGTGTAATACTGTAACGTAATACTGTAATACTGTAGACTGTAGTGCAATGTAATACTGTAGTGTAGTGTAAAACTGTAGTGTAATACTGTAGTGTAATACTGTAATGTAATACTGTAATATAATGTAATACTGTAGTGTAGTGTAAAACTGTAGTGTAATACTGTAGTGTAATACTGTAATGTAATACTGTACTGTAATACTGTAATGTAATACTGTAGTGTAATACTGTAGTGTAGTACTGTAGTGTAATACTGTAGTGTAATGTAATACTGAGTGTAATACTGTAGTGTAATGCAATACTGTAGTGTAATACTGTAGTGTAATACTGTAGTGTAATACTATAGTGTAATACTGTACTGTAGTAATGTAATGCAATACTGTAGTGTAATACTGTAGTGTAATACTGTAGTGTAATGCAATACTGTAGTGTAATACTGTAGTGTAATACTGTAGTGTAATACTGTAGTGTAATACTGTGTAATACTGTAGTGTAATGCAATACTGTAGTGTAATACTGTAGTGTAATACTGTAGTGTAATGTAATACTGTAGTGTAATACTGTAATGTAATGCAATACTGTAGTGTAATACTGTAATGTAATGCAATACTGTAGTGTAATACTGTAGTGTAGTGTAATACTGTAATGTAATACTGTAGTGTAATACTGTAGTGTAGTGTAATACTGTAGTGTAGTGTAGTGTAATACTGTAATGTAATACTGTAGTGTAATACTGTAGTGTAGTGTAATACTGTAGTGTAGTGTAATACTGTAGTGTAATACTGTAGTGTAATACTGTAGTGTAATACGGTAGTGTAATGTAATACTGTAGTGTAATACTGTAATGTATTACTGTAGTGTAATACTGTAATGTAATACTGTCGTGTAATACTGTAATGTAATACTGTAGTGTAATACTGTAATGTAATACTGTAGTGTAATACTGTAATGTAATACTGTCGTGTAATACTGTAATGCAATACTGTAGTGTAATACTGTAATGTAATGCAATACTGTAGTGTAATACTGTAGTGTAGTGTAATACTGTAGTGTAGTGTACGTTTGTAAATATGTAATATGATCATTTTATTTATCTTTCCTCGACAGCCACAACATGATGAAAAAGTTGTATCTTTTTTTCATGTGTTGTGGTGTATGTGTTGTGGTGTATGTGTTGTGGTGTATGTGTTGTATGTGTTGTGGTGTATGTGCTGTGGTGTATGTATTGTCTGTATGTGTTGTGGTGTATGTGCTGTGGTGTATGTGTTGTGGTGTATGTGCTGTGGTGTATGTGTTGTATGTGTTGTGGTGTATGTGCTGTGGTGTATGTGTTGTATGTGTTGTGGTGTATGTGCTGTGGTGTGGTGTATGTGTTGTCTGTATGTGTTGTGGTGTATGTGCTGTGGTGTATGTATTGTCTGTATGTGTTGTGGTGTATGTGCTGTGGTGTATGTGTTGTGGTGTATGTGTTGTGGTGTATGTGCTGTGTTGTATGTGCTGTTGTGTATGTGTTGTGTTGTATGTGTTGTGGTGTATGTGTTGTCTGTATGTGTGTTGTCCTTGTGGCATTAATAGTTTGTTAATTTCAATACCTTGAGGTTGAAGACTGCAGTACACAGGAGAAATATTAGGGATACATAGGGACAACATAAGGGCTGCATAGGGCTGCATAGGGGATACATAGGGACAACATAAGGGCTGCATAGGGCTTCATAGGGGATACATAGGAACAACATAAGGGCTGCATAGGGGATACATAGGGACAACATAAGGGCTGCATAGGGGATACATAGGGACAACATAAGGGATGCATAGGGGATACATAGGGACAACATAAGGGCTGCATAGGGGATACATAGGGACAACATAAGGGCTGCATAGGGGATACATAGGGACAACATAAGGGCTGCATAGGGGATACATAAGGACAACATAAGGGATGCATAGGGGATACATAGGGACAACATAAGGGCTGCATAGGGGATACATAGGGACAACATAAGGGCTGCATAGGGGATACATAGGGACAACATAAGGGCTGCATAGGGGATACATAGGGACAACATAAGGGCTGCATAGGGGATACATAGGGACAACATAAGGGATGCATAGGGGATACATAGGGACAACATAATGGATGCATAGGGGATACATAGGGACAACATAAGGGCTGCATAGGGCTTCATAGGGGATACATAGGAACAACATAAGGGCTGCATAGGGGATACATAGGGACAACATAAGGGCTGCATAGGGGATACATAGGGACAACATAAGGGCTGCATAGGGGATACATAGGGACAACATAAGGGCTGCATAGGGGATACATAGGGACAACATATGGGCTGCATAGGGGATACATAGGGATAACATATGGGCTGCATAGGGGATACATAGGGACAACATAGGGGATACATAGGGACAACATAGGGGATACATAGGGACAACATAGGGGATACATAGGGACAACATAGGGGATACATAGGGACAACATAGGGGATACATAGGGACAACATAGGGGATACATATGGACAACATAAGGGCTGCATAGGGGATACATAGGGACAACATAAGGGCTGCATAGGGGATACATAGGGACAACATATGGGCTGCATAGGGGATACATAGGGACAACATAAGGGCTGCATAGGGGATACATAGGGACAACATAAGGGCTGCATAGGGGATACATAGGGACAACATATGGGCTGCATAGGGGATACATAGGGATAACATATGGGCTGCATAGGGGATACATAGGGACAACATAAGGGCTGCATAGGGGATACATAGGGACAACATAAGGGCTGCATAGGGGATACATAGGGACAACATAAGGGATGCATAGGGGATACATAGGGACAACATATGGGCTGCATAGGGGATACATAGGGACAACATAAGGGATGCATAGGGGATACATAGGGACAACATAGGGGATACATAGGGACAACATAGGGGATACATATGGACAACATAAGGGCTGCATAGGGGATACATAGGGACAACATATGGGCTGCATAGGGGATACATAGGGATAACATATGGGCTGCATAGGGGATACATAGGGACAACATAAGGGCTGCATAGGGGATACATAGGGACAACATAAGGGCTGCATAGGGGATACATAGGAACAACATAAGGGCTGCATAGGGGATACATAGGGACAACATATGGGCTGCATAGGGGATACATAGGGATAACATATGGGCTGCATAGAGGATACATAGGGACAACATAAGGGCTGCATAGGGGATACATAGGGACAACATAAGGGCTGCATAGGGGATACATAGGGACAACATAAGGGATGCATAGGGGATACTTAGGGACAACGTAAGGGCTGCAACGTAAGGGCTACATAGGGACAACATAGGGGATACATAGGGACAACATAAGGGCTGCATAGGGGATACATAGGGACAACATAAGGGCTGCATAAGGGATACATAGGGACAACATAAGGGCTGCATAGGGGATACATAGGGACAACATAAGGGCTGCATAAGGGATACATAGGGACAACATAGGGGCTGCATAGGGGATACATAGGGACAACATAGGGGATACATAGGGACAACATAGGGGATACATATGGACAACATAAGGGCTGCATAGGGGATGCATAGGGACAACATAAGGGCTGCATAGGGGATGCATAGGGACAACATAAGGGCTGCATAGGGGATACTTAGGGACAACGTAAGGGCTGCAACGTAAGGGCTACATAGGGACAACATAGGTTTTTTTAAATTATTTTTTTTACCTTTATTTAACTAGGCAAGCATAATATATACATAGGGCTACATAAGGTTACATAGGGGTGTATAGGGAATGCATAGGGATACATAGGGCTACATAGGGGTGTATAAGGGTGCATAGGGATACATAGGGCTACATAGGGGTGTATAAGGGTGCATAGGGGATACATAGGGCTGCATAGGGAATGAATAGGAATACATAGAGGGTACATAGGGAAAAGATGGGGGTACATAGGGATACCTTGAGGTTGAAGACAACTGTCTTGAGGTTAGCGGAGGCCAGGGACCTCCTCAAGGCCAGGGCACCAGAATCTGGGTTCAGGTTGAAGTAGTCCAGATCATTGCCTGACAGGATCCTATACTTAACCAGCCCCAGGTCATCTATGTCTGCAATACAAAACAATACATACTTAACCAGCCCCAATGAAACAATACAATCAAAATCTCCATATGTCAATCAAAAGTATTTTTATACAGACTTTTTGTTTTACATCATTCGTTGACAAAATGCTTTCCAGTTACCCAGCCTAGAGAGAAACCAGGCTCAGAGGGCTGTCCTCTCCTGACCAGACCAGCACCCTATTCCCCGGATGTGATGTCTTCTGCTCCGTTCTCACCCCCCCCCCCCTCCCAGAGAGAAACCAGGCTCAGAGGGCTGTCCTCTCCTGACCAGACCAGCACCCTATTCCCTGGATGTGATGTCTTCTGCTCCGTTCTCACCCACCCCCCCACCCCCCCAGAGAGAAACCAGGCTCAGAGGGCTGTCCTCTCCTGACCAGACCAGCACCCTATTCCCTGGATGTGATGTCTTATGCTCCGTTCTCACACCCCCACCCCCCCACCCCCCCAGAGAGAAACCAGGCTCAGAGGGCTGTCCTCTCCTGACCAGACCAGCACCCTATTCCCTGGATGTGATGTCTTCTGCTCCGTTCTCACCAACCCCCCCCCCCCCCCCCCAGAATGCACACATCACATAGTAGAGAGGAGCACAGGGTCGAGCAGGCAGGTAGCCTAGTGGTTAGAGTGTAGAGGCGGCAGGTAGCCTAGTGGTTAGAGTGTAGAGGCGGCAGGTATCCTAGTGGTTAGAGTGTAGAGGTGGCAGGTAGCCTAGTGGTTAGAGTGTAGAGGCGGCAGGTAGCCTAGTGGTTAGAGTGTAGAGGCGGCAGGTAGTCTAGTGGTTAGAGTGTAGAGGCGGCAGGTAGTCTAGTGGTTAGAGTGTAGAGGCGGCAGGTAGCCTAGTGGTTAGAGTGTTGAGGTGGCAGGTAGCCTAGTGGTTAGAGTGTAGAGGCGGCAGGTAGCCTAGTGGTTAGAGTGTAGAGGCGGCAGGTAGCCTAGTGGTTAGAGTGTAGAGGCGGCAGGTAGTCTAGTGGTTAGAATGTAGAGGCGGCAGGTAGTCTAGTGGTTAGAGTGTAGAGGCGGCAGGTAGCCTAGTGGTTAGAGTGTAGAGGCGGCAGGTAGCCTAGTGGTTAGAGTGTAGAGGCGGCAGGTAGCCTAGTGGTTAGAGTGTAGAGGCGGCAGGTAGCCTAGTGGTTAGAGTGTAGAGGCGGCAGGTAGCCTAGTGGTTAGAGTGTAGAGGCGGCAGGTAGCCTAGTGGTTAGAGTGTAGAGGCGGCAGGTAGCCTAGTGGTTAGAGTGTAGAGGCGGCAGGTAGCCTAGTGGTTAGAGTGTAGAGGCGGCAGGTAGCCTAGTGGTTAGAGTGTAGAGGCGGCAGGTAGTCTAGTGGTTAGAGTGTAGAGGCGGCAGGTAGCCTAGTGGTTAGAGTGTAGAGGCGGCAGGTAGCCTAGTGGTTAGAGTGTAGAGGCGGCAGGTAGCCTAGTGGTTAGAGTGTAGAGGCGGCAGGTAGCCTAGTGGTTAGAGTGTAGAGGCGGCAGGTAGCCTAGTGGTTAGAGTGTAGAGGCGGCAGGTAGCCTAGTGGTTAGAGTAGAGGCGGCAGGTAGCCTAGTGGTTAGAGCGTTGGAGCAGGTAGCCTAGTGGTTAGAGTGTAGAGGCGGCAGGAAGCCTAGTGGTTAGAGCGTTGGACTAGTAACCAGCAGGTAGCCTAGTGGTTAGAGCGTTGGACTAGTAACCAGCAGGTAGCCTAGTGGTTAGAGCGTTGGACTAGTAACCAGCAGGTAGCCTAGTGGTTAGAGTGTTGGACTAGTAACCAGCAGGTAGCCTAGTGGTTAGAGCGTTGGACTAGTAACCAGCAGGTAGCCTAGTGGTTAGAGCGTTGGACTAGTAACCAGCAGGTAGTCTAGTGGTTAGAGCGTTGGACTAGTAACCAGCAGGTAGCCTAGTGGTTAGAGCGTTGGACTAGTAACCAGCAGGTAGTCTAGTGGTTAGAGCGTTGGACTAGTAACCAGCAGGTAGCCTAGTGGTTAGAGCGTTGGACTAGTAACCAGCAGGTAGCCTAGTGGTTAGAGCGTTGGACTAGTAACCAGCAGGTAGCCTAGTGGTTAGAGTGTTGGACTAGTAACCAGCAGGTAGCCTAGTGGTTAGAGCGTTGGACTAGTAACCAGCAGGTAGCCTAGTGGTTAGAGCGTTGGACTAGTAACCAGCAGGTAGCCTAGTGGTTAGAGTGTTGGACTAGTAACCAGCAGGTAGCCTAGTGGTTAGAGCGTTGGACTAGTAACCAGCAGGTAGCCTAGTGGTTAGAGCGTTGGACTAGTAACCAGCAGGTAGCCTAGTGGTTAGAGCGTTGGACTAGTAACCAGCAGGTATTCTAGTGGTTAGAGCGTTGGACTAGTAACCAGCAGGTAGCCTAGTGGTTAGAGTGTTGGACTAGTAACCAGCAGGTAGCCTAGTGGTTAGAGCGTTGGACTAGTAACCGAAAGGTTTCTGGATCGAATCCCCGAGCTGACATGGTAAAAAAATCTCTTGTTCTGCCCCTGAACAAGGCAGTTAACCCGCTGTTCCTAGGCCGTAATTGTAAATAAGAATTTGTTGTTAACTGACTTGCCGGGTTAAATAAAAGGGAGGGCCAGTTTCATCAAAGCACTTGATGGTTTTTGCGACTGCACTTGAAGAAACGTTCAAAGTTCTTTAAATGTTCTGTATTGTCTGACCTTCCTGTCTTAAAGTAATGATGGACTGTAGTTTCTCTTTGCTTATTTGAGCTGTTCTTGCCATAATATGGACTTGGTCTTTTACCAAATAGGGCTATCTTCTGTATACCACCCCTACGTTGTCACAACACAACTGTTTGGCTCAAACACATGAAGAAAGAAAGCAATTCTACAAAATAACTTTTAACAAAGCACAACGGTTAATTGAAATGCATTCCAGGTGACTACCTCATGAAGCTGGTTGAGAGAATGCCAAGAGTGTGCAAAGCTGTCAAGGCAAAGGTTGGCTACTTTGAAGAATCTCAAATCGAAAAAGAAATTTGGGTTACTACATGATTCCATATGTGTTATTTCATAGTTTCAATGTCTTCATTATTATTCTACAATGTAGACAATAGTAAAAATAAAGAAAAAAACCTTGAATGAGTAGGTGTGTCCAAACTTTTGACTGGTAATGTATATATATATATACATTACCAGTCAGACCATGAAAAACACGATTCTCTGGTCTGATGAAACCAAGACTGAACTCTTTGTCCTGAATGCCAAGCGTCACGTCTGGAGGAAACCAGGCTCCGCTCATCACCAGGCAAATGCCATCCCTACGATGAAGCATGGTGGTGGCAGCATCATGCTGTGGGGATGTTTTTCAGCAGCAGGGACTGGGAGACTAGTCAGGACCGAGGTAAAGATGAACAGAGCAAAGTACAGAGAGATCCTTGATGAAAACCTGCTCCAGAGCGCTCAGGGCCTTCTGACTGGGGTAAAGGTTCACCTTCCAACAGGACAATGACCCTAAGCACACAGCCAAGACAACGCAGGAGTGGCTTCGGGACAAGTCTCTGAATGTACTTGAGTGGCCCAGCCAAAGCCTGGACTTGAACCTGATCGAACATCTCTGGAGAGACCTGAAAATAGCTGTGCAGCGATGCTCCCCATCCAACCTGACAGAGCTTGAGAGGATCTGCAGAGAAGAATGGGAGAAACTCCCCAAATACAGGTGTGCCAAGCTTGTAGCATCATACCCAAGAAGACTGGAGTCTGTAATCACTGCCAAAGGTGCTTCAACAAAGTACTGAGTAAAGGGTCTGAATACTTATGTAAATGTAATATTTCAGTTTTATTTTTTAAATAAATTGGCAACAATTTCTAAAAACCTGTTTTTGCTTTGTCATTATGAGGTATTGTGTGTAGATTGATGAGGGGAAAAATCAATTAAATCGATTGTAGAATAAGGCTGTAACGTAACAAAATGTGGAGAAAGTCAAGGGGTCTGAATACTTTCCGAAAGCACTGTTTATACAAATTATCCATGATCAAGTGCTGGTAAAACCCTACTATTTATACTATTATACTAAACCCCTATTTGAATTTGCTCCATAGCTTGGTTGTGCTGCGATCCAAGTGGGAGATGGGAAATGACGGACTCGCGAAGAGGAAGAACTTTGCAGCTGTTTCTGATTAATAATGAACTAATTAATAAACAATGCCATGCTGGTGGGTGGTAACATTCAAATAAAACCCAGCCCTGAAACAAAACGTAGACCGGAAAAGAATTTGCACGTCATCTCATAGGAAAAGGTATTTTACACAGACTTGCACGAAGCTGGACAATCGGATTTGCTAGTTCAAGGCAAAATATATCATACTTTGACTAAAATGATGACCTATTGATGTAAATCGTTGTACAACGTCATGGGTAAGTTCTGGCCATCATTTTTCAGGTCCAAAAAGTGGATTTCCGCTGGTGTGGAGAGTCCCTAACTAGTTAGTTTTGGTTTTCATCCAATTGGTGACAGATTTTCATGGGAACATTCTAAAATATGAGCATTTTCCCACTAGTGTTTCCACCAAACTAACTTGTTTCCCACCAAACTAACTTGTTTCCCACCAGTGTTTCCACCAAACTAACTTGTTTCCCACCAGTGTTTCCACCAAACTAACTTGTTTCCCACCAGTGGTGTGTTTCCACCAAACTAACTTGTTTCCCACCACTGTTTCCACCAAACTAACTTGTTTCCCACCAGTGGTGTGTTTCCACCAAACTGACTTGTTTCCCACCAGTGTTTTCACCAAACTAACTTGTTTCCCACCAGTGTTTCCACCAAACTGACTTGTTTCCCAGCAGTGTTTCCACCAAACGAACTTGTTTCTCACCAGTGTTTCCACCAAACGAACTTGTTTCCCACCAGTGTTTCCACCAAACGAACTTGTTTCCCACCAGTGTTTCCACCAAACTGACTTGTTTCCCACCAGTGTTTCCACCAAACTAACTTGTTTCCCACCAGCGTTTCCACCAAACTAACTTGTTTCCCACCAGCGTTTCCACCAAACTAACTTGTTTCCCACCAGTGTTTCCACCAAACTGATTTGTTTCCCACCAGTGTTTCCACCAAACTGACTTGTTTCCCACCAGTGTTTCCACCAAACTGACTTGTTTCCCACCAGTGTTTCCACCAAACTGACTTGTTTCCCACCAGTGTTTCCACCAAACTGACTTGTTTCCCACCATTGTTTCCACCAAACTGACTTGTTTCCCACCAGTGTTTCCACCAAATGAACTTGTTTCCCACCAGTGTTTCCACCAAACTAACTTGTTTCCCACCAGTGTTTCCACCAAACTAACTTGTTTCCCACCAGCGTTTCCACCAAACTAACTTGTTTCCCACCAGCGTTTCCACCAAATTAACTTGTTTCCCACCAGTGTTTCCACCAAACTAACTTGTTTCCCACCAGTGTTTCCACCAAACTAACTTGTTTCCCACCAGTGTTTCCACCAAACTAACTTGTTTCCCACCAGCGTTTCCACCAAATTAACTTGTTTCCCACCAGTGTTTCCACCAAACTAACTTGTTTCCCACCAGTGTTTCCACCAAACTGACTTGTTTCCCACCAGTGTTTCCACCAAACTAACTTGTTTCCCACCAGTGTTTCCACCAAACTAACTTGTTTCCCACCAGTGTTTCCACCAAACGAACTTGTTTCCCACCAGTGTTTCCACCAAACTAACTTGTTTCCCACCAGTGTTTCCACCAAACTGATTTGTTTCCCACCAGTGTTTCCACCAAACTAACTTGTTTCCCACCAGTGTTTCCACCAAACTGACTTGTTTCCCACCAGTGTTTCCACCAAATTAACCTGTTTCCCACCATTGTTTCCACCAAACTAACTTGTTTCCCACCAGTATTTCCACCAAACTAACTTGTTTCCCACCAGTGTTTTCACCAAACTAACTTGTTTCCCACCAGTGTTTCCCACCAAACTGACTTGTTTCCCACCAGTGTTTCCACCAAACTGACTTGTTTCCCACCAGTGTTTCCAGCAAACTGACTTGTTTCCCACCAGTGTTTCCACCAAACTGACTTGTTTCCCACCAGCGTTTCCACCAAACTAACTTGTTTCCCACCAGTGGTGTGTTTCCACCAAACTAACTTGTTTCCCACCAGTGTTTCCACCAAACTAACTTGTTTCCCACCAGCGTTTCCACCAAACTAACTTGTTTCCCACCAGCGTTTCCACCAAATTAACTTGTTTCCCACCAGTGTTTCCACCAAACTAACTTGTTTCCCACCAGTGTTTCCACCAAACTAACTTGTTTCCCACCAGTGTTTCCACCAAACTAACTTGTTTCCCACCAGCGTTTCCACCAAATTAACTTGTTTCCCACCAGTGTTTCCACCAAACTAACTTGTTTCCCACCAGTGTTTCCACCAAACTGACTTGTTTCCCACCAGTGTTTCCACCAAACTAACTTGTTTCCCACCAGTGTTTCCACCAAACTAACTTGTTTCCCACCAGTGTTTCCACCAAACGAACTTGTTTCCCACCAGTGTTTCCACCAAACTAACTTGTTTCCCACCAGTGTTTCCACCAAACTGATTTGTTTCCCACCAGTGTTTCCACCAAACTAACTTGTTTCCCACCAGTGTTTCCACCAAACTGACTTGTTTCCCACCAGTGTTTCCACCAAATTAACCTGTTTCCCACCATTGTTTCCACCAAACTAACTTGTTTCCCACCAGTATTTCCACCAAACTAACTTGTTTCCCACCAGTGTTTTCACCAAACTAACTTGTTTCCCACCAGTGTTTCCCACCAAACTGACTTGTTTCCCACCAGTGTTTCCACCAAACTGACTTGTTTCCCACCAGTGTTTCCAGCAAACTGACTTGTTTCCCACCAGTGTTTCCACCAAACTGACTTGTTTCCCACCAGCGTTTCCACCAAACTAACTTGTTTCCCACCAGTGGTGTGTTTCCACCAAACTGACTTGTTTCCCACCAGTGTTTTCACCAAACGAACTTGTTTCCCACCAGTGTTTCCACCAAACTGACTTGTTTCCCACCAGCGTTTTCACCAAACTAACTTGTTTCCCACCAGTGTTTCCCCCAAACTGACTTGTTTCCCACCAGTGTTTCACCAAACTAACTTGTTTCCCACCAGTGTTTCACCAAACTAACTTGTTTCCCACCAGTGGTGTGTTTCCACCAAACTAACTTGTTTCCCACCAGTGTTTCCACCAAACTGACTTGTTTCCCACCAGTGTTTCCACCAAACTGACTTGTTTCCCACCAGTGTTTCACCAAACTAACTTGTTTCCCACCAGTGTTTCCCACCAAACTGACTTGTTTCCCACCAGTGTTTCCACCAAACTGACTTGTTTCCCACCAGCGTTTCCACCAAACTAACTTGTTTCCCACCAGCGTTTCCACCAAATTAACTTGTTTCCCACCAGTGTTTCCACCAAACTAACTTGTTTCCCACCAGTGTTTCCACCAAACTAACTTGTTTCCCACCAGTGTTTCCACCAAACTAACTTGTTTCCCACCAGCGTTTCCACCAAATTAACTTGTTTCCCACCAGTGTTTCCACCAAACTAACTTGTTTCCCACCAGTGTTTCCACCAAACTGACTTGTTTCCCACCAGTGTTTCCACCAAACTAACTTGTTTCCCACCAGTGTTTCCACCAAACTAACTTGTTTCCCACCAGTGTTTCCACCAAACAAACTTGTTTCCCACCAGTGTTTCCACCAAACTAACTTGTTTCCCACCAGTGTTTCCACCAAACTGATTTGTTTCCCACCAGTGTTTCCACCAAACTAACTTGTTTCCCACCAGTGTTTCCACCAAACTGACTTGTTTCCCACCAGTGTTTCCACCAAATTAACCTGTTTCCCACCATTGTTTCCACCAAACTAACTTGTTTCCCACCAGTATTTCCACCAAACTAACTTGTTTCCCACCAGTGTTTTCACCAAACTAACTTGTTTCCCACCAGTGTTTCCCACCAAACTGACTTGTTTCCCACCAGTGTTTCCAGCAAACTGACTTGTTTCCCACCAGTGTTTCCACCAAACTGACTTGTTTCCCACCAGCGTTTCCACCAAACTAACTTGTTTCCCACCAGTGGTGTGTTTCCACCAAACTAACTTGTTTCCCACCAGTGTTTCCACCAAACTAACTTGTTTCCCACCAGCGTTTCCACCAAACTAACTTGTTTCCCACCAGCGTTTCCACCAAATTAACTTGTTTCCCACCAGTGTTTCCACCAAACTAACTTGTTTCCCACCAGTGTTTCCACCAAACTAACTTGTTTCCCACCAGTGTTTCCACCAAACTAACTTGTTTCCCACCAGCGTTTCCACCAAATTAACTTGTTTCCCACCAGTGTTTCCACCAAACTAACTTGTTTCCCACCAGTGTTTCCACCAAACTGACTTGTTTCCCACCAGTGTTTCCACCAAACTAACTTGTTTCCCACCAGTGTTTCCACCAAACTAACTTGTTTCCCACCAGTGTTTCCACCAAACGAACTTGTTTCCCACCAGTGTTTCCACCAAACTAACTTGTTTCCCACCAGTGTTTCCACCAAACTGATTTGTTTCCCACCAGTGTTTCCACCAAACTAACTTGTTTCCCACCAGTGTTTCCACCAAACTGACTTGTTTCCCACCAGTGTTTCCACCAAATTAACCTGTTTCCCACCATTGTTTCCACCAAACTAACTTGTTTCCCACCAGTATTTCCACCAAACTAACTTGTTTCCCACCAGTGTTTTCACCAAACTAACTTGTTTCCCACCAGTGTTTCCCACCAAACTGACTTGTTTCCCACCAGTGTTTCCACCAAACTGACTTGTTTCCCACCAGTGTTTCCAGCAAACTGACTTGTTTCCCACCAGTGTTTCCACCAAACTGACTTGTTTCCCACCAGCGTTTCCACCAAACTAACTTGTTTCCCACCAGTGGTGTGTTTCCACCAAACTGACTTGTTTCCCACCAGTGTTTTCACCAAACGAACTTGTTTCCCACCAGTGTTTCCACCAAACTGACTTGTTTCCCACCAGCGTTTTCACCAAACTAACTTGTTTCCCACCAGTGTTTCCACCAAACTGACTTGTTTCCCACCAGTGTTTCACCAAACTAACTTGTTTCCCACCAGTGTTTCACCAAACTAACTTGTTTCCCACCAGTGGTGTGTTTCCACCAAACTAACTTGTTTCCCACCAGTGTTTCCACCAAACTGACTTGTTTCCCACCAGTGTTTCCACCAAACTGACTTGTTTCCCACCAGTGTTTCACCAAACTAACTTGTTTCCCACCAGTGTTTCCCACCAAACTGACTTGTTTCCCACCAGTGTTTCCACCAAACTGACTTGTTTCCCACCAGCGTTTCCACCAAACTAACTTGTTTCCCACCAGCGTTTCCACCAAATTAACTTGTTTCCCACCAGTGTTTCCACCAAACTAACTTGTTTCCCACCAGTGTTTCCACCAAACTAACTTGTTTCCCACCAGTGTTTCCACCAAACTAACTTGTTTCCCACCAGCGTTTCCACCAAATTAACTTGTTTCCCACCAGTGTTTCCACCAAACTAACTTGTTTCCCACCAGTGTTTCCACCAAACTGACTTGTTTCCCACCAGTGTTTCCACCAAACTAACTTGTTTCCCACCAGTGTTTCCACCAAACTAACTTGTTTCCCACCAGTGTTTCCACCAAACAAACTTGTTTCCCACCAGTGTTTCCACCAAACTAACTTGTTTCCCACCAGTGTTTCCACCAAACTGATTTGTTTCCCACCAGTGTTTCCACCAAACTAACTTGTTTCCCACCAGTGTTTCCACCAAACTGACTTGTTTCCCACCAGTGTTTCCACCAAATTAACCTGTTTCCCACCATTGTTTCCACCAAACTAACTTGTTTCCCACCAGTATTTCCACCAAACTAACTTGTTTCCCACCAGTGTTTTCACCAAACTAACTTGTTTCCCACCAGTGTTTCCCACCAAACTGACTTGTTTCCCACCAGTGTTTCCACCAAACTGACTTGTTTCCCACCAGTGTTTCCAGCAAACTGACTTGTTTCCCACCAGTGTTTCCACCAAACTGACTTGTTTCCCACCAGCGTTTCCACCAAACTAACTTGTTTCCCACCAGTGGTGTGTTTCCACCAAACTGACTTGTTTCCCACCAGTGTTTTCACCAAACTAACTTGTTTCCCACCAGTGTTTCCACCAAACTGACTTGTTTCCCACCAGCGTTTTCACCAAACTAACTTGTTTCCCACCAGTGTTTCCACCAAACTGACTTGTTTCCCACCAGTGTTTCACCAAACTAACTTGTTTCCCACCAGTGTTTCACCAAACTAACTTGTTTCCCACCAGTGGTGTGTTTCCACCAAACTAACTTGTTTCCCACCAGTGTTTCCACCAAACTGACTTGTTTCCCACCAGTGTTTCCACCAAACTGACTTGTTTCCCACCAGTGTTTCACCAAACTAACTTGTTTCCCACCAGTGTTTCCCACCAAACTGACTTGTTTCCCACCAGTGTTTCCACCAAACGGACTTGTTTCCCACCATTGTTTCCCACCAAACTAACTTGTTTCCCACCATTGTTTCCCACCAAACTAACTTGTTTCCCACCAGTGTTTCCACCAAACTAACTT
>NC_092109.1:46253843-46305492 GCF_045679555.1 Salvelinus alpinus
GTTTCCCACCAGTGTTTCCACCAAACTAACTTGTTTCCCACCAGTGTTTCCACCAAACTAACTTGTTTCCCACCATTGTTTCCACCAAACTGACTTGTTTCCCACCAGTGTTTCCACCAAACTGAACTTGTTTCCCACCAGTGTTTCCACCAAACTAACTTGTTTCCCACCAGTGTTTCCACCAAACTAACTTGTTTCCCACCAGCGTTTCCACCAAACTAACTTGTTTCCCACCAGCGTTTCCACCAAATTAACTTGTTTCCCACCAGTGTTTCCACCAAACTAACTTGTTTCCCACCAGTGTTTCCACCAAACTAACTTGTTTCCCACCAGTGTTTCCACCAAACTAACTTGTTTCCCACCAGCGTTTCCACCAAATTAACTTGTTTCCCACCAGTGTTTCCACCAAACTAACTTGTTTCCCACCAGTGTTTCCACCAAACTAACTTGTTTCCCACCAGTGTTTCCACCAAACGAACTTGTTTCCCACCAGTGTTTCCACCAAACTAACTTGTTTCCCACCAGTGTTTCCACCAAACTGATTTGTTTCCCACCAGTGTTTCCACCAAACTAACTTGTTTCCCACCAGTGTTTCTACCAAACTGACTTGTTTCCCACCAGTGTTTCCACCAAATTAACCTGTTTCCCACCATTGTTTCCACCAAACTAACTTGTTTCCCACCAGTATTTCCACCAAACTAACTTGTTTCCCACCAGTGTTTTCACCAAACTAACTTGTTTCCCACCAGTGTTTCCCACCAAACTGACTTGTTTCCCACCAGTGTTTCCACCAAACGAACTTGTTTCCCACCAGTGTTTCCACCAAACGAACTTGTTTCCCACCAGTGGTGTGTTTCCACCAAACTGACTTGTTTCCCACCAGTGTTTTCACCAAACTAACTTGTTTCCCACCAGTGTTTCCACCAAACTGACTTGTTTCCCACCAGTGTTTCCACCAAACGAACTTGTTTCTCATCAGTGTTTCCACCAAACGAACTTGTTTCCCACCAGTGTTTCCACCAAACGAACTTGTTTCCCACCAGTGTTTCCACCAAACTGACTTGTTTCCCACCAGTGTTTCCACCAAACTAACTTGTTTCCCACCAGCGTTTCCACCAAACTAACTTGTTTCCCACCAGCGTTTCCACCAAACTAACTTGTTTCCCACCAGTGTTTCCACCAAACTGATTTGTTTCCCACCAGTGTTTCCACCAAACTGACTTGTTTCCCACCAGTGTTTCCACCAAACTGACTTGTTTCCCACCAGTGTTTCCACCAAACTGACTTGTTTCCCACCAGTGTTTCCACCAAACTGACTTGTTTCCCACCATTGTTTCCACCAAACTGACTTGTTTCCCACCAGTGTTTCCACCAAACTGAACTTGTTTCCCACCAGTGTTTCCACCAAACTAACTTGTTTCCCACCAGTGTTTCCACCAAACTAACTTGTTTCCCACCAGCGTTTCCACCAAACTAACTTGTTTCCCACCAGCGTTTCCACCAAATTAACTTGTTTCCCACCAGTGTTTCCACCAAACTAACTTGTTTCCCACCAGTGTTTCCACCAAACTAACTTGTTTCCCACCAGTGTTTCCACCAAACTAACTTGTTTCCCACCAGCGTTTCCACCAAATTAACTTGTTTCCCACCAGTGTTTCCACCAAACTAACTTGTTTCCCACCAGTGTTTCCACCAAACTGACTTGTTTCCCACCAGTGTTTCCACCAAACTAACTTGTTTCCCACCAGTGTTTCCACCAAACTAACTTGTTTCCCACCAGTGTTTCCACCAAACGAACTTGTTTCCCACCAGTGTTTCCACCAAACTAACTTGTTTCCCACCAGTGTTTCCACCAAACTGATTTGTTTCCCACCAGTGTTTCCACCAAACTAACTTGTTTCCCACCAGTGTTTCCACCAAACTGACTTGTTTCCCACCAGTGTTTCCACCAAATTAACCTGTTTCCCACCATTGTTTCCACCAAACTAACTTGTTTCCCACCAGTATTTCCACCAAACTAACTTGTTTCCCACCAGTGTTTTCACCAAACTAACTTGTTTCCCACCAGTGTTTCCCACCAAACTGACTTGTTTCCCACCAGTGTTTCCACCAAACTGACTTGTTTCCCACTAGTGTTTCCAGCAAACTGACTTGTTTCCCACCAGTGTTTCCACCAAACTGACTTGTTTCCCACCAGCGTTTCCACCAAACTAACTTGTTTCCCACCAGTGGTGTGTTTCCACCAAACTGACTTGTTTCCCACCAGTGTTTTCACCAAACTAACTTGTTTCCCACCAGTGTTTCCACCAAACTGACTTGTTTCCCACCAGCGTTTTCACCAAACTAACTTGTTTCCCACCAGTGTTTCCACCAAACTGACTTGTTTCCCACCAGTGTTTCACCAAACTAACTTGTTTCCCACCAGTGTTTCACCAAACTAACTTGTTTCCCACCAGTGGTGTGTTTCCACCAAACTAACTTGTTTCCCACCAGTGTTTCCACCAAACTGACTTGTTTCCCACCAGTGTTTCCACCAAACTGACTTGTTTCCCACCAGTGTTTCACCAAACTAACTTGTTTCCCACCAGTGTTTCCCACCAAACTGACTTGTTTCCCACCAGTGTTTCCACCAAACTGACTTGTTTCCCACCAGCGTTTCCACCAAACTAACTTGTTTCCCACCAGCGTTTCCACCAAATTAACTTGTTTCCCACCAGTGTTTCCACCAAACTAACTTGTTTCCCACCAGTGTTTCCACCAAACTAACTTGTTTCCCACCAGTGTTTCCACCAAACTAACTTGTTTCCCACCATTGTTTCCACCAAACTGACTTGTTTCCCACCAGTGTTTCCACCAAATGAACTTGTTTCCCACCAGTGTTTCCACCAAACTAACTTGTTTCCCACCAGTGTTTCCACCAAACTAACTTGTTTCCCACCAGCGTTTCCACCAAACTAACTTGTTTCCCACCAGCGTTTCCACCAAATTAACTTGTTTCCCACCAGTGTTTCCACCAAACTAACTTGTTTCCCACCAGTGTTTCCACCAAACTAACTTGTTTCCCACCAGTGTTTCCACCAAACTAACTTGTTTCCCACCAGCGTTTCCACCAAATTAACTTGTTTCCCACCAGTGTTTCCACCAAACTAACTTGTTTCCCACCAGTGTTTCCACCAAACTAACTTGTTTCCCACCAGTGTTTCCACCAAAGAACTTGTTTCCCACCAGTGTTTCCACCAAACTAACTTGTTTCCCACCAGTGTTTCCACCAAACTGATTTGTTTCCCACCAGTGTTTCCACCAAACTAACTTGTTTCCCACCAGTGTTTCTACCAAACTGACTTGTTTCCCACCAGTGTTTCCACCAAATTAACCTGTTTCCCACCATTGTTTCCACCAAACTAACTTGTTTCCCACCAGTATTTCCACCAAACTAACTTGTTTCCCACCAGTGTTTTCACCAAACTAACTTGTTTCCCACCAGTGTTTCCCACCAAACTGACTTGTTTCCCACCAGTGTTTCCACCAAACGAACTTGTTTCCCACCAGTGTTTCCACCAAACGAACTTGTTTCCCACCAGTGTTTCCACCAAACTGACTTGTTTCCCACCAGTGTTTCCACCAAACTAACTTGTTTCCCACCAGCGTTTCCACCAAACTAACTTGTTTCCCACCAGCGTTTCCACCAAACTAACTTGTTTCCCACCAGTGTTTCCACCAAACTGATTTGTTTCCCACCAGTGTTTCCACCAAACTGACTTGTTTCCCACCAGTGTTTCCACCAAACTGACTTGTTTCCCACCAGTGTTTCCACCAAACTGACTTGTTTCCCACCAGTGTTTCCACCAAACTGACTTGTTTCCCACCATTGTTTCCACCAAACTGACTTGTTTCCCACCAGTGTTTCCACCAAATGAACTTGTTTCCCACCAGTGTTTCCACCAAACTAACTTGTTTCCCACCAGTGTTTCCACCAAACTAACTTGTTTCCCACCAGCGTTTCCACCAAACTAACTTGTTTCCCACCAGCGTTTCCACCAAATTAACTTGTTTCCCACCAGTGTTTCCACCAAACTAACTTGTTTCCCACCAGTGTTTCCACCAAACTAACTTGTTTCCCACCAGTGTTTCCACCAAACTAACTTGTTTCCCACCAGCGTTTCCACCAAATTAACTTGTTTCCCACCAGTGTTTCCACCAAACTAACTTGTTTCCCACCAGTGTTTCCACCAAACTGACTTGTTTCCCACCAGTGTTTCCACCAAACTAACTTGTTTCCCACCAGTGTTTCCACCAAACTAACTTGTTTCCCACCAGTGTTTCCACCAAACGAACTTGTTTCCCACCAGTGTTTCCACCAAACTAACTTGTTTCCCACCAGTGTTTCACCAAACTGATTTGTTTCCCACCAGTGTTTCCACCAAACTAACTTGTTTCCCACCAGTGTTTCCACCAAACTGACTTGTTTCCCACCAGTGTTTCCACCAAATTAACCTGTTTCCCACCATTGTTTCCACCAAACTAACTTGTTTCCCACCAGTATTTCCACCAAACTAACTTGTTTCCCACCAGTGTTTTCACCAAACTAACTTGTTTCCCACCAGTGTTTCCCACCAAACTGACTTGTTTCCCACCAGTGTTTCCACCAAACTGACTTGTTTCCCACTAGTGTTTCCAGCAAACTGACTTGTTTCCCACCAGTGTTTCCACCAAACTGACTTGTTTCCCACCAGCGTTTCCACCAAACTAACTTGTTTCCCACCAGTGGTGTGTTTCCACCAAACTGACTTGTTTCCCACCAGTGTTTTCACCAAACTAACTTGTTTCCCACCAGTGTTTCCACCAAACTGACTTGTTTCCCACCAGCGTTTTCACCAAACTAACTTGTTTCCCACCAGTGTTTCCACCAAACTGACTTGTTTCCCACCAGTGTTTCACCAAACTAACTTGTTTCCCACCAGTGTTTCACCAAACTAACTTGTTTCCCACCAGTGGTGTGTTTCCACCAAACTAACTTGTTTCCCACCAGTGTTTCCACCAAACTGACTTGTTTCCCACCAGTGTTTCCACCAAACTGACTTGTTTCCCACCAGTGTTTCACCAAACTAACTTGTTTCCCACCAGTGTTTCCCACCAAACTGACTTGTTTCCCACCAGTGTTTCCACCAAACTGACTTGTTTCCCACCAGCGTTTCCACCAAACTAACTTGTTTCCAACCAGCGTTTCCACCAAATTAACTTGTTTCCCACCAGTGTTTCCACCAAACTAACTTGTTTCCCACCAGTGTTTCCACCAAACTAACTTGTTTCCCACCAGTGTTTCCACCAAACTAACTTGTTTCCCACCATTGTTTCCACCAAACTGACTTGTTTCCCACCAGTGTTTCCACCAAATGAACTTGTTTCCCACCAGTGTTTCCACCAAACTAACTTGTTTCCCACCAGTGTTTCCACCAAACTAACTTGTTTCCCACCAGCGTTTCCACCAAACTAACTTGTTTCCCACCAGCGTTTCCACCAAATTAACTTGTTTCCCACCAGTGTTTCCACCAAACTAACTTGTTTCCCACCAGTGTTTCCACCAAACTAACTTGTTTCCCACCAGTGTTTCCACCAAACTAACTTGTTTCCCACCAGCGTTTCCACCAAATTAACTTGTTTCCCACCAGTGTTTCCACCAAACTAACTTGTTTCCCACCAGTGTTTCCACCAAACTAACTTGTTTCCCACCAGTGTTTCCACCAAAGAACTTGTTTCCCACCAGTGTTTCCACCAAACTAACTTGTTTCCCACCAGTGTTTCCACCAAACTGATTTGTTTCCCACCAGTGTTTCCACCAAACTAACTTGTTTCCCACCAGTGTTTCTACCAAACTGACTTGTTTCCCACCAGTGTTTCCACCAAATTAACCTGTTTCCCACCATTGTTTCCACCAAACTAACTTGTTTCCCACCAGTATTTCCACCAAACTAACTTGTTTCCCACCAGTGTTTTCACCAAACTAACTTGTTTCCCACCAGTGTTTCCCACCAAACTGACTTGTTTCCCACCAGTGTTTCCACCAAACTGACTTGTTTCCCACCAGTGTTTCCAGCAAACTGACTTGTTTCCCACCAGTGTTTCCACCAAACTGACTTGTTTCCCACCAGCGTTTCCACCAAACTAACTTGTTTCCCACCAGTGGTGTGTTTCCACCAAACTGACTTGTTTCCCACCAGTGTTTTCACCAAACTAACTTGTTTCCCACCAGTGTTTCCACCAAACTGACTTGTTTCCCACCAGCGTTTTCACCAAACTAACTTGTTTCCCACCAGTGTTTCCACCAAACTGACTTGTTTCCCACCAGTGTTTCACCAAACTAACTTGTTTCCCACCAGTGTTTCACCAAACTAACTTGTTTCCCACCAGTGGTGTGTTTCCACCAAACTAACTTGTTTCCCACCAGTGTTTCCACCAAACTGACTTGTTTCCCACCAGTGTTTCCACCAAACTGACTTGTTTCCCACCAGTGTTTCACCAAACTAACTTGTTTCCCACCAGTGTTTCCCACCAAACTGACTTGTTTCCCACCAGTGTTTCCACTAAACTGACTTGTTTCCCACCAGCGTTTCCCACCAAACTAACTTGTTTCCCACCATTGTTTCCCACCAAACTAACTTGTTTCCCACCAGTGTTTCCACCAAACTAACTTGCTGTTGGCTAAAATGACGTAGCGCACATAAAATGTACTTTTTCGTTTCAGTTTTCATATACCAAACAAAAATCTAAAGGTCAATGTGTTTCCATCGTATTTTCCACTCTACTGATGGTTTCGCTACAAAATCTGTTACGTTATAATATACCCACTCTGATCTTGGCACGTGCCCTCTCTAGCCAACAGCTCACAGATACAGTGGAGCTAGTCTACAGGAGGACATTATTATGAATAAGAGTCCGATTGTTTTTATTTGTCAAACGGCAGTCAAGCATCGATCATCATGTCACCAGAATAACACCCTCGATATTTATTGGAAAGGAGCATCAAGCTCATCACCGTGACCTTTCACCCCCCCCTGTGAAGTTCATCATCATTTATTTAATCTGTAACCTAATAAACTGCACGGTTTCCCCGAGTCATACGAGACGACCACACAACATATCGGTGTGATTCCAAAGTTTTCTTATGATATGATCGTTTTTATATCAATAATTGCGCAAAATGGCATTTCCTCCACCATTTCTCGCATAATAAATTTTACTGATACAAAAAGATCCCACCATGTCGAACGTAGTTATTGACAATGATCAATCAAGTACAACGGAAGGAGTGAAAACCCACAGACACTCATTCCTCGAGGACTGGAGTTTGACACATGATTTAGCCTCTGGGTTACCTACCCACAGCTGACATGGTGACGATGTTCTGGCCTACAGGGAAGTCCCGTCCGATCATCCCTCGGCAGCCAACCCTCTCAAACAAAGGTCTGTTGTCATTTACGTTGATGAGGCGCACTGTCACGTTGACCTCGTTCTCCCGCCGGTACGGAGAACCCCAGTCTGAGGCCCGGACGGAGAACATGTAGAGATCAGATGACGTCTCGTAGTCCAGCTCTCTAGCGGTCCTCAGCTGAGAGAAGATGAGAGGAGAGGAAACGAGGGGAGATGAGAAGAGGAGAGGAGAGGAGGTGAGAAGAGGAATGGAGGGGAGGGGAGAAGAAGACAGGACAGGAGAGGAGAGGAGAGGAGAGGAGAGGAGAGGAGAGGAGAGGAGAGGAGAGGAGAGGAGAGGAGAGGAGAGGAGGAGAGGAGAGGAGGACAGGAGAGGAGGACAGGAGAGGAGAGGAGAGGAGGGGAGAAGATGACAGGACAGGAGGAAAAGTGATAAGATGATATAAGATACGTGTGTCAATACTTTGCAGCATGTACTGTATACACACACACAGCGAGGAACAACAACCCCCAACAGTCAACACTAAAGGTACCTCTCCTGAGTCCTGATCTAAAGGTACCTCTCCTGAGTCCTGATCTATGGTGAAGGGTAGCGCCTGAAGTCCAGCGATGCTGTGGGTGATACAGCCGTTCTCCCCGTTGTCATCGTCCACCGCCGACACCACCGAGATCACCGTACCGACCGGCACGGTCTCTTCGATTGACACGTCGTACGCCGGCCTGGTGAACGTGGGCGTGTTGTCGTTAGCGTCCTCTACGGTGACCTGAGTTAAAGATGAGATGAGAAATGAACAGAAGATCAGATTTGTTTGTCAACACAGACACAATCAACAAAGACGACAACAACAAAGTATTACAAATCAGACATATTAAAATCACCTGGACCCTGGTTCTGAGTTTACTGCCCTGCTCCAACACCTCCAGCTCCACGACGTCCTGCGATAGGCTGGTCAGAGGGGTTGTCGTAGTGATGACCCCGGTCAGAGGGTTGATGAGGAAGTACGGTGAGGCAGAGAAGGGGCTGAAGCTGTAGTTGACGTTGGGAGGTTCTGGGGTGATCCGCACTTCCACTACGATGGTGCCAGGCGGCGCTATCTCACTCAGTCTCACCTGGTACAGCTGTTTATCAAACCTTACCTGGAAAATCAAGTTAAAATGTCTGCCAATTGTCTTGCTTTTATACCAAAGGTATTGTTATGGTGTTGTTATGGTGTTGTTATTGTATTTTTATGGTATTGTTATGGTGTTGTTATTATATTGTTATGGTATTTTTATGGTATTGTTATGGTGTTGTTATGGTGTTGTTATGGTGTTGTTATTATATTGTTATGGTGTTGTTATGGTGTTGTTATTATATTGTTATGGTATTGTTATGGTGTTGTTATGGTGTTGTTATTATATTGTTATTATATTGTTATGGCATTGTTATTGTTATGGTGTTGTTATTATATTGTTATGGTGTTGTTATTATATTGTTATGGTGTTGTTATTATATTGTTATGGTGTTATGATATTGTTATGGTATTGTTATGGTGTTATGATATTGTTATGGTATTGTTATGGCGTTGTTATGGTATTATTATGGTATTGTTCATTGTCAAAACTCAGACACCATTTTTTGGGATAAACAAAAAAACATGACACTGAACAGCAGAGAGGGAAAAAGCTACAACAATGAAAATGAAATTGAATGAAGACACGACAGGTAAATGACTCACCTGGAGAGCCTGAGGTGTTCTAACTAACACCTGGACCACCTGAGTGTTGGAGAACAGAGGAGGGGTTCCTCTGTCTTTAGCCTGGAGGGTCAGGTTACAACCGTATGGAAACTTCCTCCAGTCCACGGGCTCTGACATCTTCACCTAGAGATGGGAGGAGAAGAGGAGATTAGAAGAGATAAAAGAAGGGGAGGAAATGATAGGCGAGGAGAGGAGGAGAGGAGAGGAGAGGAGAGGAGAGGAGAGGAGTGTACTACCTTGTACTCGTTCCCGACCGGCGAGCGGTCCACCTTAAACTGTTCCAGTGGGTCCCCCTCGACGATGGAGACCCATTCGATGTCCCCGCACACCCCCTCATCCTGGTCCTCCACCGTGACCACAGCAAACACAGGGTCTTGGTCCAACCACGATGGCACCAGGGCCACCATAGACAGCACCGGAGAAAACTCATTCACCCGTTCAACCGTCAGGACCACCTGGATTGATTGATTTATTGATTGATTGATAAAATGATCAAACAGTTAAAGACAAATGTCAAAGTACAAAGAAATCCGAGAGGATGAAACATTAAGGAAAATAGAATATAACTTTATTGTCACTTGAGTAGAATGGACAATGAGTCTTATGTCTTTCCTAACACCTCCAGACACACACACACACACACACACACACACACACACACACACACACACACACACACACACACACACACACACACACACACACACACACACACACACACACACACACACACACACACACACACACACACACACACACACACGTTAACACAAGGTCAGCAGCAGTGCCCCTGGACCCGGGGTTTGAACTAGCAACCTTCAGGCTGCTGTCTCGCTTCTCTAACCTTCTAGTCCTTGGTCGGAACAAACCAGGGTATAGAGATACCTTAGCGGTGCTGCTGATCCCGTTGGTCCCGTAGAGCTTTATCCCTCGGTCCACCGCTCGGACCTCCAGCTCCATCCGCTGCCCCGTTATTGGCTGGCCAGTCAGGGTCACGACCCCACTGGTGGGATGCACCGAGAACAGCGCCACACGTTCCCTGGAGACAAATCAAACGTTATTCTATAAAGAGACAAATCAAACGTTATTCTATACAGCACATCTCTTACAATGGGTCGCTCTGACTCTGACAAGTCACATCAAACTTTATTCTATACAGCACATCTCTTACAATGGGTCGTTCTGACTCTGACAAGTCACATCAAACGTTATTCTATAAAGAGACAAATCAAACTTTATTCTATAAAGCACATCTCTTACAATGGGTCGCTCTGACTCTGACAAGGCGTACAAACTCGACTTACATTTGGTACAGTACTATGTAGTGCAAAGTGCTTCCCAAACATAGAGGGTTCTTCACAAAGTATTCACACACCCCTTGATTTCTTCCACTAGTTTGTTGTGTTAAAGCCTGAATTCAAAATGGTTTACATTGAGATGTTGTGTTAAAGCCTGAATTTAAAATGGATTACATTGAGATGTTGTGTTAAAGCCTGAATTCAGAATGGTTTACATTGAGATGTTGTGTTAAAGCCTGAATTCAGAATGGTTTACATTGAGATGTTGTGTTAAAGCCTGAATTCAAAATGGTTTACATTGAGATGTTGTGTTAAAGCCTGAATTTAAAATGGATTACATTGAGATGTTGTGTTAAAGCCTGAATTTAAAATGGATTACATTGAGATGTTGTGTTAAAGCCTGAATTTAAAATGGTTTACATTGAGATGTTGTGTTAAAGCCTGAATTCAAAATGGTTTACATTGAGATGTTGTGTTAAAGCCTGAATTCAAAATGGTTTACATTGAGATGTTGTGTTAAAGCCTGAATTCAAAATGGATTACATTGAGATGTTGTGTTAAAGCCTGAATTTAAAATGGTTTACATTGAGATGTTGTGTTAAAGCCTGAATTTAAAATGGATTACATTGAGATGTTGTGTTAAAGCCTGAATTTAAAATGGATTACATTGAGATGTTGTGTTAAAGCCTGAATTTAAAATGGATTACATTGAGATGTTGTGTTAAAGCCTGAATTTAAAATGGATTACATTGAGATGTTGTGTTAAAGCCTGAATTCAAAATGGTTTACATTGAGATGTTGTGTTAAAGCCTGAATTCAAAATGGTTTACATTGAGATGTTGTGTTAAAGCCTGAATTTAAAATGGATTACATTGAGATGTTGTGTTAAAGCCTGAATTTAAAATGGATTACATTGAGATGTTGTGTTAAAGCCTGAATTTAAAATGGTTTACATTGAGATGTTGTGTTAAAGCCTGAATTCAAAATGGTTTACATTGAGATGTTGTGTTAAAGCCTGAATTTAAAATGGATTACATTGAGATGTTGTGTTAAAGCCTGAATTCAAAATGGTTTACATTGAGATGTTGTGTTAAAGCCTGAATTTAAAATGGATTACATTGAGATGTTGTGTTAAAGCCTGAATTTAAAATGGATTACATTGAGATGTTGTGTTAAAGCCTGAATTCAAAATGGTTTACATTGAGATGTTGTGTTAAAGCCTGAATTCAAAATGGTTTACATTGAGATGTTGTGTTAAAGCCTGAATTTAAAATGGATTACATTGAGATGTTGTGTTAAAGCCTGAATTTAAAATGGATTACATTGAGATGTTGTGTTAAAGCCTGAATTTAAAATGGATTACATTGAGATGTTGTGTTAAAGCCTGAATTTAAAATGGTTTACATTGAGATGTTGTGTTAAAGCCTGAATTCAAAATGGTTTACATTGAGATGTTGTGTTAAAGCCTGAATTTAAAATGGATTACATTGAGATGTTGTGTTAAAGCCTGAATTCAAAATGGTTTACATTGAGATGTTGTGTTAAAGCCTGAATTTAAAATGGATTACATTGAGATGTTGTGTTAAAGCCTGAATTTAAAATGGATTACATTGAGATGTTGTGTTAAAGCCTGAATTCAAAATGGTTTACATTGAGATGTTGTGTTAAAGCCTGAATTCAAAATGGTTTACATTGAGATGTTGTGTTAAAGCCTGAATTTAAAATGGATTACATTGAGATGTTGTGTTAAAGCCTGAATTTAAAATGGATTACATTGAGATGTTGTGTTAAAGCCTGAATTTAAAATGGATTACATTGAGATGTTGTGTTAAAGCCTGAATTCAAAATGGTTTACATTGAGATGTTGTGTAAAAGCCTGAATTTAAAATGGATTACATTGAGATGTTGTGTTAAAGCCTGAATTTAAAATGGATTACATTGAGATGTTGTGTTAAAGCCTGAATTCAAAATGGTTTACATTGAGATGTTGTGTTAAAGCCTGAATTTAAAATGGATTACATTGAGATGTTGTGTTAAAGCCTGAATTTAAAATGGATTACATTGAGATGTTGTGTTAAAGCCTGAATTCAAAATGGTTTACATTGAGATGTTGTGTTAAAGCCTGAATTCAAAATGGTTTACATTGAGATGTTGTGTAAAAGCCTGAATTTAAAATGGATTACATTGAGATGTTGTGTTAAAGCCTGAATTTAAAATGGATTACATTGAGATGTTGTGTTAAAGCCTGAATTCAAAATGGTTTACATTGAGATGTTGTGTTAAAGCCTGAATTTAAAATGGATTACATTGAGATGTTGTGTTAAAGCCTGAATTTAAAATGGATTAAATTGAGATTTTGTGTCACTGGTCTACACACAATACCCCATAATGTCAAAGTGGAATTATGTTTTTATAAATGTTTACAAATTAATAACAAATGTAAAAGCTGAAATGTCTTGATTCAATAAGTATTCAACCTCTTTGTTAAGCCTAAATAAATTCAGGAGTAAACATATGCTTAACAAGTCACATAATAAGTTGCATGGACTCACTGTGTGTGCAATAATAGTGTTTAACATGAGTTTTAAATAACTACCCCATTTATAAATAAATAATAACATATGAGAAAGAATAAAAACGTCATGCATTTCCAGGTCAAAGGTTGTGAGTTTGATTCCCGCTGGGGACACCCATACGGAAAATACATGACCGTATGACTGGAAGACGCTTTGAATAAAAGCGTCTGATAAATGGCGCATATTATTATATTATTAAAATATATCAACTAAAGCTAGTAAAACAGCAGTGGATCTAAATAAGTAGTAGAACTACCCTTTGGATCCTACACCAAGGTCACACAAAGGTCACACAAAGGTCACAGCATAATTTACATGATTAAAAAGGAACACCACGAATTTATAACGAAAATGAGAAGGACAGAGGAACAACACCAATATTATCTATGCATAGTCACTTTAACTCTACCTACATGTACATATTACCTCAACTAACCGGTGACCCCGCATATTGACTCTGTAGCGGTACCCCCTGTATATAGCCTCTCTACTGTTATTTTACTGCTGCTCTTGAATTATTTGTTACTTTTATTTTTGTTGTTGTCTATTTTTAACTTAACACACATTTTTCTTAAAACTGCATTGTTGGTTAAGGGCTTGTAAGCATTTCACTGTGAGGTCTATTCTGTTATTTTCGGAACATGTGACAAATAACATTTGATTTCATTTGAAAATGAGAAGGACAGTGGAAAAACACCAATGTAATACCTGAAGAAGTAGTAAAACTGCCCGTTGGATCCTACGTCTGCGTCCGTGGCCGTTACTCTGCCGACACTGGCGCCCAGCGGAGAACCCTCGGGGACCACGAAGGAGTAGGAGGTCGGGGCAAACAGAGGTCGAAGGTCATTCATGTCTAGGATGTTGACGAAGACGGTGGTGAAGGCCTCCAGCCCACCTTGTGCTGTGGCTCGCACCTACACATTACACACACGCACGCACGCACGCACACACGCACACACGCACCACACACCACACACCACACACACACACACACACACACACACACACACACACACACACACACACACACGTGATTGATTGATTGATTTTTGGGAAAAGATGCACTGATAACATGTTCAAGTCATTCACTAAGATGTTGAATGTGGACACCCATGTTGAATACACTGAGCTGTCTGTCTAAACTACTGGCACACAGCTCAGACACCCATGCATACCCCACAAGACATGCCACCAGAGGTCTCTTCACAGTCCCAAGTCCAGAACAGACTATGGGAGGCACACAGTACTACATAGAGCCATGACTACATGGAACTCTATTCCACATCAGGTAACTGATGCAGCAGCAGAATCAGATTTAAAAAACAGATACAAATACACCTTATGGAACAGCGAGGACTGTGAAGCTACAAAAACACAGGCACAGACACATGCACACACATGATAACATACGCACTATACACACACGTACACATGGATTTTATGTTGTAGATATGTGGTAGTGGAGTAGGGGCCTGAGGGCACACACTTAATATGTTGTAAAATCTGTTGTGAATGTATTGTAATGTTTTAAAAAATGTATAACCGCCTTCAATTTTGCTGGACCCCAGGAAGAGTAGCTGCTGCCTTGGCAGGAACTAATAGGGATTCATCATAAACCCCAGGAAGAGTAGCTGCTGCTTTGACATGAACTAATGGGGATCCATAATAAACCCCAGGAAGAGTAGCCACTGCCTTGGCAGGAACTAATGGGGATCCATAATAAACCACAGGAAGAGTAGCTGCTGCCTTGACAGAAACTAATGGGGATCCATAATAAACCCCAGGAAGAGTAGCTGCTGCCTTGACAGAAACTAATGGGGATCCATAATAAATACAAATACACATACTAAGGTCAGGGTACCTCCCGGTTCATCGTGAGGTGTGTGTGTGTGTGTGTGTGTGTGTGTGTGTGTGTGTGTGTGTGTGTGTGTGTGTGTGTGTGTGTGTGTGTGTGTGTGTGTGTGTGTGTGTGTGTGTGTCTGTGTGTGTGTTCTGTGTGTGTGTTCTGTGTGTGTGTGTGTGTGTGTGTGTGTGTGTGTGTGTGTGTGTGTGTGTGTGTGTGTGTGTGTGTGTGTGTGTGTGTGTGTGTGTGTGTGTGTGTGTGTGTGTGTGTTGTGTGTGTGTGTGTGTGTGTGTGTGTGTGTGTGTGTGTGTGTGTGTGTGTGTGTGTGTGTGTGTGTGTGTGTGTGTGTATATCCTCACCGTCAGTGTATAATTGTCCTGCACCTCCCGATTCAAGGTGCCTCCACTGCCTCCGTTGGTCTGCACCCTCAGGAAGCTGAAGTCCCCCAGCACCAGGTTCTCAGCCTTGGGACCACAGATATAAATCATCACTAGATTAGTCCAGGAGTAGATCCCTCCAAGAATTAGGGAATCAAAAAATATGACAGATTTAAATATGAGTCCAAATTCGCACCATATTACATATATGGGGACGGGAAAGACATGGAAGGACAGGAAAAGGACAGGAAAAGGACAGGAAAAGGACAGGAAAGGAAAGGGTGAAAATAAATTTCACTACACAATCAAGCTACCAGTCCAACCGACCCATTGGCCTTGTAGTTAGAGTGTCCTCCCTTGAGATTGGAAGGTTTGTAGTCTGATCCCCGGGCCGAGTCAAACCAAAGACTGTAAAAATTGGACCCGATGTCACTCAGCATTGAAGAGATTGGAGGTAAGGCATCCTGTCCAGGGAGTGTACTGGTACATCAAGCTGCCTCACACTACAGTAACAGGAGATAGACTAGTGTCCTGTCCAGGGGGTGAACTGGTACATCTAGCTGTCTCACTACAGAAACAGGAGACAGACTAGTGTCCTGTCCAGGGGGTGTCCTGTACATCAAGCTGTCTCACTACAGAAACAGGAGACAGACTAGTGTCCTGTCCAGGGGGTGTCCTGTACATCAAGCTGTCTCACTACAGAAACAGGAGACAGACTAGTGTCCTGTCCAGGGGGTGTCCTGGTACATTAAGCTGTCTCACTACAGAAACAGGAGATAGACTAGTGTCCTGTCCAGGGGGTGTCCTGGTACATCAAGCTGCCTCACTACAGAAACAGGAGATAGACTAGTGTCCTGTCCAGGGGGTGTACTGGTACATCAAGCTGCCTCACTACAGAAACAGGAGATAGACTAGTGTCCTGTCCAGGGGGTGTACTGGTACATCAAGCTGCCTCACTACAGAAACAGGAGATAGACTCCTGCTCCTATGAGACATTCTGGATCAGACTAGCCAAGGCTACTTACTTTACACAGTCGATCTAGGCTGGTCCGTATTGATTCCAAAACAACAGATTTAAGTGATATTTTGTATTACTGGACAGAGAATGGCACCAAATGGCACCCAGTTTCTTAAATAGTGCACTACTTCTGAGCAGACCCCTATGAGCAGACCCCTATGAGCAGACCCCTATGAGCAGACCCCTATGAGCAGACCCCTATGAGCAGACCCCTATGAGCAGACCCCTATGAGCAGACCCCTATGAGCAGACCCCTATAAGCAGACCCCTATGAGCAGACCCCTATGAGCAGACCCCTATGAGCAGACCCCTATGAGCAGACCCCTATGAGCAGACCCCTATGAGCAGACCCCTATAAGCAGAGCCCTATGAGCAGACCCCTATAAGCAGACCCCTATGAGCAGACCCCTATAAGCAGACCCCTATGAGCAGACCCCTATGAGCAGACCCCTATGAGCAGACCCCTATAAGCAGAGCCCTATGAGCAGACCCCTATAAGCAGACCCCTATGAGCAGACCCCTATGAGCAGACCCCTATGAGCAGAGCCCTATGAGCAGACCCCTATGAGCAGAGCCCTATGAGCAGACCCCTATGAGCAGAGCCCTATGAGCAGACCCCTATAAGCAGACCCCTATGAGCAGACCCCTATGAGCAGACCCCTATAAGCAGAGCCCTATAAGCAGAGCCCTATGAGCAGACCCCTATAAGCAGAGCCCTATAAGCAGACCCCTATGAGCAGAGCCCTATGAGCAGACCCCTATAAGCAGAGCCCTATGAGCAGACCCCTATGAGCAGACCCCTATAAGCAGAGCCCTATAAGCAGAGCCCCATGAGCAGACCCCTATAAGCAGAGCCCTATGAGCAGACCCCTATGAGCAGACCCCTATAAGCAGAGCCCTATGAGCAGAGCCCTATGAGCAGACCCCTATAAGCAGAGCCCTATGAGCAGACCCCTATGAGCAGACCCCTATAAGCAGAGCCCTATAAGCAGAGCCCTATGAGCAGACCCCTATAAGCAGAGCCCTATAAGCAGACCCCTATGAGCAGACCCCTATGAGCAGACCCCTATAAGCAGAGCCCTATGAGCAGACCCCTATGAGCAGACCCCTATAAGCAGAGCCCTATGAGCAGACCCCTATGAGCAGACCCCTATAAGCAGAGCCCTATGAGCAGACCCCTATAAGCAGACCCCTATAAGCAGACCCCTATAAGCAGAGCCCTATGAGCAGACCCCTATGAGCAGAGCCCTATGAGCAGACCCCTTGAGCAGAGCCCTATGAGCAGACCCCTATAAGCAGAGCCCTATAAGCAGACCCCTATAAGCAGAGCCCTATGAGCAGACCCCTATAAGCAGAGCCCTATGAGCAGACCCCTATGAGCAGAGCCCTATGAGCAGAGCCCTATGAGCAGACCCCTATGAGCAGAGCCCTATGAGCAGAGCCCTATGAGCAGAGCCCTATGAGCAGACCCCTATGAGCAGAGCCCTATGAGCAGAGCCCTATGAGCAGACCCCTATGAGCAGAGCCCTATGAGCAGAGCCCTATGAGCAGAGCCCTATGAGCAGACCCCTATGGATTGTGACTTCCATCCTACCTGGAAGATGCCCTCGCTGTTCCCAGCCTCGATGGAGTACCTGACCTCCCAGGTAAGAGCCGGGTCCAGGACCACACCCATCCTCACAGCACTCTGGGTGTAGGTTCTGGCTGCAGAGTTCTGCATTAGAATAGAACAGGTGAATCAGAATAGAACAGGTGAATCAAAATAGAACAGGTGAATCAGAATAGAACAGGTGAATCAGAATAGAACAGGTGAATCAAAATAGAACAGGTGAATCAGAATAGAACAGGTGAATCAAAATAGAACAGGTGAATCAGAATAGAACAGGTGAATCAGAATAGAACAAGTGAATCAGAATAGAACAGGTGAATCAGAATAGAACAGGTGAATCAGAATAGAACAGGTGAATCAGAATAGAACAGGTGAATCAGAATAGAACAGGTGAATCAGAATAGAACAGGTGAATCAGAATAGAACAGGTGAATCAGAATAGAACAGGTGAATCAGAATAGAAAAGGGGAATCAGAATAGAACAGGTGAATCAGAATAGAACAGGTGAATCAGAATAGAACAGGTGAATCAGAATAGAACAGGTGAATCAGAATAGAACAGGTGAATCAGAATAGAACAGGTGAATCAGAATAGAACAGGTGAATCAGAATAGAAAAGGGGAATCAGAATAGAACAGGTGAATCAGAATAGAACAGGTGAATCAGAATAGAACAGGTGAATTAGAATAGAACAGGTGATTTAGAATAGAACAGGTGAATCAGAATAGAACAGGTGATTTAGAATAGAACAGGTGAATCAGAATAGAACAGGTGATTTAGAATAGAACAGGTGATTTAGAATAGAACAGGTGAATCAGAATAGAACAGGTGATTTAGAATAGAACAGGTGATTTAGAATAGAACAGGTGATTTAGAATAGAACAGGTGAATCAGAATAGAACAGGTGATTTAGAATAGAACAGGTGAACCAGAATAGAACAGGTGAATCAGAATAGAACAGGTGATTTAGAATAGAACAGGTGAATCAGAATAGAACAGGTGAATCAGAATAGAACAGGTGATTTAGAATAGAACAGGTGATTTAGAATAGAACAGGTGATTTAGAATAGAACAGGTGATTTAGAATAGAACAGGTGAATCAGAATAGAACAGGTTCGCTAGTGAGCAAGCAATGGAGTAGGTCTTGTTTTTCCGAGCTCCTGCTGAAATTGTATTTATTTAATAGTTTCTTCACTGATTGACCCAAAAAGAACCAGGAAACACAGCCTTTGAATGACATTGAATTTAATGCGTAAATGGCGCATAACCTGCAAAAGTTTAAGTTGAGCGGAGTTACTGACAAAAGAGACAACAGTAGGCCCAAGACGAGGAGCTGGAGTCCTTCAACAAGTGGGAGCAGTGGCTCCTCCCCTCCTCTCGGCTCGGCGACAAAATGGACACAGAGGATTTGAAGGCCGAGATTCTTGCTGCCCTCAGAACGCACATTTCATCTATCCTCAAGTCGGAGCTCAAGGAGGCGCTCAGTGAGGCCAATTTTATTAAGTCAGAGTTACAAGCAGTCAAGTGTGAACTAGCAAAGCATACGGCAACGGTTCACACTGACCTGGATACAGTGAAGAAAACTGTCTCTGACATGGAACAAGGCTTGTCAACATGTTCGGACAACATGACTACCCTACAATCCACGATTAAGAAGCTCAAAACTGATGTGGCTAACCTTAAAGAATAATGGATACATTTACAAAGTCATATGCGAAGATCCAATATCAGGATCATGGGGGTGGCTGAGGACCCGGGCTCAAGTTCTACTTCATCGCTCTCAGTTATTGAAGGAGGCCCTCAAAATGTACAGAAAACGTCCTTGTAGACCGCTCACATCGGGGCTTTCAAGTAAGAAAGCCTGGCGTAAAACCTTGCGACATCGTAGCTAATCTACCAGGATTGTATTGATGTTCTTCAGCGTGCCAGAGAACTTGGCCCTCTTCGATACAACGGAGCACCCATCTCTATTTTCCCAGCGTTGCTCGTGACCGTACCGGCTCCGTATAACACAACGGCACCGAGAAGGAGTTCCAAGACCCCCCCCCCCCCCCCCCCCATAATGCAATGACCTTCGAAAAGGCAAACATTCTACAAAGGTCGGACGAAGCAAATGACTGAATGTTCACCTATTTTTTTTTCAATGCAGACTCAGTCTCTCTTTTTTAGATATAGCGTTGCCAGTGGCATCGGTTAATGTTGTTGTTATTAGGTAACGTTAATGCCTTAATTCTGGTGAGTTTCTTCTCCTTTTGTTTTAGGTTTTATTGAATTACCATGAACGCAGCTCATTTCCTTTCTCGATGGTACCTGTATCCAGGGTAGATAGTGTGATATTACTAGACTATGTCATTTCTCGATGGTACCTGTATCCAGGTAGATAGTGATATTACTAGACTATGTCCTTTCTCGATGGTACCTGTATCCAGGTAGATAGTGTGATATTACTAGACTATGTCCTTTCTCGATGGTACCTGTATCCAGGTAGATAGTGATATTACTAGACTATGTCCTTTCTCGATGGTACCTGTATCCAGGTAGATAGTGATATTACTAGACTATGTCCTTTCTCGATGGTACCTGTATCCAGGTAGATAGTGTGATATTACTAGACTATGTCCTTTCTCGATGGTACCTGTATCCAGGTAGATAGTGATATTACTAGACTATGTCCTTTCTCGATGGTACCTGTATCCAGGTAGATAGTGTGATATTACTAGACTATGTTCTTTCTCGATGGTACCTGTATCCAGGTAGATAGTGATATTACTAGACTATGTCCTTTCTCGATGGTACCTGTATCCAGGTAGATAGTGTGATATTACTAGACTATGTCCTTTCTCGATGGTACCTGTATCCAGGTAGATAGTGATATTACTAGACTATGTCCTTTCTCGATGGTACCTGTATCCAGGTAGATAGTGTGATATTACTAGACTATGTCATTTCTCGATGGTACCTGTATCCAGGTAGATAGTGTGATATTACTAGACTATGTACTTTCTCAATGGTACCTGTATCCAGGTAGATAGTGATATTACTAGACTATGTCCTTTCTCGATGGTACCTGTATCCAGGTAGATAGTGATATTACTAGACTATGTCATTTCTATAAAGATGTTCCTGCTGTAAGATTTATAAAATGTTTTATACTTTCTTTTAAAACAGCCTAAATATTTCTTACTTATTTATTATGTTCAACTTGTTTTAAATCCTCTATTTCAGCAGGGCTCTCTACTCCAGAGGTTTAGTGTTTCTCACAACAAGCACTTCATGTGTGGATATCTTGGTGTGAGGATTATCGGTTACCTTCTTCTATTAGGTGACTGGGAGGGGGGCTTTTTCATACCAGACTTCAGAGTACTGTTTATAAAAATAAAAATAAATGTTATTCAACTTTTTGAATTTTTCATTTGCTCTTTTGGAGAAAAAAAAATATGGGTCAGTTCTTATTTTCATCTGGCATCTATCCTTTTCCCACCTGACTATACATGCCTACTATCATGAGAGGGACAGCTGGTTGACTTTACATGCCTACTATCATGAGAGGCTGGTTGACTATACATGCCTACTATCATGAGAGGGACAGCTGGTTGACTTTACATGGCTACTATCATGAGAGGGACAGCTGGTTGACTTTACATGCCTACTATCATGAGAGGGACAGCTGGTGGCTTTACATGGCTACTATCATGAGAGGGACAGCTGGTTGACTTTACATGGCTACTATCATGAGAGGCTGGTTGACTGTACATGCCTACTATCATGAGAGGGACAGCTGGTTGACTTTACATGGCTACTATCATGAGAGGGACAGCTGGTTGACTTTACATGCCTACTATCATGAGAGGGACAGCTGGTGGCTTTACATGGCTATTATCATGAGAGGCTGGTTGACTTTACATGGCTAATATCATGAGAGGAACAGCTGGTTGACTTTACATGGCTACTATCATGAGAGGGACAGCTGGTTGACTTTACATGGCTACTATCATGAGAGGGACAGCTGGTTGACTTTACATGCCTACTATCATGAGAGGGACAGCTGGTGGCTTTACATGCCTACTATCATGAGAGGGACAGCTGGTTGACTTTACATGGCTACTATCATGAGAGGGACAGCTGGTGGCTTTACATGGCTACTATCATGAGAGGGACAGCTGGTTGACTTTACATGGCTACTATCATGAGAGGCTGGTTGACTGTACATGCCTACTATCATGAGAGGGACAGCTGGTTGACTTTACATGGCTACTATCATGAGAGGGACAGCTGGTTGACTTTACATGCCTACTATCATGAGAGGGACAGCTGGTGGCTTTACATGGCTATTATCATGAGAGGCTGGTTGACTTTACATGGCTAATATCATGAGAGGGACAGCTGGTTGACTTTACATGGCTACTATCATGAGAGGGACAGCTGGTTGACTTTACATGGCTACTATCATGAGAGGGACAGCTGGTTGACTTTACATGCCTACTATCATGAGAGGGACAGCTGGTGGCTTTACATGCCTACTATCATGAGAGGGACAGCTGGTTGACTTTACATGGCTACTATCATGAGAGGCTGGTTGACTTTACATGGCTAATATCATGAGAAGGACAGCTGGTTGACTTTACATGGCTACTATCATGAGAGGGACAGCTGGTTGACTTTACATGCCTACTATCATGAAAGGGACAGCTGGTGGCTTTACATGGCTACTATCATGAGAGGCTGGTTGACTTTATATGGCTAATATCATGAGAGGGACAGCTGGTTGACTTTACATGCCTACTATCATGAGAGGGACAGCTGGTTGACTTTACATGGCTAATATCATGAGAGGGACAGCTGGTTGACTTTACATGGCTAATATCATGAGAAGGACAGCTGGTTGACTTTACATGGCTAATATCATGAGAAGGACAGCTGGTTGACTTCACATGGCTAATATCATTTGAGGGACAGCTGGTTGACTTTACATGGCTAATATCATGAGAGGCTGGTTGACTTTACATGGCTAGACCTAATATCATTAGAGGGACAGCTGGTTGCTTTACATGGCTAATATCATGAGAGGGACAGCTGGTTGCTTTACATGGCTAAACCTAATATCACGAGAGGGACAGCTGGTTGCTTTACATGGCTAATAACATGAGAGGGACAGCTGGTTGCTTTACATGGCTAATATCATGAGAGGGACAGCTGGTTGCTTTACATGGCTAGACCTAATATCACGGGAGGGACAGCTGGTTGCTTTACATGGCTAATATCATGACAGGGACAGCTGGTGCTTTACATGGCTAATATCATGAGAGGGACAGCTGGTGCTTTACATGGCTAATATCATGAGAGGGACAGCTGGTTGCTTTACATGGCTAATATCATGAGAGGGACAACTGGTTGCTCAGTCACTTTTGCTAGCTGGAATGTTCAAAACTAAATCAAAACTATGAAATAACACATTTGGAATCATGTAGTAACCAAAAAAGTGTTCAACAAATGAAAAATATATTTTATGTTGAGATTCTTCAAATAGCCACCCTTTGCCTTGATGACAGATTTGCACACTCTTGGCATTCTCTCAACCAGCTTCACCTGGAATGATTTTCCAACAGTCTTGAATGAGTTCCCACATATGCTGAGCACTTGTTGGCTGCTTTTCCTTCACACTGCGATCCGACTCCCAAACCATCTCAATTTAGTTGAGGTCGGGGGATTGTGGAGACCAGGTAATCTTATGCAGCACTCACTTTCCTTTTTGGTAAAATAGCCCTTACACAACCTGGAGGTGTGTTGGGCCATTGTCCTGTTGAAAAACAAATGATAGTCCCACTAAGCCCAAACCAGATGGGATGGCGTATCGCTGCAGAATGCTGTGGTAGCCATGCTGGTTAAGTGTGCATGAACTCTAAATAAATCACTGACTGTGTCACCAGCAAAGCACCCCCACACCATAACACCTCCTCCTCCATGCTTTACGTTGGGAAATATACCCAAAACCTCCAATTTGGACTCCAGAGGTAACTCTGGGTCTTCCATTCCTGTGGCGGTCCTTTCCTGTCCTTTCCTGTCCTTTCCTAATATCATGAGAGGGACAGCTGGTTGCTTTACATGGCTAGACCTAATATCACGGGAGGGACAGCTGGTTGCTTTACATGGCTAATATCATGACAGGGACAGCTGGTGCTTTACATGGCTAATATCATGAGAGGGACAGCTGGTTGACTTTACATGGCTACTATCATGAGAGGGACAGCTGGTTGACTTTACATGCCTACTATCATGAGAGGGACAGCTGGTGGCTTTACATGGCTACTATCATGAGAGGGACAGCTGGTTGACTTTACATGGCTACTATCATGAGAGGCTGGTTGACTGTACATGCCTACTATCATGAGAGGGACAGCTGGTTGACTTTACATGGCTACTATCATGAGAGGGACAGCTGGTTGACTTTACATGCCTACTATCATGAGAGGGACAGCTGGTGGCTTTACATGGCTATTATCATGAGAGGCTGGTTGACTTTACATGGCTAATATCATGAGAGGAACAGCTGGTTGACTTTACATGGCTACTATCATGAGAGGGACAGCTGGTTGACTTTACATGGCTACTATCATGAGAGGGACAGCTGGTTGACTTTACATGCCTACTATCATGAGAGGGACAGCTGGTGGCTTTACATGCCTACTATCATGAGAGGGACAGCTGGTTGACTTTACATGGCTACTATCATGAGAGGGACAGCTGGTGGCTTTACATGGCTACTATCATGAGAGGGACAGCTGGTTGACTTTACATGGCTACTATCATGAGAGGCTGGTTGACTGTACATGCCTACTATCATGAGAGGGACAGCTGGTTGACTTTACATGGCTACTATCATGAGAGGGACAGCTGGTTGACTTTACATGCCTACTATCATGAGAGGGACAGCTGGTGGCTTTACATGGCTATTATCATGAGAGGCTGGTTGACTTTACATGGCTAATATCATGAGAGGGACAGCTGGTTGACTTTACATGGCTACTATCATGAGAGGGACAGCTGGTTGACTTTACATGGCTACTATCATGAGAGGGACAGCTGGTTGACTTTACATGCCTACTATCATGAGAGGGACAGCTGGTGGCTTTACATGCCTACTATCATGAGAGGGACAGCTGGTTGACTTTACATGGCTACTATCATGAGAGGCTGGTTGACTTTACATGGCTAATATCATGAGAAGGACAGCTGGTTGACTTTACATGGCTACTATCATGAGAGGGACAGCTGGTTGACTTTACATGCCTACTATCATGAAAGGGACAGCTGGTGGCTTTACATGGCTACTATCATGAGAGGCTGGTTGACTTTATATGGCTAATATCATGAGAGGGACAGCTGGTTGACTTTACATGCCTACTATCATGAGAGGGACAGCTGGTTGACTTTACATGGCTAATATCATGAGAGGGACAGCTGGTTGACTTTACATGGCTAATATCATGAGAAGGACAGCTGGTTGACTTTACATGGCTAATATCATGAGAGGGACAGCTGGTTGACTTCACATGGCTAATATCATTTGAGGGACAGCTGGTTGACTTTACATGGCTAATATCATGAGAGGCTGGTTGACTTTACATGGCTAGACCTAATATCATTAGAGGGACAGCTGGTTGCTTTACATGGCTAATATCATGAGAGGGACAGCTGGTTGCTTTACATGGCTAAACCTAATATCACGAGAGGGACAGCTGGTTGCTTTACATGGCTAATAACATGAGAGGGACAGCTGGTTGCTTTACATGGCTAATATCATGAGAGGGACAGCTGGTTGCTTTACATGGCTAGACCTAATATCACGGGAGGGACAGCTGGTTGCTTTACATGGCTAATATCATGACAGGGACAGCTGGTGCTTTACATGGCTAATATCATGAGAGGGACAGCTGGTGCTTTACATGGCTAATATCATGAGAGGGACAGCTGGTTGCTTTACATGGCTAATATCATGAGAGGGACAACTGGTTGCTCAGTCACTTTTGCTAGCTGGAATGTTCAAAACTAAATCAAAACTATGAAATAACACATTTGGAATCATGTAGTAACCAAAAAAGTGTTCAACAAATGAAAAATATATTTTATGTTGAGATTCTTCAAATAGCCACCCTTTGCCTTGATGACAGATTTGCACACTCTTGGCATTCTCTCAACCAGCTTCACCTGGAATGATTTTCCAACAGTCTTGAATGAGTTCCCACATATGCTGAGCACTTGTTGGCTGCTTTTCCTTCACACTGCGATCCGACTCCCAAACCATCTCAATTTAGTTGAGGTCGGGGGATTGTGGAGACCAGGTAATCTTATGCAGCACTCACTTTCCTTTTTGGTAAAATAGCCCTTACACAACCTGGAGGTGTGTTGGGCCATTGTCCTGTTGAAAAACAAATGATAGTCCCACTAAGCCCAAACCAGATGGGATGGCGTATCGCTGCAGAATGCTGTGGTAGCCATGCTGGTTAAGTGTGCATGAACTCTAAATAAATCACTGACTGTGTCACCAGCAAAGCACCCCCACACCATAACACCTCCTCCTCCATGCTTTACGTTGGGAAATATACCCAAAACCTCCAATTTGGACTCCAGAGGTAACTCTGGGTCTTCCATTCCTGTGGCGGGTCCTTTCCTGTCCTTTCCTGTGGCGGTCCTTGTCCTGTGGCGGTCCTTTCCTGTGGCGGTCCTTTTCTGTGGCGGTCCTTTCCTGTCCTTTCCTGTGGTGGTCCTTTCCTGTCCTTTCCTGTGGCGGTCCTTTCCTGTGGCGGTCCTTTACTGTGGTGGTCCTTTCCTGTCCTTTCCTGTGGTGGTCCTTTCCTGTCCTTTCCTGTGGCGGTCCTTTTCTGTCCTTTCCTGTGGTGGTCCTTTCCTGTCCTTTCCTGTGGCGGTCCTTTCCTGTCCTTATCCTGTGGCGGTCCTTTCCTGTGGCGGTCCTTTCCTGTGGCTGTCCTTGTCCTGTGGCAGTCCTTTTCTGTGCGGTCCTTTCCTGTGGCAGTCCTTTCCTGTGGCGGTCCTTTTCTGTGCTGTCCATTCCTGTGGCAGTCCTTTCCTGTGGCGGTCCTTTCCTGTGGCGGTCCTTTACTGTGGCGGTCCTTTTCTGTGCGGTCCTTTTCTGTGCTGTCCATTCCTGTGGCAGTCCTTTCCTGTGGCGGTCCTTTACTGTGGCGGTCCTTTACTGTGGCGGTCCTTTTCTGTGCGGTCCTTTCCTGTGGCGGTCCTTTTCTGTGCGGTCCTTTCCTGTGGCGGTCCTTTTCTGTGGCAGTCCTTTCCTGTGGCGGTCCTTTTCTGTGGCGGTCTTTTTCTGTGACGGTCCTTTCCTGTCCTTTTCTGTTGCGGTCTTTTCTGTGGCGGTCCTGTCCTGTGGCGGTCCTTTCCTGTGGTGGTCCTCATGAGAGCCAGTTTCATCTTAGCGCTTGATGGTTTTTGCAACTGCACTTTCAAAGTTCTTGACATTTTCCATATTGACTGGCCTTCATGTCTTAAAGTTATTTTTTTTAAATGTTACCTTTATTTAACTAGGCAAGATTAAGGAAGTGCTATATTCAACGCCTTAGGGAACTTACAAATAAAATCTTGTGTTTGGATATGGCATATTCACATTGTTTATCCGCAGATCTACCAGAACAACGTTTGACACTTCAGACAGAGTTTGATTTTCTTTCAACTAAACAACGCTGAAAATCGCATTAGTAAATCTCGATACCAAAAGTATGACCATGGAGAGAAATCAGGGAAAATGTTAGCACACCAGCTGCATCAGAGAACCTCAAATCAAACCATACCTGAGATAACTGATGAGCTGGGTAACACATGTATTGATGATTTAGAGGTAGATTTATGCTTTCATAACTATTACTCACAATTATACACTTGGTTATACACACTGGTAACGCTACCTTATTCAACACCTTCTTTGAGAACTTAGATATTCCTACAGTTGAACCTGAAATAGCTGCTGAATTGGAGGAACAGTTCTCTGTAGAAGAGATTGTGGCGGTCCTCTCCTCAAATCTATGCAGTGTGGTAAATCCTCTGGGCCCTACCGATTTCCTAGCAAATTTTTACAAACATTATCAGATCAACTTTCTCCTCTCTTGCTTTCTGTATTTGAGGAATCATTCTCCTCAAACTCTTTACCGTCAACAATGAGACAGGCATGTATTTCAGCTATTCTGAAAAAGGAAAAAAAACATTGAGTGTGGTTCATAAAGGCCAATTTCTTTATTCAATTGCGATGTAAAGATACTTTCTAAAATGCTTGCCCGCCGTTTTGAGTCAGTCCTTCCCTCCATTATCTCTACAGATCAAACTGGTTTTGAGTCAGTCCTTCCCTCCATTATCTCTACAGATCAAACTGGTTTTGAGTCAGTCCTTCCCTCCATTATCTCTACAGATCAAACTGGTTGAGTCAGTCCTTCCCTCCATTATCTCTACAGATCAAACTGGCTTCATAAAAAATTGTCATAATTTTTTCAACATCAGACTTCTTTATAATATACTTTATAACCCCTCTTCATCTGACACTCCAGAGATAATGTTATCGCTTGATGCTGAGAATGTCACGACTTCCGCCGAAGTCGGTTCCTCTCCTTGTTCGGGCAGCGCTCGGCGGTCGACGTCGCCGGTCTTCTAGCCATCGCCGATCCACTTTTAATTTTCCATTTGTTTTGTCTTGTTTTCCCACACACCTGGTTTTCATTTCCCTCATTACATGTTGTGTATTTAACCCTCTGTTCCCCCCATGTCTTTGTGTGGAATTGTTTGTTTGTAAGTGCTTGTGCACATGTTGACTGGTGCGCGTCGGGTTTTGAACCCATGTTTGTTATTTCTTTATGCCGTTGGTTTTGAAATTAAACTGCTCCGGCTATTACCTAGTTCTGCTCTCCTGCGTCTGACTTCACCAGTTACTCACCCCTTTACACCTGATTAGTTCTTATCAGACTTGGACTGAAATAGGTTCCGGTACTCATTTTGGGTGCTGGTACTGTTTATATTTGGGTACAGGAGCTCCACAATACTTTTGATCTAATATTCTGCTAAGAGGAAGAGGAGCTCAAGCAGGAGAACATTTGAGGTGCCACTCAAGTCAAGCACTGCTCCTTATCCCTTGAGCAAATAGCCTACAGCTGTGTCTGTTCCCGAGCTGAAGTTCTGCCCCTGAACAAGGCAGTTAACCCACTGTTCCCCCCTGGACCCTGAACAAGGCAGTTAACCCACTGTTCCCCCCTGGACTCTGAACAAGGCAGTTAACCCACTGTTCCCCCCTGGACCCTGAACAAGGCAGTTAACCCACTGTTCCCCCCTGGACCCTGAACAAGGCAGTTAACCCACTGTTCCCCGGCAGGCCGTCACTGCAACTAACAATTTGTTCTTAACTGACTTGCCTAGTTAAATAAAGGTAAAGTTCAATAAAACAAAAACTCTTAAGGGCCCAGAATATTTTATAACATTTTTCAAGTTCGCTAGAGCAAGCTTCTGGCCAGACCTAAGTTAATAGTTGATACAATGTTTCAAGTTGGTTGCAGACAAACCATGCATACCCAATGTGATTTATAGGATATTTATTTTTATCAGGATATTTTCTACCTGCAGGCTGCAATGTTTTTATTTGTTTTTTTCATGTAAGATATTTTTACATAGTTGACAATAGAAGTTACTTTTTAGGTTTATTATTTTCATTTAGATTTGGATAGAATTTAGATTAACCAGAGATTAAAACCTGTTATGGACAGGGGGCAGTGTTTCCACTTTGAACGAATTGCGTACCCAAACGGAATTTCCTCCTACTCTGCCCCAGAAGGTAATAGTGAATTATGTAGAGGCCCTACTGCCTGTAAACACACAGTCCAGTTCATAGTGAATGATGACAGGCCTGTGTGGCAAATGGCTTGTTTGTATAAAGGCCTACTGTAGCTCTGATTGGCTATAGCACACCATTCTGTGTAGACTCTGGTCAATAACAAGATTTCATGTTGCTAAAATGCTGTCAGTTTCCATACGCTTTTATAAAAACGATCACACCCATTAAGTTGGTTGATTCCATTGTCACTCCAAAATGTTCCCCTAATAAAGTTGAATGGCAGATGACTAGATTTATCTCCCAGAGAGTAAATAAAATATTTCACTGTTCTGATTGGCTAAGGAATCCATATGTTGTTCTGGAATATGAACAGAAATACTGGACATTTTGATCTCTTATTATGGTGCTGATTTGACAAAATTACAATCATGGTCTTGAAATGGACTCACATTTTTCTGGTCTCGGGCTTGACTTGGTCTCAGACCCCTTGTCCCCCCCCATTCTTGGTCTCAACTGGAACTCGATTTGCTCCGGTCTTGATCTTGAATCGGTCTAGCTTTAAGGGGTCTCGAACACTACGCTGATGTCATCCGCATTGAGTGAGACTTTATGCTCTTAGCCCCTTCTTCAAAAACCTTTGATAGTGGTGTTATTACGTATGGCTAAAGGCATGATTGCAATGGCAAACAGCTGAGGAGACAGAGGACAACCCTGTCTTGTCCCACGTTGAAGTTGGAGATAGGATGAAAGGTTATTATTTTTGTGTACTGCAGCCATAGAGGAGGAGTAAAGGACTTTGGTACAAGATATAAAATTGGGTCCAAATCGAAATCGTTTGAGAGTATAAAAAGATAATCCCACTCTACAAGATCAAACGCCTCTCTGTCAGGCAGTGGGTGTAGCTGGTGCATGAAGTCAGGCGCAGGAAAGCAGAGATGAGGGAATAACGCACTTTACTTCAGAAATAGCACAATAACAATACCAATGTGCGAACAATAACGGTTGCCACAAAGCACGGGTGAAAACAGCACCCGGAAAAAAACAGCCAGAAACGTACTGACCTGAACAACAAACAATCACACACAAAGACATGGTGGAAACAGTGGGTTAAATACATGACCAGTAATTGGGAAATGAAAACCAGGTGTGTGGGAAACAAAAACAAAAACAACTGAAAATTAAAAATGGATCGGCGATGGCTAGAAGACCGGCGACGTCGACCGCCGAACACCGCCCGAACAAGGAGAGGCATCACCTTCGGCACAAATATAAACGCAACATGTAAAGTGTTGGTCCCATGTTTCATGAGCTGAAATAAAAGATCCCAGAAATTTTCCATACGCACAAAAAGCTTATTTCTCTCAAATTTGGTGCCCGGACTTGAACCCGATCGAACATCTCAGGAGAGATCTGAAAATAGCAGTGAAGCAAAGCTCCCCATCCAACCTGACAGAGCTTGAGAGCATCTGCAGAGAAGAATGAGAGAAACTCCCAAAATACAGGTGTGCCAAGCTTGTAGCATCATACCCAAGAAGTCTTAAGGCTGTAATCGCTGCTAAAAGTGCTTCAACAAAGTACTGAGTAAAGGGTCTGAATACCTAATGTAAATGTGATATTTACATAAGTATATTTTTAAGAAAAGAAATGTGCTTTGTCATTATGAGGTATTGTGTGTAGATTGATGAGGGGGAAAAACAATTGAATCCATTTTAAAATAAGGCTGTAATGTAACAAAAAGTGGAAAAAGTCAAGGGGTCTGAATACTTTCCGAAGGCACTGTATTACCTAAACGTTTATACTTATTTAAATGTATTCCTATTTTTCGAAAAAAAATGTTTTTATCTCCATAGATAAACTGTTGATATCTGGAACAAGAAAAACCCTTGGTAAGAGCAGAGATCTCGTCCCAGAGTGGACTAGCGCTTCCTAACTTTCAATATTATTACTGGGCAGCTAATATAAGAATCATTCTAGATTGGATGACAGAAAGCCCTGATGTTAGAGTCCCCAAAATGGTTGACCTTGGAGAACTCATCCTGTGTCCCCACCTCCTCCAGCTCCCATACTCTGCTCTAAACTACCTGAGCCTGTAATGGTTGACCTTGGAGATCTCATCCTGTGTCCCCACCTCCTCCAGCTCCCATACTCTGCTCTAAACTACCTGAGCCTGTAATGGTTGACCTTGGAGATCTCATCCTGTGTCCCCACCTCCTCCAGCTCCCATACTCTGCTCTAAACTACCTGAGCCTGTAATGGTTGACCTTGGAGATCTCATCCTGTGTCCCTACCTCCTCCAGCTCCCATACTCTGCTCTAAACTACCTGAGCCTGTAATGGTTGACCTTGGAGATCTCATCCTGTGTCCCCACCTCCTCCAGCTCCCATACTCTGCTCTAAACTACCTGAGCCTGTAATGGTTGACCTTGGAGATCTCATCCTGTGTCCCTACCTCCTCCAGCTCCCATACTCTGCTCTAAACTAGCTGAGCCTGTATCCAAATACATTTTTTTTAAACTGTTGTGAAACATTCTCTAAAAATCTGGAAAACAGTTCAGGCCATCGTTTGGTCTCAGTGAATTCTCAACTTCTGCCCCATTATTAAAGAACCATACATTCTCTCCATCATTATTAGACCAGGCGTTTCATATCTGGTCTGGAAAAGGGATCTCCTCACTGAACGACTTGTTCATTGATATGGATTTAGCATCTTTTGAAAAGTTAGTAGAAAAGTTCAATATTCCTAGATCCCATTTCTTTTAGGTACCTACAACTGCGTAGTTTTGTATCTTCATACTCTAGTTACTTCCCATCATGCCCAACTACCTAATTTCTAGACTCCAGTTTTAAAGTGAACCCATATATCAAAGGGAATATACGCTTGGTCTATACGTTACTAAACTCACACAGTCTGGAATCTTTGAAATCTCTTAAGAACCAATGGGAAGATGATTTAGGTGAACAACTTTCAAATTACATTATTCGGCAGAGTATGCTTCAGAGAATACATTCTTCATCCATATGTCTAAGACATGTTGTAATTCAATTTAAAATAGTTCATCGGCTGCATTGGTAAAAAGCCAAAATGATCCAAGCTGAGACCAGAAATAGAACCCACTTGTGACCGATGTAAGCAGGCTCCTGATACTTTATTTACACATGTTTTGGTCATGCACGAACTTGACAGATTTCAGGAAATGAATTTAAAACGTTTTCTAAGATACTGGAGAGATCTACAGAACCTTCTGCCTTTATTGCATCATTCAGAGTGGCACCGCAGGAGGCCCCTCTAGCCAGCTCTATGGAGTGGTACCGCAGGAGGCCCCTCAAGCCAGCTCTATGGAGTGGTACCGCAGGAGGCCCCTCTAGCCAGCTCTATGGAGTGGTACCCAGCCCCTCTAACCAGCTCTATGGAATGGTACCGCAGGAGGCCCCTCTAGCCAGTTCTATGGAGTGGTACCGCAGGAGGCCCCTCTAGCCAGCTCTATGGAGTGGTACCGCAGGAGGACCCTCTAACCAGCTCTATGGAGTGGTACCGCAAGAGGCCCCTCTAGCCAGCTCTATGGAGTGGTACCGCAGGAGGCCCCTCTAGCCAGCTCTATGGAGTGGTACCGCAGGAGGCCCCTCTAACCAGCTCTATGGAATGGTACCGCAGGAGGCCACTCTAGCCAGTTCTATGGAGTGGTACCGCAGGAGGCCCCTCTAAACAGTTCTATGGAGTGGCACCGCAGGAGGCCCCTCTAAACAGCTCTATGGAGTGGCATCGCAGGAGGCCCCTCTAAACATTTCTATGGAGTTGCACCACAGGAGGCCCCTCTAAACAGTTCTATGGAGTGGCACCGCAGGAGGCCCCTCTAAACAGCTCTATGGAGTGGTACAGCAGGAGGCCCCTCTAACCAGTTCTATGGAGTGGCACCGCAGGAGGCCCCTCTAACCAGTTCTATGGAGTGGCACCGCAGGAGGCCCCTCTAAACAGTTATATGGAGTGGCACCGCAGGAGGCCCCTCTAAACAGTTCTATGGAGTGGCACTGCAGGCGGCCCCTCTAAACAGTTCTATGGAGTGGCACCGCAGGAGGCCCCTCTAAACAGTTCTATGGAGTGGCACCGCAGGAGGCCCCTCTAAACAGTTATATGTAGTGGTACCGAAGGAGGCCCCTCTAAACAGTTCTATGGACTGGCACCGCAGGAGGCCCCTCTAAACAGTTCTATGGAGTGGCACCGCAGGAGGCCCCTCTAAACAGTTCTATGGAGTGGCACCGCAGGAGGCCCCTCTAAACAGTTCTATGGAGTGGCACCGCAGGAGGCCCCTCTAAACAGTTCTATGGACTGGCACCGCAGGAGGCCCCTCTAAACAGTTCTATGGAGTGGCACCGCAGGAGGCCCCTCTAAACAGTTCTATGGAGTGGCACCGCAGGAGGCCCCTCTAACCAGTTCTATGGAGTGGCACCGCAGGAGGCCCCTCTAAACAGTTCTATGGAGTGGCACTGCAGGCGGCCCCTCTAAACAGTTCTATGGAGTGGCACCGCAGGAGGCCCCTCTAAACAGTTCTATGGAGTTGCACCACAGGAGGCCCCTCTAAACAGCTCTATGGAGTGGCACCGCAGGAGGCCCCTCTAAACAGTTATATGTAGTGGCACCGCAGGAGGCCCCTCTAAACAGTTCTATGGAGTGGCACCGCAGGAGGCCCCTCTAAACAGTTATATGTAGTGGTACCGAAGGAGGCCCCTCTAAACAGTTATATGGAGTGGCACTGCAGGCGGCCCCTCTAAACAGTTCTATGGAGTGGCACCGCAGGAGGCCCCTCTAAACAGTTATATGGAGTGGCACCGCAGGAGGCCCCTCTAAACAGTTCTATGGAGTGGCACCGCAGGAGGCCCCTCTAAACAGTTCTATGGAGTGGTACCGCAGGAGGCCCCTCTAAACAGTTCTATGGAGTGGTACCGCAGGAGGCCCCTCTAAACAGTTATATGTAGTGGTACCGAAGGAGGCCCCTCTAAACAGTTATATGTACTGGTACCGCAGGAGGCCCCTCTAAACAGTTATATGGGCAACAGGCTGGTGTGTACTACTCTTCTAGCTAGACGTCTGATACTATTTAAGTGGAAGGATGAGTTTCCTCCTACTTTAACCGTTGGATAAAGGAAGTTCAAGCTTGAGAAAATACTCCGTTAGGGGGATCTGCAATTACATTTTATAATATCTGGCAACCTTTCTTATTCTTTGTAGAATACATGGACCCAGCAGCTCCATAAACCAACCCACATTTCTATCACTATCAGCATGGGGGGGTGGGGCTCTGTTAGAGCATGGGGGGTTGGGGTGGGGCTCTGTTAGAGCATGGGGGGTTGGGGCGGGGCTCTGTTAGAGCATGGCGGGTTGGAGCGGGGCTCTGTTAGAGCATGGGGGGGTTGGGGTGGGGCTCTGTTAGAGCATGGGGGTTGGGGTGGGGCTCTGTTAGAGCATGGGGGGTTGGGGTGGGGCTCTGTTAGAGCATGGGGGGTTGGGGTGGGGCTCTGTTAGAGCATGGAGGGTTGGGGTGGGGCTCTGTTAGAGCATGGGGGGTTGGGGTGGGGCTCTGTTAGAGCATGGAGGGTTGGGGCGGGGCTCTGTTAGAGCATGGGGGATTGGGGTGGGGCTCTGTTAGAGCATGGGGGGTTGGGGTGGGGCTCTGGTAGAGCATGGGGGGGTTGAGGTGGGGCTCTGTTAGAGCATGGGGGGTTGGGCTCTGTTAGAGCATGGGGGGTTGGGGTGGGGCTCTGTTAGAGCATGGGGGGGTGGGGCTCTGGTAGAGCATGGGGGGTTGGGGTGGGGCTCTGGTAGAGCATGGGGGGGTGGGGCTCTGTTAGAGCATGGGGGGTTGGGGTGGGGCTCTGTTAGAGCATGGTGGGGTGGGTTGGGTTGGGGTAGTCAGTCCATCTCTCCCGGCTTTTACCTGGGTCAGGGCTTCAAACCAACAACCTTCTGACTACTGGTCCTATTCTGTAATCTTCGTCTACCTACCTCATAGACTGAAACGTTGTAGGAAGGCTGGGTGAACGACAACGCAGAGGAGCTGAGCTGGGCCTGGACGCCGTCGGAGAGGAGGTACAGGAGGTGCAGGAGCAGGAAGTGCAGGAGGAGGAGGAGTTGGGCGGAGCGAGGCAGAGAAGGAGAAGTCTGTATGATGCCCCGAGGGTTCACTGTCATCGCCATCCCATCACTCAGTCAACCTGAAAACAGAGAGAGGAGGAAGAAGATAATTCTTTAAATATTATTGCGATCCTATCTATATGAGCCACGTTACAATTCCCACCAAGTGGGTTAATCCTACAGAATTGGTGCGATGCTTAGGGTGTTTGCTTATCATGTCAGTGCACCCGGTTTGCTTCCCTGCCCCGCTGTTCGCTAAAATATTCACCTGTTACCAGACTTGGGTCACCTTCAAATATTGTTGTCCAATACGTGAGGTGCAAGGTGATGTAGCTTGCCTGGAGCAATGAAAATAAATTGTATCAAAAGTGCAAACTCTTTAAAGGTCGTTTCCCACATATAGATTACGTCTAGTCTTGGATTAAACAGCAAGGTGAAAGGTGAACGAATAATACAAAGTACTCTGAGACCAGGTTGGTGCACAGGATACTTGTGGATTTCAGAACACTATGTTATTTTAATGCTATACCAAGATGTATTCGCCATACGACCAATGAATTAAGTGCCACATTTTAATGTTATTTAACAAAGCTTTTTTGTATTATAATAATTACTTTATTTATTGTGTGTATCTCAACGTAATAGACATACAGGTATTGACCCAGAACTGATTGTTGTTACCTCCAACTGTTGTTAATCTCAAACACACAGAACTAAAATGTTACATAATTACAAAATAAAATTATGTTTTGTGCATCTGTCCACCAGATATTTTATTGTTACCTAAATTAAGACAATGATAACAAATGATCTTTTATAAATAGTGACCTGAATTAACGTTACCATAAATACTAAAATAATAATTATTGTTTAACACATGTGCACTCAAATCACTGAGGGACATCACCACTCACTGTTCAGTTCAGTGGAGCGAACATAAAGACATCCTTCTATTCTTTGCTTTCAAACAATCAAATGGCTTCTTAATACATAGATAGATAGATAGATAGATAGATAGATAGATAGATAGATAGATAGATAGATAGATAGATAGATAGATAGATAGATAGATAGATAGATAGATAGATAGATAGATAGATAGATAGATAGATAGATAGATAGATAGATAGATAGATAGATAGATAGATAGATAGATAGATAGATAGATAGATAGATAGATAGATAGATGGTCCTAGGGCTCTTTTCACAAACACAAACACACCCCACAGAGCCCCAGGACAACAGCACAATTAGACCCAACCAAATCATGAGAAAACAAAAAGATAATTACTTGACACATTGGAAAGAATTAACAAAAAAACTGAGCAAACTAGAATGCTATTTGGCCCTAAACAGAGAGTACACAGTGGCAGAATACCTGACCACTGTGACTGACCCAAACTTAAGGAAAGCTTTGACTATGTACAGACTCAGTGAGCATAGCCTTGCTATTGAGAAAGGCCGCCGTAGGCAGACCTGGCTCTCAAGAGAAGACAGGCTATGTGCACACTGCCCACAAAATGAGGTGGAAACTGAGCTGCACTTCCTAACCTCCTGCCCAATGTATGACCATATTAGAGAGACATATTTCCCTCAGATTACACAGATCCACAAAGAATTCGAAAACAAATCCAATTTTGATAAACTCCCATATCTACTGGGAGAAATTCCACAGTGTGCCATCACAGCAGCAAGATTTGTGACCTGTTGCCACAAGAAAAGGGCAACCAGTGAAGAACAAACACCATTGTAAATACAACCCATATTTATGCTTATTTATTTTAACTTGTGTGCTCTAACCATTTGTACATTGTTACAACACTGCATATATATAATATGACATTTGTAATGTCTTTATTGTTTTGAAACTTCTGTATGTGTAATGTTTACTGTTAATTTTTATTGTTTATTTCACTTTTGTATAATATCTACCTCACTTGCTTTGGCAATGTTAACACATGTTTCCCATGCCAATAAAGCCCCTTGAATTGAATTGAATTGAATTGAATTGAATAGATAGATAGATAGATGTTCTAAAGTAGTGCACTGTTTAGGGAATAGGGTGCCATTAGGGACGAAACCCGGTTGTAATTTGATGGAACCCCACTATGCAATGTTTTCAGATTCACTTTTTGTAGTGTGACATTGCTTCATGAATTTATAATGTAGTGTTTTCTCTCTCTCTCTCTCTCTCTCTCTCTCTCTCTCTCTCTCTCTCTCTCTCTCTCTCTCTCTCTCTCTCTCTCTCTCTCTCTCTCTCTCTCTCTCTCTCTCTCTCTCTCTCTCTCTCTCTGTCTGTCTCTCTCTCTCTCTCTCTCTCTCTGTCTGTCTCTCTCTCTCTCTCTCTCTCTCTCTCTCTCTCTCTCTCTCTCTCTCTCTCTCTGTCTCTCTCTCTCTCTCTCTCTCTCTGTCTGTCTCTCTCTCTAATTCTCTCTCTCTCTCTCTCTCTCTCTCTCTCTCTCTCTCTCTCAATTCAAATCAAGGGCATTATTGGCATGGGAAAATGTAACATTGCCAAAGCAATGTCTCTCTCTCTCTCTCTCTCTCTCTCTCTCTCTCTCTCTCAATTCAAATCAAGGGCATTATTGGCATGGGAAAATGTAACATTGCCAAAGCAATGTCTCTCTCTCTCTCTCTCTCTCTCTCTCTCTCAATTCAAATCAAGGGCATTATTGGCATGAGAAAATTTTACATTTCCAAAGCAATGTCTCTCTCTCTCTCTCTCTCTCTCTCTCTCTCTCTCAATTCAAATCAAGGGCATTATTGGCATGGGAAAATTTAACATTTCCAAAGCAATGTCTCTCTCTCTCATATTTCTAGTGGTATATGGAATACAATGTGTCAAAACAAATAGATTCCTGTCACTAAAAGTACATTCACAGCATAGCATTATTATAGAAGTCCTTTCAGTGGCTAGTACACTACACTGCACGACACACAATAGCTATGCAGATGTTGATTTTTCTTCTCACAGATCAATACAAGAGGTTGCTAAACAGATGCATGGAACCAATGTCACATTATTGTCCAATGAACCAACAGTGTCGCAAATCTATTTGTGTAGAATCAATGATGGAATTCCGATAGATTGTTTTTTCATGCATCACCCGTCCCGGCCAGTCCCGTGCGCGACCTTCTTTCGTTGGATCAGCAGGGGCTCGAGATGATCAGGACACATCCCTCCCACTGTTATTAGTTATTAGCGCGAGTCATTATCCAACTGTGTCAAAGACCTACAATGGATTTTTCTTTTCTTCAGAAGTCAATGTGTAGGCTACGTATGCGTCCCGATTCCACCACTGTACAGATTCTAATATCACCAATAGTTACAATGTAGCCTTTTCAGCTGAACTCAGTAATATTGGACCTCCATCCGGACCACTAACGCACACACATTGATTAACTGAAATGCACGGCTAGCACAACTTCACACAGAAACAAAACTTTAGCCTATAGGAGAATGCATGGCAATATTGCAAACAATTCAAAACAGCCCAGAAACTGTGTCAGTCACATTCAGCCCACACTCTAGACAATTGCTGAGAACAGATCCCAAAGGAAAGAGAGAAAGAGAGAATTTCTTACATTCGGATGAGAGGGGAAAAATCCAAGCAAATTATCTTTAGAGTGCGCGCTTCAACACATCCTATAGGACTGGCGAGTGGCGAAACACACGACGGAGGCACAGAGAGAGCTAAACAGACTCTCTCTCTCTCTTTCTGTCTCTCTCTCTCTCTCTTTCTCCAGTTGAGTCATGTTGTGTTGGTTGAGTAGGCATTGATGTTGACCACCCGGGGCTACGCAGTGCGCGCACACAGATCCCCCTGCCGCGGAACTGAGGTTGCTCCCCACACAGAAACGTACACTACATGACCAAAAGTATGTGGACACCTGCTTGTCGAACATCTCATTCCAAAATCATGGGCATTAATATGGAGTCGTTCCCCACTCTGGAGCATTGCTGCGGGGGGACTTGCTTCCATTCAACCACAAGAGCATAAGTGAGGTTGGGCACTGATGTTGGGCGATTAGGCCTGGCTCACGGTCAGCGTCCCAATTCATCCCAAAGCTGTTCGATGGGGTTGAGGTCAGGGCTCTGTGCAGGCCAGTCAAGATCTTCCACACCGATCTCGACAAACCATTTCTGTATGGACCTTGCTTTGTGCATGGAGGCATTGTTATGCTGAAACAGAAAAGGGCCTTCCCCAAACTGTTGCCACAAAGTTGGAAGCACAGAATCATCTAGAATGCCATTGTATGTTGTAGGGTTAAGATTTCCCTTCACTGGAACTAAGGGGGGCCCGAACCATGAAAAACAGCCCCAGACCACTATTCCTCCTCTGCCAAACTTTACAGTTAGCACTATCCATTCGGGCAGGTAGGGTTCTCCTGGCATCCGCCAAACCCAGATTCATCCTTTGGACTGCCGGATGGTGAAGCGTAATTCATCACTCCAGAGAACGTGTTTCCACTGTTCCAGAGTCCAATGGCAGCGATCTTTACACCACTCTAGCTGACGCTTGGCATTGCGCACGGTGATCTTAGGCTTGTGTGCGGCTGCTCGGCCACGGAAACCCATTTCATGAAGCTCCCAACAAACAGTTATTGTGCTGATGTTGCTTCCAGAGGCCGTTTGGTACTCAGTATTTAGTGTTGCAACAAAGGACAGACGATTTTTTACGCACTCTGCACTGTCCTGTTCTGTGAGCTTGTGTGGCCAACCACTTTAAGGCTGAACCATTGTTGTGCCTAGACATTCACAATAACAGCACTTACAGTCGACCAGGGCAGCTCTAGCAAGGCAGAAATGTGATGAACTGACTTACATTTACATTACATTTAAGTCATTTAGCAGACGCTCTTATCCAGAGCGACTTACAAATTGGAATGTTCATACATATTCATCCTGGTCCCCCCGTGGGGAATGAACCCACAACCCTGGCGTTGCAAGCGCCATGCTCTACCAACTGAGCCACACGGGACCTTGTTGGAAAGGTGTCATCCTATGACCTCTGCCACATTGAAAGTCACTTAGCTCCTCAGTAAAGCCATTCTACTGCCAATGTTTGTCTATGGAGATTGCATAGCAATTTGTTTCAACTTTATACACCTGCCAGCAACGGGTTTGGCTGCAATAGCCAAATCCACAAATTTGAAGTGGTGTCCTCATACTTTTGTATAAATACTGTATCAGTATTAGGAAGAATTATGATGTAAATGTTCTGATGATTATTGCCCATTTGAGGCACTCCGCTAGCAATGCTTAGTAGGCTCGCACACCATATAAGACTAGTACAATAGCAATGACCGCCTACTTTGATTCATTTTTTCCATTACACATACCAATGTTGCTGTTTCTTTATTTGGTAGTTTAATGCTGAGAAAAGTTCATAAGCATTGTATTATCAGAGTGTAACTGCCAAAATGGTTCAACATTAAACGGACAGAATGACGGACCACTTTCTTCAATAGTGTCACTTAATCAGAAGCGCACCGCCGAAATTTCTTGACATTGTACGATGTGTATTTTTCGAAGCGGTCGTTGTTCTCGATGTTTCCCGAGTCATATCGGTCATTTCCGGAAGTATCAGAAAACGGATGCACGAATAAGTTGTCAGGCTAGCTCCACGTCTTTTATCCTCAACATCTTAATTAATCGGTTCATCCGTTTACAGTGGGTTTGATGTAACTTTGTTGTTAGTACCATGTCGCTTCTGTGTTACAACAAAGGATGTGGTGAACGTTTTGAGGCAGACAACAACCCCGATGGTAAGCTAGCCAACGTTAGCCTAGCTACTGTAACAGTAGCTAGTTAACTTGAACTACTTGGTGATAAAGCATTTATTTAGCCGTACGATTAGCTAGCTAACACGTTGAACAATATCAAATGTGATCTATGCTGATGCCTAGTCATTTTACCCTGCCCATTGATCTGTCACTTGTATAGTTTATTCCTCTTCTTGCTATTTGGATTTGTATATAGATTTTTAAACTCTGAATCAATGGGAAGGGCTCCTATGTAAGTATTTCAATGTAGTCTACACCTGTTGTATTTGGCGCATGTGAAAAAAAATACAATTTGATTTGGTTTGATTTAGCCAGTCAACTTTTGATTCTTAGCTAGCAGTGTTACAGTACAGTAGCTAACGTTAGCTAGCTATCTACCTTGCCGCGTAGGTCTCTAGTAGTTACTGTTACTAGCAACGTTAGCAAGTACTCTGTTTTAATGTGAATACCCACGTTTAGGGGACTATCGTTATCATTTAAATAGTGACGGGATGATTTGATAGCGGAGCGCCGACACGTTGATACAGTTATCATAGCACTAACGTTACTGTACGGATTCGACACAACGTATCGATGCTTGTATCGAAGTAAAGGAAGAGATAGGGCCAAAATATGTCTCCCTCCAGCATGTGGCGTTTTTTCGTTGTTTCGCACACCAAGCAAGGAATTGTTGTATGTAGGGCTTATTTGCTACGTGAAGTTTCATTTAATCGAATGGAAGTTTCGTAATGCTTAAATTGTTACCAGTTTTCGGATTTAAATAGGACAAGCGACACCCCGGAAATTTTGATTCAAAAAAAGCTTTATATCGGAGATGGCTATGCATATTCATGATTGAGGCTAGTTGTATAGCATCTATACATTGAATACGGGTGGCTGACGTCAACAACCCTCATCGAATATTCAAAATATGATTGCAATACGTAGTGCTGCGTCTACGTGATGACGTTTGAATTTTCTTCTTTGGGTGTTATGTCGAACTACACCCGAGCTTTGTTGTCGCCACCAACTGGACTGGGGGAAAAAAACATTTACAAAAGAAAAGTAAATTCCATACTTGCAGGGGAAAATCTGCCTTAGCTAGCTAACTGCTAGGAGGATGTCATGCCATTGGAGGAGTGAATGAGTGACTGTGACTTTTCCCCCACATATCGTTTTCCGGTGGCTATAACGTTACACAGCTAGAGATGCAGTTATCATTTGGTTATCCAGTTAACATATCTCTTGCGTTCTTAAATTCACTCTGGCTATCTGCTCTGATTTCAGAGCACTCTCGTCTGAGTGTGCCAGAGTGCAGAATAACTGATGAATTTACAAATGCCTTAACACCGGCAGAATATGACAGCAAACGTAGGCACAAAAAAAAGGTAAGGTTAGTTAAGAACGCTCTAGATAACCAGCTCTGCTACGGCAATGGTCAGTGAGGTGTTTTCTCATTTGTGTCTGGAAGTAGCTAACAAGCTAGCCAGCTTTAGCCAGTTAGCTTGGGTGCTTCCCCATTCTGTATCAATGCAATTTTTGCCGGCCAACTAGCTGAAACAGTTTGAGAGGGTTTATCTCATGTTCCTTCGTTAGATTTTAGCTCATCTTGCTCTGGCTAGCATTAGTTGTTGATCTTGCTGTTGTTGATGTATTTAACAGAGGGAGAGAGAGCGTACCGTTTTCATGTTGTTATTTATTTTATTTTTGATTTATTTCACCTTTATTTAACCAGGTTGGCCAGTTTAGAACAAGTTTTCGTTTACAACTGCGACCTGGCCAAGATAAAGCAAAGCAGTGCGACAAAAACAACACAGAGTTACACATAAACAAACGTACAAACGTACAGTCAATAACACAATAGAAAAAATCTATATACAGTGTGTGCAAATGTAGTAAGGAGGTAAGGCAATAAATAGGCCATAGTGGCGAAGTAATTACAATTTAGCAATTAACACTGGAGTGAAAGATGTGCAGATGAGGATGTGCAAGTAGAGATACTGGGGTGCAAAAGAGCTATAAAAAAATATATATATATGGAGATGAGGTAGTTGGTTGGATGGGATATTTACAGATGGGCTATGTACAGGTAGCGATCGGAAAGCTTCTCTGACAGCTGACACTTAAAGTTAGTGAGGGGAAATAAGACTCTCCAGCTTCAGTGATTTTTTGCAGTTCGTTCCAGTCATTGGCAGCAGAGAACTGGAAGGAAAGGCGACCAAAGGAGGAATTGGCTTTGGGGGTGACCAGTGAAATATACCTGCTGGAGCGCGTGCTACGGGGGGGTGTTGCTATGGTGACCAGTGCGCTGAGATAAGGTGGGGCTTTACCTAGCAAAGACTTATAGATGATCTGGAGCCAGTGGGTTTGGCGACGAATATGTAGCGAGGACCAGCCAACGAGAGCATACAGGTCACAGTGGTGGGTAGTATATGGGGCTTTGGTGACAAAATGGATGGCACTGTGATAGACTGCATCCAATTTGCTGAGTAGAGTGTTGGAGGCTATTTTGTAAATGACATCGCCGAAGTCAAGGATTGGTAGGATAGTCCGTTTTACGAGGTTATGTTTGGCAGTATGAGTGAAGGATGCTTTGTTGCGAAATAGGAAGCAGATTCTAGATTTATTTTTGGATTGGAGATGCTTAATGTGAGTCTGGAAGGAGAGTTTACAGTCTAACCAGACACCTAGGTATCCACATATTCTAAGTCAGAACCGTCCAGAGTACTGATGCTGGACGGGCGGGCAGTGATCGGTTGAAGAGCATGCACTTAGTTTTACTTATATTTAAGAGCAATTGGAGGCCACGGAAGGAGAGTTGTATGGCATTGAAGCATGTTTGGAGGTTAGTTAACACAGTGTGCAAGGAAGGGCCAGAAGTATACAGAATGGTGTTGTCTGCGTAGAGGTGGATCAGAGAATCACCAGCAGAGAGAGCGACATCATTGATGTATACAGAGAAGAGAGTCGGTCCGAGAATTGAACCCTGTGGCACCCCCATAGAGACTGCCAGAGGTCCGGACAACAGGCCCTGCGATTTGACACATGGAACTCTGAAAGAGAACTAGTTGGTGAACCAGGATGAGGCAATAATTAGAAAAACCAAGGCTGTTGAGTATGCCAATAAGAATGTGGTGATTGACAGAGTCGAAAGCCTTGGCCAGGTCGATGAATACGGCTGCACATTTAATGTCTCTTATCAATTGCGGTTATGATATCGTTTAGGACCTTGAGCGTGGCTGAGGTGCACTCATAACCAGCTCTGAAACCAGATTGCATAGCGGAGAAGGTACGGTGGGATTCGAAGTGGTCGGTAATCTGTTTGTTAACTTGGCTTTCGAAGACCTTAGAAAGGCAGGGAAAGATAGATATAGGTCTGTAGCAATTTGGGTCTAGAGTGTCTCCCCCTTTAAATATGGGGATGACCGCGGCAGCTTTCCAATCTTTGGGAATCTCAGACGATACAAAAGAGAGGTTGAACAGGCTAGTAATAGAGGTTGCAACAATTTCAGCAGATTATTTGAAAAAGAGTGGGTCCAGATTCTCTAGCCCGGCTGATTTGTAGGGGTCCAGGTTTTGCAGTTCTTTAAGAACATCAGCTATCTGGATTTAGGTGAAGGAGAGGGAGGCTCTGGCGAGTTGCTGTGGGGAGTGCAGGGCTGTTGACCGGGGTAGGGGTAGCCAGGTGGAAAGCATGGCCAGCCGTAGAAAAATGCTTATTGAAATTCTCAATTATAGTGGATTTATCGGTTGTGACAGTGTTTCCTAGCCTCAGAGCAGTGGGCAGCTGGGAGGAGGTGCTCTTATTCTCCATGAACTTTACAATGTCCCAGAACTTTTTTGAATATGTGTTTACAGGATGCAAATTTCTGTTTGAAAAAGCTAGCCTTTGCTTTCCTAACTGACTGTGTATATTTTTTCCTGACTTCCCTCAAAGGTTGCATATCACGGGGGCTATTCGATGCTAATGCAGAACGCCACAGGATGTTTTTGTGCTGGTCAAGGGCAGTCAGGTCTGGAGAGAACCAAGGGCTATATCTGTTCCTGGTTCTACATTTTTTGAAAGGGGCGTTATTTAAGATTTAAGATATTTAAGATATTTTGCTTATTTAAGATGGTGAGGAAGGCACTTTTAAAGAATGACCAGGCATCCTCTACTGACGGGATGAGTTCAATATCCTTCCAGGATACCCGGGCCAGGTTGATTAGTAAGGCCTGCTCGCTGAAGTGTTTTAGGGAGCGTTTGATAGTGATGAGGGGTGGTCGTTTGACCGCAGACCCATTACGGATGCAGGCAATGAGGCAGTGATCGCTGAGATCTTGGTTGCAAACAGCAGAGGTGTATTTGGAGGGCAAGTTGGTTAGGATGATATCTATGAGGGTGGCCGTGTTTACGGATTGGGGGTTGTACCTGGTGAGTTCATTGACAATTTGTGAGAGATTGAGGGCATAAAGCTTAGATTGTAGGATGGCCGGGGTGTTAAGCATGTCCCAGTTTAGGTCACCTAGCAGCACGAGTTCTGAAGATAGATGGGGGGCAATCAATTCACATATGGTGTCCAGGGCACAGCTGGGGGTCTATAGCAACGGTGAGAGACTTGTTTCTGAAAAGGTAGATTTTTAAAAGTAGAAGCTCAAATTGTTTGGGCACAGACCTGGATAGTAGGACAGAACTCTGCAGGCTATCTCTGCAGTAGATTGCCACTCCGCCCCATTCGGCAGTTCTATCTTGTCGGAAAATGTTATAGTTAGGGATGGACATTTCAGGGTTTTTGGTGGCCTTCCTAAACCAGGATTCAGACGCGGCTAGGACATCAGGGTTGGCAGAGTGTGCTAAAGCATTGAATAAAACAAACTTAAGGAGGAGGCTTCTAATGTCTTGGGGGTATGATATAAAATGCTAACCTCCCCTGTTATTGTAATGGTGAGAGGTTAGCATGTCTTGGGGGTATGATATAAAATGCTAACCTCCCCTGCTATTGTAATGGTACGAGGTTAGCATGTCTAGGGGGTATGATATAAAATGCTAACCTCCCCTGCTATTGTAATGGTGAGAGGTTAGCATGTCTTGGGTGTATGATATAAAATGCTAACCTCCCCTGCTATTGTAATGGTACGAGGTTAGCATGTCTTTGGGGTATGATATAAAATGCTAACCTCCCCTGTTATTGTAATGGTACGAGGTTAGCATGTCTTGGGTGTATGATAATGAAATGCTAACCTCCCCTGTTATTGTAATGGTGAGAGGTTAGCATGTCTTGGGTGTATGATAATGAAATGCTAACCTCCCCTGTTATTGTTATCTTAACTTTCACTCATCATTATTCACGGTTCGCTCAGGATTATCCATAATAATTTTAGCATCTTCATTCATGTAGAAGTGTTTAGAAACATTATATTCGTATTTAGGACATTTGCTTTGAAACAGCTAATCTCCTGTCAGTCCCATGATAAAACCGTCAAATATTCTCTCTGACTCATGGCAAAAATGTGTAGAATTGCAGGAAATTTGTTTTGAAATCGCAATTTTTCTTTTAGCCCCATGATAAAATGTTTAAAGTTGCAGGAAATTTGCTCTCAAACATAAGTTTTTTTTAAATCTGCGGTCGAGAGGCAAAGGCAAACCCTTTGCCTTGCCCACTCCCCCCCAGCCACCGCTGCTGGAAATAATCCTAGGGGAAACACTGCAGTAGTTGCAATGATAAATGGCTAGTTGTTGGAGCTACATGTTACCTGCTCGCCTTACACAGCTCTCCGTCAGCTAGCTACACAGTTATTAGCAGTACGTCTGGGCTAGTTGCTAGCTAGCTACTACAGTGAGTCACAGGTGATAGTTCTCTCTGATATTGTCTGTTTCTGTCTGTCTTGTTAATGTTATAGCTTCAGGTGAGACAACACTGATGTCAAGATATTACACACTAAGATGCATGGAAACTGCATGTCCAATAGAAATCCTCAATCACAAATATACTTGATCCCCCCCATAGTGTCAAGATGATCATATGGCAGCATTGTTATGACCGAACTCTTGGCTGGTGCTGTGTAAGCCAGGTTTATGTTCAGTCTGGTCAAGTGTAATACAGACCTCTCTCTCTGTCTCCCTCTCTCTCTCTCTCTCCCTCTCTCTCTCTCTCTGTCTCCCTCTCTCTCTCTCTCTCTCTCTCTCTCTCTCTCTCTCTCTCTGTCTCCCTCTCTCTCTCTCTCTCTCTCTCTCTCTCTCTCTGTCTCCCTCTCTCTCTCCCTCTCTCTCTCTCTCTCTCTCTCTCTCTCTCTCTCTCTGTCTCCCTCTCTCTCTGTCTCCCTCTCTCTCTGTCTCCCTCTCTCTCTTTCTCCCTCTCTCTCTGTCTCTCTTATTAGACGCCTGTACCCACCACCCTGGAGTTCCTGTGTTCCACGATGCACTGAAGGTAAATACACACATAGACTCACTCTCTCTCACTCTGACAACCTCCTGTCTGTCTCTCCAGGGCTGGTCTCTCTCTCTGACAACCTCCTGTCTGTCTCCTCTTCAGGGCTGGTCTCTCTCTGACAACATCCTGTCTGTCTCCTGTCTTTCTCCTGTCTGTCTCTTCTCCAGGGCTGGTCTCTCTCTCTGACAACCTCCTGTCTGTCTCCTCTTCAGGGCTGGTCTCTCTCTCTGACAACATCCTGTCTGTCTCCTGTCTTTCTCCTTTCTGTCTCCTCTTCAGGGCTGGTCTCTCTCTGACAACCTCCTGTCTGTCTCCTGTCTTTCTCCTGTCTGTCTCTTCTCCAGGGCTGGTCTCTCTCTCTGACAAGCTCCTGTCTGTCTCTCCAGGGCTGGTCTCTCTCTCTGACAACCTCCTAGTCTTGTCTCTTCAGGGCTGGTCTCTCTCTGACAACCTCCTGTCTGTCTCTTCTCCAGGGCTGGTCTCTCTCTCTGACAACCTCCTGTCTGTCTCTCCAGGGCTGGTCTCTCTCTGACAACCTCCTGTCTGTCTCCTGTCTTTCTCCTGTCTGTCTCTTCTCCAGGGCTGGTCTCTCTCTCTGACAACCTCCTGTCTGTCTCTTCTCCAGGGCTGGTCTCTCTCTCTGACAACCTCCTGTCTGTCTCTCCAGGGCTGGTCTCTCTCTGACAACCTCCTGTCTGTCTCCTGTCTTTCTCCTGTCTGTCTCTTCTCCAGGGCTGGTCTCTCTCTCTGACAACCTCCTGTCTGTCTCCTCTTCAGGGCTGGTCTCTCTCTCTGACAACATCCTGTCTGTCTCCTGTCTTTCTCCTGTCTGTCTCTTCAGGGCTGGTCTCTCTCTGACAACCTCCTGTCTGTCTCTTCAGGGCTGGTCTCTCTCTCTGACAACCTCCTGTCTGTCTCTTCAGGGCTGGTCTCTCTCTCTGACAACCTCCTGTCTGTCTCTTCAGGGCTGGTCTCTCTCTCTGACAACCTCCTGTCTGTCTCTTCAGGGCTGGTCTCTCTCTCTGACAAGCTCCTGTCTGTCTCTCCAGGGCTGGTCTCTCTCTCTGACAACCTCCTGTCTGTCTCCTGTCTTTCTCCTGTCTGTCTCTTCTCCAGGGCTGGTCTCTCTCTCTGACAACCTCCTGTCTGTCTCCTCTTCAGGGCTGGTCTCTCTCTCTGACAACCTCCTGTCTGTCTCCTGTCTTTCTCCTGTCTGTCTCTTCTCCAGGGCTGGTCGTGCTGTAAGAGGAGAACCACGGACTTCTCCGACTTCCTCAGCATTGCTGTAAGTTAAACCTCTTGTTGTCGTGACAACGGTGACAGAATGGCTACCAGGTTATCCCAGCAGTAAGTGCTTCAGGTGTTTGTGCCCGGATCCTTCCGGTGCTGGATGATTCGTTTATGTCTGTGCCCAAATGGCACCCTATTCCCTAGGGATGGCACCCTATTCCCTAGGGGTGGCACCCTATTCCCTAGGGGTGGCACCCTATTCCCTAGGGGTGGCACCCTATTCCCTAGGGATGGCACCCTATTCCCTAGGGGTGGCACCCTATTCCCTAGGGGTGGCACCCTATTTCCTAGGGGTGGCACCCTATTCCCTAGGGGTGGCACCCTATTCCCTAGGGGTGGCACCCTATTCCCTAGGGGTGGCACCCTATTCCCTAGGGGTGGCACCCTATTCCCTAGGGGTGGCACCCTATTCCCTAGGGGTGGCACCCTATTCCCTAGGGGTGGCACCCTATTACGAATATTAGAATTTCTGAACGGACAATACTTAGGGAGAGTAAAAAAGAAATGGGTATTTATGATCAACCAGCAGGTAGGCTGCTGTTTCATATGAATGGAGTTGTTGTTGACAAGGGGAGTGCAGCAAAATAGCCTCGATTTGCCTTGCTAGCTAGCTATGTAACTTTGCTTGCTAGTGTAGTTAGCTATCTTCTTTACAACGAGTTGATGCAGTCAAGACAGACCCTACCAAATGGTATGATGGATAACCTATGGCAGCAACTAATTTGTCGGTTTGGTTACTTCCTCTCTCTCTATCCCTGCCACAGCCATAGACTGTCTCACACACCGGACCCTGCTCCTCTCTAGCCTCTCACCCCCAAGCAGAGGACCTCTCTCTCTGTCTCTCTCTCTGTCTCTCTCTCTCTGTCTCTCTCTCTCTCTGTCTCTCTCTCTCTCTGTCTCTCTCTCTCTCTCTCTCTCTCTCTGTCTCTCTCTGTCTCTGTCTCTCTCTCTGTCTCTCTCTCTGTCTCTCTCTCTGTCTCTGTCTCTCTCTCTGTCTCTCTCTCTGTCTGAATGTAACGGAGATCAGAACCTGCCTTAATCTCACTCCACAGCTAGCTTGAAATGTTGCCATTGGTGCTATCCAATAGGATCCTTTTTGTTTTGTAGGTTGTCAAGCAGGCAGTCATGAGAGTGAGGTAGAGGGACCCTTGTTCACCTGAAGCCCAGTCAGAGGCAGGTTCAGGGAGGCTGTATGCTAAGCCAGCACACTGTTTACATGAGGGTTAGTTTACTGCTGTGTTTGTCAGGGTTTTAGGGTTAGGTAGTAACTATACTGTGTGTGTGTGTGTGTGTGTGTGTGTGTGTGTGTGTGTGTGTGTGTGTGTGTGTGTGTGTGTGTGTGTGTGTGTGTGTGTGTGTGTGTGTGTGTGTGTGTGTGTGTGTGTGTGTGTGTGTGTGCAGGGCTGCACCAAAGGTCCCCACAACCAGGAGAAGCCACCTGAGCCTGTGAAACCAGACGTGACGTCATCAGAAGACAAGGAGGGAGCTGAGGACCTCAAACCAAAGTTCAGCGAGTTCACCATCTCTGCTCCCAAACCCCTGGAGTCCATACGCAGACCCAGGTAGGTCAGGGGTTAGAGTTCACCATCTCTGCTCCCAAACCCCTGGAGTCCATACGCAGACCCAGATAGGTCAGGGGTTAGAGTTCACCATCTCTGCTCCCAAACCCCTGGAGTCCATACGCAGACCCAGGTAGGTCAGGGGTTAGAGTTCACCATCTCTGCTCCCAAACCCCTGGAGTCCATACGCAGACCCAGGTAGGTCAAGAGGTTAGAGTTCACCATCTCTGCTCCCAAACCCCTGGAGTCCATACGCAGACCCAGGTAGGTCAGGGGTTAGAGTTCACCATCTCTGCTCCCAAACCCCTGGAGTCCATACGCAGACCCAGGTAGGTCAGGGGTTAGAGTTGAGTCCATACGCAGACCCAGGTAGGTCAGGGGTTAGAGTTGAGTCCATACGCAGACCCAGATAGGTCAGGGGTTAGAGTTGAGTCCATACGCAGACCCAGGTAGGTCAGGGGTTAGAGTTCAAGCTCTTCAACTCCCTCCTGGTATTTTATTTCGCGTGACATCGGGACATTCATTGTGTAGTTGCTTCTCTCTGTTTTTATTGTTGATGTTTGTTGTTGTTGATGTTTATGCTGTTGGTTGTTGTTCCCAGTCCAGATGAGCCAGTGGTCAGACTGCAGCGGAAGATCTCTCCCTCTCTGAGACAGGCTCTGGAGAAACTGAAGCTGTCTGAGGACAATCTTACTGAGAAGAAAAGTAGGGACACTACCCCTCCTCTTTTCTCATTTCATCATCCTCTCATCTTCTCCTCGCCTCAGAGATAACC
>NC_092109.1:46305592-46390592 GCF_045679555.1 Salvelinus alpinus
CTTCATTACATCAGGACATAACAGTAACTAGTCTTCATAACCTCAGTACAGTACATAACAGTAACTAGTCTTCATTACATCAGGACATAACAGTAACTAGTCTTCATTACATCAGGACATAACAGTAACTAGTCTTCATTACATCAGGACATAACAGTAACTAGTCTTCATTACATCAGGACATAACAGTAACTAGTCTTCATTACATCAGGACATAACAGTAACTAGTCTTCATTACATCAGGCCATAACAGTAACTAGTCTTCATTACATCAGGACATAACAGTAACTAGTCTTCATTACATCAGGACATAACAGTAACTAGTCTTCATTACATCAGGCCATAACAGTAACTAGTCTTCATTACATCAGGACATAACAGTAACTAGTCTTCATTACATCAGGACATAACAGTAACTAGTCTTCATTACATCAGGACATAACAGTAACTAGTCTTCATTACATCAGGACATAACAGTAACTAGTCTTCATTACATCAGGACATAACAGTAACTAGTCGCCATTACATCAGGACATAACAGTAACTAGTCTTCATTACATCAGGCCATAACAGTAACTAGTCTTCATTACATCAGGCCATAACAGTAACTAGTCTTCATTACATCAGGACATAACAGTAACTAGTCTTCATTACATCAGGACATAACAGTAACTAGTCTTCATTACATCAGGACATAACAGTAACTAGTCTTCATTACATCAGGACATAACAGTAACTAGTCTTCATTACATCAGGACATAACAGTAACTAGTCTTCATTACATCAGGCCATAACAGTAACTAGTCTTCATTACATCAGGACATAACAGTAACTAGTCTTCATTACATCAGGACATAACAGTAACTAGTCTTCATTACATCAGGACATAACAGTAACTAGTCTTCATTACATCAGTATAGGACATAACAGTAACTAGTCTTCATTACATCAGGACATAACAGTAACTAGTCTTCATTACATCAGGACATAACAGTAACTAGTCTTCATTACATCAGGACATAACAGTAACTAGTCTTCATTACATCAGTATAGGACATAACAGTAACTAGTCTTCATTACATCAGGCCATAACAGTAACTAGTCTTCATTACATCAGGACATAACAGTAACTAGTCTTCATTACATCAGTATAGGACATAACAGTAACTAGTCTTCATTACATCAGGACATAACAGTAACTAGTCTTCATTACATCAGTATAGGACATAACAGTAACTAGTCTTCATTACATCAGGCCATAACAGTAACTAGTCTTCATTACATCAGGACATAACAGTAACTAGTCTTCATTACATCAGGACATAACAGTAACTAGTCTTCATTACATCAGGCCATAACAGTAACTAGTCTTCATTACATCAGGACATAACAGTAACTAGTCTTCATTACATCAGGACATAACAGTAACTAGTCTTCATTACATCAGGACATAACAGTAACTAGTCTTCATTACATCAGTATAGGACATAACAGTAACTAGTCTTCATTACATCAGGACATAACAGTAACTAGTCTTCATTACATCAGGACATAACAGTAACTAGTCTTCATTACATCAGGACATAACAGTAACTAGTCTTCATTACATCAGGACATAACAGTAACTAGTCTTCATTACATCAGGCCATAACAGTAACTAGTCTTCATTACATCAGGACATAACAGTAACTAGTCTTCATTACATCAGGACATAACAGTAACTAGTCTTCATTACATCAGGACATAACAGTAACTAGTCTTCATTACATCAGTATAGGACATAACAGTAACTAGTCTTCATTACATCAGGCCATAACAGTAACTAGTCTTCATTACATCAGGACATAACAGTAACTAGTCTTCATTACATCAGGACATAACAGTAACTAGTCTTCATTACATCAGGCCATAACAGTAACTAGTCTTCATTACATCAGGACATAACAGTAACTAGTCTTCATTACATCAGGACATAACAGTAACTAGTCTTCATTACATCAGGACAGGACATAACAGTAACTAGTCTTCATTACATCAGGACAGGACATAACAGTAACTAGTCTTCATTACATCAGGACATAACAGTAACTAGTCTTCATTACATCAGGACATAACAGTAACTAGTCTTCATTACATCAGGACATAACAGTAACTAGTCTTCATTACATCAGGCCATAACAGTAACTAGTCTTCATTACATCAGGACATAACAGTAACTAGTCTTCATTACATCAGGACATAACAGTAACTAGTCTTCATTACATCAGGACATAACAGTAACTAGTCTTCATTACATCAGTATAGGACATAACAGTAACTAGTCTTCATTACATCAGGACATAACAGTAACTAGTCTTCATTACATCAGGACATAACAGTAACTAGTCTTCATTACATCAGGACATAACAGTAACTAGTCTTCATTACATCAGTATAGGACATAACAGTAACTAGTCTTCATTACATCAGGCCATAACAGTAACTAGTCTTCATTACATCAGGACATAACAGTAACTAGTCTTCATTACATCAGGACATAACAGTAACTAGTCTTCATTACATCAGGACATAACAGTAACTAGTCTTCATTACATCAGGACATAACAGTAACTAGTCTTCATTACATCAGGACATAACAGTAACTAGTCTTCATTACATCAGGACATAACAGTAACTAGTCTTCATTACATCAGGACATAACAGTAACTAGTCTTCATTACATCAGGACATAACAGTAACTAGTCTTCATTACATCAGGCCATAACAGTAACTAGTCTTCATTACATCAGGACATAACAGTAACTAGTCTTCATTACATCAGGACATAACAGTAACTAGTCTTCATTACATCAGGACATAACAGTAACTAGTCTTCATTACATCAGGCCATAACAGTAACTAGTCTTCATTACATCAGGACATAACAGTAACTAGTCTTCATTACATCAGGACATAACAGTAACTAGTCTTCATTACATCAGGACATAACAGTAACTAGTCTTCATTACATCAGGCCATAACAGTAACTAGTCTTCATTACATCAGGACATAACAGTAACTAGTCTTCATTACATCAGGCCATAACAGTAACTAGTCTTCATTACATCAGGACATAACAGTAACTAGTCTTCATTACATCAGGACATAACAGTAACTAGTCTTCATTACATCAGGACATAACAGTAACTAGTCTTCATTACATCAGGACATAACAGTAACTAGTCTTCATTACATCAGGACATAACAGTAACTAGTCTTCATTACATCAGGACATAACAGTAACTAGTCTTCATTACATCAGGCCATAACAGTAACTAGTCTTCATTACATCAGGACATAACAGTAACTAGTCTTCATTACATCAGGCCATAACAGTAACTAGTCTTCATTACATCAGGACATAACAGTAACTAGTCTTCATTACATCAGGACATAACAGTAACTAGTCTTCATTACATCAGGACATAACAGTAACTAGTCTTCATTACATCAGGACATAACAGTAACTAGTCTTCATTACATCAGGCCATAACAGTAACTAGTCTTCATTACATCAGGACATAACAGTAACTAGTCTTCATTACATCAGGACATAACAGTAACTAGTCTTCATTACATCAGGACATAACAGTAACTAGTCTTCATTACATCAGTATAGGACATAACAGTAACTAGTCTTCATTACATCAGGACATAACAGTAACTAGTCTTCATTACATCAGGACATAACAGTAACTAGTCTTCATTACATCAGGACATAACAGTAACTAGTCTTCATTACATCAGTATAGGACATAACAGTAACTAGTCTTCATTACATCAGGCCATAACAGTAACTAGTCTTCATTACATCAGGACATAACAGTAACTAGTCTTCATTACATCAGGACATAACAGTAACTAGTCTTCATTACATCAGGCCATAACAGTAACTAGTCTTCATTACATCAGGACATAACAGTAACTAGTCTTCATTACATCAGGCCATAACAGTAACTAGTCTTCATTACATCAGGACATAACAGTAACTAGTCTTCATTACATCAGGACATAACAGTAACTAGTCTTCATTACATCAGGACATAACAGTAACTAGTCTTCATTACATCAGGACATAACAGTAACTAGTCTTCATTACATCAGGACATAACAGTAACTAGTCTTCATTACATCAGGACATAACAGTAACTAGTCTTCATTACATCAGGCCATAACAGTAACTAGTCTTCATTACATCAGGACATAACAGTAACTAGTCTTCATTACATCAGGCCATAACAGTAACTAGTCTTCATTACATCAGGACATAACAGTAACTAGTCTTCATTACATCAGGACATAACAGTAACTAGTCTTCATTACATCAGGACATAACAGTAACTAGTCTTCATTACATCAGGACATAACAGTAACTAGTCTTCATTACATCAGGCCATAACAGTAACTAGTCTTCATTACATCAGGACATAACAGTAACTAGTCTTCATTACATCAGGACATAACAGTAACTAGTCTTCATTACATCAGGACATAACAGTAACTAGTCTTCATTACATCAGTATAGGACATAACAGTAACTAGTCTTCATTACATCAGGACATAACAGTAACTAGTCTTCATTACATCAGGACATAACAGTAACTAGTCTTCATTACATCAGGACATAACAGTAACTAGTCTTCATTACATCAGTATAGGACATAACAGTAACTAGTCTTCATTACATCAGGCCATAACAGTAACTAGTCTTCATTACATCAGGACATAACAGTAACTAGTCTTCATTACATCAGGACATAACAGTAACTAGTCTTCATTACATCAGGACATAACAGTAACTAGTCTTCATTACATCAGGACATAACAGTAACTAGTCTTCATTACATCAGGACATAACAGTAACTAGTCTTCATTACATCAGGCCATAACAGTAACTAGTCTTCATTACATCAGGACATAACAGTAACTAGTCTTCATTACATCAGGACATAACAGTAACTAGTCTTCATTACATCAGGCCATAACAGTAACTAGTCTTCATTACATCAGGACATAACAGTAACTAGTCTTCATTACATCAGGACATAACAGTAACTAGTCTTCATTACATCAGGACATAACAGTAACTAGTCTTCATTACATCAGTATAGGACATAACAGTAACTAGTCTTCATTACATCAGGACATAACAGTAACTAGTCTTCATTACATCAGGACATAACAGTAACTAGTCTTCATTACATCAGGACATAACAGTAACTAGTCTTCATTACATCAGTATAGGACATAACAGTAACTAGTCTTCATTACATCAGGCCATAACAGTAACTAGTCTTCATTACATCAGGACATAACAGTAACTAGTCTTCATTACATCAGGACATAACAGTAACTAGTCTTCATTACATCAGGCCATAACAGTAACTAGTCTTCATTACATCAGGACATAACAGTAACTAGTCTTCATTACATCAGGACATAACAGTAACTAGTCTTCATTACATCAGGACATAACAGTAACTAGTCTTCATTACATCAGTATAGGACATAACAGTAACTAGTCTTCATTACATCAGGACATAACAGTAACTAGTCTTCATTACATCAGGACATAACAGTAACTAGTCTTCATTACATCAGGACATAACAGTAACTAGTCTTCATTACATCAGGACATAACAGTAACTAGTCTTCATTACATCAGGCCATAACAGTAACTAGTCTTCATTACATCAGGACATAACAGTAACTAGTCTTCATTACATCAGGACATAACAGTAACTAGTCTTCATTACATCAGGACATAACAGTAACTAGTCTTCATTACATCAGTATAGGACATAACAGTAACTAGTCTTCATTACATCAGGCCATAACAGTAACTAGTCTTCATTACATCAGGACATAACAGTAACTAGTCTTCATTACATCAGGACATAACAGTAACTAGTCTTCATTACATCAGGCCATAACAGTAACTAGTCTTCATTACATCAGGACATAACAGTAACTAGTCTTCATTACATCAGGACATAACAGTAACTAGTCTTCATTACATCAGGACAGGACATAACAGTAACTAGTCTTCATTACATCAGGACAGGACATAACAGTAACTAGTCTTCATTACATCAGGACATAACAGTAACTAGTCTTCATTACATCAGGACATAACAGTAACTAGTCTTCATTACATCAGGACATAACAGTAACTAGTCTTCATTACATCAGGCCATAACAGTAACTAGTCTTCATTACATCAGGACATAACAGTAACTAGTCTTCATTACATCAGGACATAACAGTAACTAGTCTTCATTACATCAGGACATAACAGTAACTAGTCTTCATTACATCAGTATAGGACATAACAGTAACTAGTCTTCATTACATCAGGACATAACAGTAACTAGTCTTCATTACATCAGGACATAACAGTAACTAGTCTTCATTACATCAGGACATAACAGTAACTAGTCTTCATTACATCAGTATAGGACATAACAGTAACTAGTCTTCATTACATCAGGCCATAACAGTAACTAGTCTTCATTACATCAGGACATAACAGTAACTAGTCTTCATTACATCAGGACATAACAGTAACTAGTCTTCATTACATCAGGACATAACAGTAACTAGTCTTCATTACATCAGGACATAACAGTAACTAGTCTTCATTACATCAGGACATAACAGTAACTAGTCTTCATTACATCAGGACATAACAGTAACTAGTCTTCATTACATCAGGACATAACAGTAACTAGTCTTCATTACATCAGGACATAACAGTAACTAGTCTTCATTACATCAGGCCATAACAGTAACTAGTCTTCATTACATCAGGACATAACAGTAACTAGTCTTCATTACATCAGGACATAACAGTAACTAGTCTTCATTACATCAGGACATAACAGTAACTAGTCTTCATTACATCAGGCCATAACAGTAACTAGTCTTCATTACATCAGGACATAACAGTAACTAGTCTTCATTACATCAGGACATAACAGTAACTAGTCTTCATTACATCAGGACATAACAGTAACTAGTCTTCATTACATCAGGCCATAACAGTAACTAGTCTTCATTACATCAGGACATAACAGTAACTAGTCTTCATTACATCAGGCCATAACAGTAACTAGTCTTCATTACATCAGGACATAACAGTAACTAGTCTTCATTACATCAGGACATAACAGTAACTAGTCTTCATTACATCAGGACATAACAGTAACTAGTCTTCATTACATCAGGACATAACAGTAACTAGTCTTCATTACATCAGGACATAACAGTAACTAGTCTTCATTACATCAGGACATAACAGTAACTAGTCTTCATTACATCAGGCCATAACAGTAACTAGTCTTCATTACATCAGGACATAACAGTAACTAGTCTTCATTACATCAGGCCATAACAGTAACTAGTCTTCATTACATCAGGACATAACAGTAACTAGTCTTCATTACATCAGGACATAACAGTAACTAGTCTTCATTACATCAGGACATAACAGTAACTAGTCTTCATTACATCAGGACATAACAGTAACTAGTCTTCATTACATCAGGCCATAACAGTAACTAGTCTTCATTACATCAGGACATAACAGTAACTAGTCTTCATTACATCAGGACATAACAGTAACTAGTCTTCATTACATCAGGACATAACAGTAACTAGTCTTCATTACATCAGTATAGGACATAACAGTAACTAGTCTTCATTACATCAGGACATAACAGTAACTAGTCTTCATTACATCAGGACATAACAGTAACTAGTCTTCATTACATCAGGACATAACAGTAACTAGTCTTCATTACATCAGTATAGGACATAACAGTAACTAGTCTTCATTACATCAGGCCATAACAGTAACTAGTCTTCATTACATCAGGACATAACAGTAACTAGTCTTCATTACATCAGGACATAACAGTAACTAGTCTTCATTACATCAGGACATAACAGTAACTAGTCTTCATTACATCAGGACATAACAGTAACTAGTCTTCATTACATCAGGACATAACAGTAACTAGTCTTCATTACATCAGGCCATAACAGTAACTAGTCTTCATTACATCAGGACATAACAGTAACTAGTCTTCATTACATCAGGACATAACAGTAACTAGTCTTCATTACATCAGGACATAACAGTAACTAGTCTTCATTACATCAGTATAGGACATAACAGTAACTAGTCTTCATTACATCAGGCCATAACAGTAACTAGTCTTCATTACATCAGGACATAACAGTAACTAGTCTTCATTACATCAGGACATAACAGTAACTAGTCTTCATTACATCAGGCCATAACAGTAACTAGTCTTCATTACATCAGGACATAACAGTAACTAGTCTTCATTACATCAGGACATAACAGTAACTAGTCTTCATTACATCAGGACAGGACATAACAGTAACTAGTCTTCATTACATCAGGACAGGACATAACAGTAACTAGTCTTCATTACATCAGGACATAACAGTAACTAGTCTTCATTACATCAGGACATAACAGTAACTAGTCTTCATTACATCAGGACATAACAGTAACTAGTCTTCATTACATCAGGCCATAACAGTAACTAGTCTTCATTACATCAGGACATAACAGTAACTAGTCTTCATTACATCAGGACATAACAGTAACTAGTCTTCATTACATCAGGACATAACAGTAACTAGTCTTCATTACATCAGTATAGGACATAACAGTAACTAGTCTTCATTACATCAGGACATAACAGTAACTAGTCTTCATTACATCAGGACATAACAGTAACTAGTCTTCATTACATCAGGACATAACAGTAACTAGTCTTCATTACATCAGTATAGGACATAACAGTAACTAGTCTTCATTACATCAGGCCATAACAGTAACTAGTCTTCATTACATCAGGACATAACAGTAACTAGTCTTCATTACATCAGGACATAACAGTAACTAGTCTTCATTACATCAGGACATAACAGTAACTAGTCTTCATTACATCAGGACATAACAGTAACTAGTCTTCATTACATCAGGACATAACAGTAACTAGTCTTCATTACATCAGGACATAACAGTAACTAGTCTTCATTACATCAGGACATAACAGTAACTAGTCTTCATTACATCAGGACATAACAGTAACTAGTCTTCATTACATCAGGCCATAACAGTAACTAGTCTTCATTACATCAGGACATAACAGTAACTAGTCTTCATTACATCAGGACATAACAGTAACTAGTCTTCATTACATCAGGACATAACAGTAACTAGTCTTCATTACATCAGGCCATAACAGTAACTAGTCTTCATTACATCAGGACATAACAGTAACTAGTCTTCATTACATCAGGACATAACAGTAACTAGTCTTCATTACATCAGGACATAACAGTAACTAGTCTTCATTACATCAGGCCATCACAGTAACTAGTCTTCATTACATCAGGCCATCACAGTAACTAGTCTTCATTACATCAGGCCATAACAGTAACTAGTCTTCATTACATCAGGACATAACAGTAACTAGTCTTCATTACATCAGGACATAACAGTAACTAGTCTTCATTACATCAGGACATAACAGTAACTAGTCTTCATTACATCAGGACATAACAGTAACTAGTCTTCATTACATCAGGACATAACAGTAACTAGTCTTCATAACCTCAGTACAGTACATAACAGTAACTAGTCTTCATAACCTCAGTACAGGACATAACAGTAACTAGTCTTCATTACATCAGGACATAACAGTAACTAGTCTTCATAACCTCAGTACAGTACATAACAGTAACTAGTCTTCATAACCTCAGTACAGGACATAACAGTAACTAGTCTTCATTACATCAGGACATAACAGTAACTAGTCTTCATAACCTCAGTACAGTACATAACAGTAACTAGTCTTCATTACATCAGGACATAACAGTAACTAGTCTTCATTACATCAGGACATAACAGTAACTAGTCTTCATAACCTCAGTACAGTACATAACAGTAACTAGTCTTCATTACATCAGGACATAACAGTAACTAGTCTTCATTACATCAGGACATAACAGTAACTAGTCTTCATTACATCAGGCCATAACAGTAACTAGTCTTCATTACATCAGGCCATAACAGTAACTAGTCTTCATTACATCAGGACAGGACATAACAGTAACTAGTCTTCATTACATCAGGACATAACAGTAACTAGTCTTCATTACATCAGGACATAACAGTAACTAGTCTTCATTACATCAGGACATAACAGTAACTAGTCTTCATTACATCAGGCCATAACAGTAACTAGTCTTCATTACATCAGGCCATAACAGTAACTAGTCTTCATTACATCAGTATAGGACATAACAGTAACTAGTCTTCATTACATCAGGCCATAACAGTAACTAGTCTTCATTACATCAGGACATAACAGTAACTAGTCTTCATTACATCAGGACATAACAGTAACTAGTCTTCATTACATCAGGCCATAACAGTAACTAGTCTTCATTACATCAGGACAGGACATAACAGTAACTAGTCTTCATTACATCAGTACATAACAGTAACTAGTCTTCATTACATCAGGACATAACAGTAACTAGTCTTCATTACATCAGGACATAACAGTAACTAGTCTTCATTACATCAGGCCATAACAGTAACTAGTCTTCATTACATCAGGACATAACAGTAACTAGTCTTCATTACATCAGGACATAACAGTAACTAGTCTTCATTACATCAGGCCATAACAGTAACTAGTCTTCATTACATCAGGACATAACAGTAACTAGTCTTCATTACATCAGGACATAACAGTAACTAGTCTTCATTACATCAGGACATAACAGTAACTAGTCTTCATTACATCAGGCCATAACAGTAACTAGTCTTCATTACATCAGGACATAACAGTAACTAGTCTTCATTACATACATAACAGTAACTAGTCTTCATTACATCAGGACATAACAGTAACTAGTCTTCATTACATCAGGACATAACAGTAACTAGTCTTCATTACATCAGGACATAACAGTAACTAGTCTTCATTACATCAGGACATAACAGTAACTAGTCTTCATTACATCAGGACATAACAGTAACTAGTCTTCATTACATCAGGACATAACAGTAACTAGTCTTCATTACATCAGGCCATAACAGTAACTAGTCTTCATTACATCAGGACATAACAGTAACTAGTCTTCATTACATCAGGCCATAACAGTAACTAGTCTTCATTACATCAGGCCATAACAGTAACTAGTCTTCATTACATCAGGACATAACAGTAACTAGTCTTCATTACATCAGGCCATAACAGTAACTAGTCTTCATTACATCAGGCCATAACAGTAACTAGTCTTCATTACATCAGGACATAACAGTAACTAGTCGCCATTACATCAGGACATAACAGTAACTAGTCTTCATTACATCAGGACATCACAGTAACTAGTTTTCCATTTGTCTGTTCTCCAGTTGAGGATGATGATGTGGTGAAGGTAGGGACACTGTGTAAGAATGGAGGCTGTGCCCGAAGCTTTGAGGGCCCTGCCAGCAACGACCAACTGTGTCTCTTCCACGCTGGAGTACCCATCTTCCATGAAGGGTACATATACAGCTGACACACACACCACACACACCACAAAGAGTATATCATCTTCTGTATACAGCCGTGCTTACTAGCTAATGACTAGCTATTCTTACTAGCTAATGACTAGCTATTCTTACTAGCTAATGACTAGTTGTCCTTGCTAGCTAATGACTAGTTGTCCTTGCTAGCTAATGACTAGCTATTCTTACTAGCTAATGACTAGTTGTCCTTGCTAGCTAATGACTAGTTGTCCTTGCTAGCTAATGACTAAATGTGCTTGCTAGCTAATGACTAGCTATTCTTACTAGCTAATGACTAGTTGTCCTTGCTAGCTAATGACTAGTTGTCCTTGCTAGCTAATGACTAAATGTGCTTGCTAGCTAATGACTAGCTATTCTTACTAGCTAATGACTAGTTGTCCTTGCTAGCTAATGACTAGTTGTCCTTGCTAGCTAATGACTAGTTGTCCTTGCTAGCTAATGACTAGCTAGCTAATGACTACTGTGATTGTTAGCTAATGACTAGCTATTCTTACTAGCTAATGACTAGTTGTCCTTGCTAGCTAATGACTAGTTGTCCTTGCTAGCTAATGACTAGTTGTCCTTGCTAGCTAATGACTAAATGTGCTTGCTAGCTAATGACTAGCTATTCTTACTAGCTAATGACTAGCTATTCTTACTAGCTAATGACTAGCTATTTTTACTAGCTAATGACTAAATGTGCTTGCTAGCTAATGACTAGCTGTGCTTACTAGCTAATGACTAGTTGTCCTTGCTAGCTAATGACTAGTTGTCCTTGCTAGCTAATGACTAGTTGTGCTTACTAGCTAATGACTAGTTGTCCTTGCTAGCTAATGACTAGTTGTCCTTGCTAGCTAATGACTAGTTGTCCTTGCTAGCTAATGACTAGCTAGCTAATGACTACTGTGATTGTTAGCTAATGACTAGCTATTCTTACTAGCTAATGACTATCTATTCTTACTAGCTAATGACTAGCTATTCTTACTAGCTAATGACTAGCTATTTTTACTAGCTAATGACTAAATGTGCTTGCTAGCTAATGACTAGCTGTGCTTACTAGCTAATGACTAGCTGTGCTTACTAGCTAATGACTAGCTGTGCTTACTAGCTAATGACTAACTGTGCTTGCTAGCTAATGACTCGCTAATGAGTAGCTAATGACAACCTGTGCTTACTAGCTAATGACTAGCTGTGGTATCTAGCTAATTTTTATTTATTTATTTTTATTTATTTCACCTTTATTTAACCAGGTAGGCTAGTTGAGAACAAGTTCTCATTTGCAACTGCGACCTGGCCAAGATAAAGCATAGCAGTGTGAACAGACAACAACACAGAGTTACACATGGAGTAAACAATAAACAAGTCAATAACATGGTAGAAAAAAAAGAGAATCTATATACAATGTGTGCAAAAGGCATGAGGTAGGCAATAAATCGAATAATTACAATTTAGCAGATTAACACTGGAGTGATAAATCATCAGATGATCATGTGCAAGAAGAGATACTGGTGTGCAAAAGAGCAGAAAAGTAAATAAATAAAAGCAGTATGGGGGGTGAGGTAGGTAAATTGGGTGGGTAGTTTACAGATGGACTATGTACAGCTGCAGCGATCGGTTAGCTGCTCGGATAGCAGATTTTTAAAGTTGTTGAGGGAGATAAAAGTCTCCAACTTCAGAGATTTTTGCAATTCGTTCCAGTCGCAGGCAGCAGAGAACTGGAAGGAAAGGCGTCCAAATGAGGTTTTGGCTTTAGGGATGATCAGTGAGATACACCTGCTGGAGCGCGTGTTGCGGGTGGGTGTAGCCATCGTGACCAGTGAACTGAGATAAGGCGGCACTTTACCTAGCATAGCCTTGTAGATGACCTGGAGCCAGTGGGTCTGACGACGAACATGTAGCGAGGGCCAGCCGACTAGGGCATACAGGTCGCAGTGGTGGGTCGTATAAGGTGCTTTAGTAACAAAACGGATGGCACTGTGATAAACTGCATCCAGTTTGCTGAGTAGAGTATTGGAAGCTATTTTGTAGATGACATCGCCGAAGTCGAGGATCGGTAGGATAGTCAGTTTTACTAGGGTAAGTTTGACGGCGTGAGTGAAGGAGGCTTTGTTGCGGAATAGAAAGCCGACTCTAGATTTGATTTTGGATTGGAGATGTTTGATATGAGTCTGGAAGGAGAGTTTGCAGTCTAGCCAGACACCTAGGTACTTATAGATGTCCACATATTCTAGGTCGGAACCGTCCAGGGTGGTGATGCTAGTCGGGCGTGCGGGTGCAGCTAATGACTAGCTGTGGTATCTAGTTAATAACTAGCTGTGCTTGCTAGCTAATGACTACCTGTGCTTGCTAGCTAATGACTAGCTGTGCTTGCTAGCTAATGACTACCTGTGCTTGCTAGCTAATGACTAGCTGTGCTTGCTAGTTAATGACTAGCTGTGCTTGCTAGCTAATGACTAGCTGTGCTTGCTAGCTGATGACTAGCTAATGACACTGCAAATCCCTTAAAACTACAAAGATGACAATAACATATTCCTGACTGCTTTTTCCCTTCAGATTTGTAGTTCGTTAATCCTGTGTGTGTGTGTGTGTGTGTGTGTGTGTGTGTGTGTGTGTGTGTGTGTGTGTCTGTGTGTTTTGTGTGTGTGTGTTCCCAGTATGAAGTACTGGAGCTGTTGCAAGAAGAAAACGTCAGACTTCAACACGTTCCTCTCACAGGAGGGCTGTAGCCGCGGCAACCACCTCTGGAGAAAGAAAGACACGGTGGGTCGGGGGGTCAGTGGGTCGGGGGTCGGGTGTCAGTAGGTCGGGGGTGTTGGTGGGTCGGGGTGTTGGTGGGTCGGGGTGTTGGTGGGTCGGGTGTCAGTAGGTCGGGGGTGTTGGTGGGTCGGGGGGTCAGTGGGTCGGGGTGTTGGTGGGTTGGGGGTCGGGGGGGTCGGTGTCAGTAGGTCGGGGGTGTTGGTGGGTCGGGGTGTTGGTGGGTTGGGGGTCGGGGGGTCGGTGGGTCTGTTCAGAGAGCATGCTAGAGGTTGAGTTCCAACCATCCTTTCTGTGCCTCGTTCACCACTCTCCACACATTGAAAACCATCGGACTGATGAAGGCCTTGGCTAGAAGCACTTTTCATATTCCAGTCATTTCCTTTCAAATCCATGAAGGGAAGTGAACACTTTGGTTGAAAATAGATTATTGGGACACACTCTTGAGTGTTTATCTCCACCATCTGGTTTCAGAAACACACTGGACAGATAAATGGTATACACTTCTAGTGTTTTTGTGTGTGTGTGTGTGTGTGTGTGTGTGTGTGTGTGTGTGTGTACCTTGTTGTGTGTGTTTGTGTACCCGTTGTGTGTGTGTGTGTGTGTGTGTGTGTGTGTGTGTGTGTACGTACCTTGTTGTGTGTGTGTACGTACCTTGTTGTGTGTGTGTACGTACCTTGTTGTGTGTGTGAGTCTGACCCTGTGTGAGTCTGACCCTGTGTGAGTCTGACCCTGTGTGTGTATGTGTCTTACCCTGTGTGTGTGTGTGTGTGTGTGTGTGTGTGTGTGTGTGTGTGTGTGTGTGTGTGTGTGTGTGTGTGTGTGTGTGTGTGTGTGTGTGTGTGTGTGTGTGTGTGTGTGTGTGTGTGTGTGTGTGTGTTTAGGGTAAGACAGTGGTCCCGTGCAGGTTTGACTGGCATCAGACAGGAAGTCAGGTGATCATCTCCATCTACGCTAAGAACTCTCTGCCAGACGTCAGTTACGTAGAGGGAAACAGCTGCACGGTGAGACACACAGTCTTGTATAACTAACCTTGTGGGGACACACAATTCAGTCCCATTCTAAATACTATGTTCCCAAAAACCCGAACCCTAAAAAACGAACCCTAGTTCCTAACCCGTAATTCTAACCTTAACCCTAAGTCCCCTAAAAATATAATTTGACCTTGTGGGGACTAACAAAATGTCCACAGTTGGTACATTTTTTTGTTTGTTTACTATTCTTGTGGGGACATCTGGACCCCACAAGAATATTTAAACACACACACACACACACACACACACACACACACACACACACACACACACACATTGAGGGGTATATAGAGAGGTATTTAAAGGCAGGAAAAGAGGGCTATACTACCTACTCATTCATTGTTTTTCTTAATTTTTACTATTTTCAACATTGTAGAATAATAGTTAAGACATCGCAACTATGAAATAACACATATGGAATCATGTAGTAACCAAAAAAGGGTTAAACAAATAAAAATATTTTTTTATATTTGAGATTCTCCAAATAGCCAATCTTTGCCTTGATGACAGCTTTGCGCAGTCTTAGCATTCTCTCAACCAGCTTCCTGACGTAGCCACCTGGAATGCATTCCAATTAACAGGTGTGCCTTGTTAAAAGTTAATTTGTGGAATTTCTTTCCTTATTAATGCGTTTGAGCCGATCAGTTGTGAAGTGACAAGGTAGGCGTGGTATACAGAAGATAGCCCTATTTGGTAAAAGACCAAGTCTATATTATGTCAAGAACAGCTCAAATAAGCAAAGTTGGTAGAACCAACAGCAGCAGCTATGTAGAGGGAACAGTAACACCCTGACACACACACACAGGCCCTGTATTCTCACTGCAGTAGTACCTGATGTAGACCATTCTCCTCCACAGCTCAACATCCACATTATCTTTGATGGAGAGAAGGAGTTTGAGCAGAAGATTAACTTGTGGGGGGTGAGTACTACTATAATGCTATACATCTAGACCAGGCGTTTCCCAAACTCGGTCCCGGGGTCACACCTGTGTTCACGTTTTGGTTTTTGCCCCCCCCCCCAGCACTACACAGCTGATTCAAGTAATCAACTCATCATCAAGCTTTGACTCAGCTGTGTAGTGTTGAGGTAAAAACCAGAACGTGGTCCTCTTGGGGTCTAGAGGACCGCGTTTGGGAAACACGGGTCTATACTACACTATGTCTATACTTACTATGTCTATACTACACTTACTATGTCTATACTATACTATGTCTATACTACAAGTACTATGTCTATACTATACTATGTCTATACTACACTTACTATGTCTATACTACACTTACTATGTCTATACTATACTATGTCTATACTACACTTACTATGTCTATACTATACTATGTCTATACTACACTTACTATGTCTATACTATACTTACTATGTCCATACTATATGTACTATGTATATACTATACTATTACTATACTATACTTACTATGTATATACTATACTATTACTATAATATACTTACTATGTTTATACGTACTATACTATGTCTATACTATACTATAATTACTATGTCTATACTATGTCTATACTATACTATGTCTATACTATACATACTATACTATAATATACTTACTATGTATATACTATACGTACTATGTCTATACTATACGTACTATGTCTATACTTACTATGTCTATACTATACTATTGCTATACTATGTCTATACTATACTTACTATGTCTATACTATGTCTATACTATACTATGTCTATACTATACCTACTATACTATAATATACTTACTATGTCTATACTAGACTTACTATGACTATACTATTGCTATACTATACTATGTCTATACTATACTTACTATGTCTATACTATACCTACTATACTATAACATACTTACTATGTATATACTACACCTACTATACTATAATATACTTACTATGTCTATACTATACTATAATATGTCTATACTATACTATACTATGTCTATACTACACCTACTATACTATAATATACGTACTATGTCTATACTATGCTATGTCTATACTATACTTACTATGTCTATACTATGCTATGTCTATACTATACTTACTATGTCTATACTATACTATAATATGTCTATACTATGTCTATACTACACCTACTATACTATAATATACTGACTATGTCTATACTACACCTACTATACCATAATATACGTACTATGTCTATACTACACCTACTATACTATAATATACTTACTATGTCTATACTTTATCTACTATACTATAATATACGTACTATGTCTATACTATACTTACTATGTCTATACTATACTATACTTACTATGTCTATACTATACTATACTTACTATGTCTATACTATACTTACTATACTATAATATACTTACTGTGTCTATACTATACTATGTCTATACTACACCTACTATACTATAATATACTTACTATGTCTATACTACACCTACTATACTATAATATACTTACTGTGTCTATACTATACTATGTGTATACTATACCTACTATACTATAATATACTTACTATGTATATACTATACTTACTATGTCTATACTATACTATAATTTGTCTATACTATACTTACTATGTCTATACTATAATATGTCTATACTATACTATGTATATACTATACTATGTCTATACTATACAATGTATATATTATACTATGTCTATACTATACTATTCCTATACTATACTTAGTACGTCTATACTATACTATGTATATACTATACTATGTCTATACTATACTATGTATATAATATACTTACTATGTCTATACTATAATATGTCTATACTATACTATGTCTCTACTATACTATGTCTCTACTATACTGACTTTATTCCAGCGCAATATTAACACGCTTTATTCAAATGTAGGGCGATTTCCTTTCATACAGTATGAATTCGTTCTAAAGCGCCCTCTACTCTCATCTCTTCTCCTCTCTTCCTACTCCTCTCTCTCCAGGTGATCGATGTCAGTAAGAGTGTGGTCAACATGATGGCAGCTAAGATAGAGGTAGCTATGAGGAAGTCTGAACCCATGTCCTGGGCCCGACTGGACCTGCCGCCCCCCGCACCTCCCAAAGAGGAGGAGAAAGAAGAGGACGAGAGTGATAGTGAAGACGAGGAGGAGCTCGATTGAAGATGCAGTGACAATGAAAGGACTGCACTGATTGATTGGTTGATTGATTGGCAGTATGGTATATGTCCGTCTGCTAGAACTCAACCCACACATTGTAGTCCGACATGGCACTCATGGGAACATTGACTAGTCTCCACTCAACCGCTCTATCTCTCTGTCTCTGTCTCTGTCTCTGTCTCTCTCTCTCTCTCTCTCTCTCTCTCTCTCTCTCTCTCTCTGTCTCTGTCTCTGTCTCTGTCTCTGTCTCTCTCTCTCTCTCTCTCTCCTTCTCTCTCTACCTCTCTCTCTCTCTCTCTGTGTCTCTCTGTCTCTCTGTGTCTGTCTCTCTCTCTCTCTCTCTCTCTCTCTCTCTCTCTCTCTCTCTCTCTGTCTCTGTCTCTCTTTCTCTCTTTCTCTCTCTCTCTCTCTCTCTCTCTCTCTCTCTCTCTCTCTCTCTCTCTCTCTTTCACCTCTCCACTTCTCTCTCTAAGCAGCACACGTACTGTAGGACCAATCATGCCACCCCTGCCTTGCCTTGCCTCTACCCAACCTCCGTGTTGAGGGTCAACATCCTCAGACTGATATCAACTGATAGCATGGGATCCGATGCTCGAAACGTTTCCTCATTTATCCATATCATCTATCTGTATGTGTGTATCCCAAATGGCACCCTAGTCTCTCTATAGTGCACTACTTTAGTCCAGGGCACTCAGGGCTCTGACACCCTAGTCCCTATATAGATTCCGTTGACTGAAAAATAAAATGGACTAATTAATATTATAAGTATTTTTCTAAATATAAGCACTGGTCAACAGTAGTACGCTATATAGACACTGTTAAAAATAGTGCACTACTTTTGACCCGTGCTTATATTGAGCCCAAAAATATATATTATTTTACCTTCATTTAACTAGGCAAGTCAGTTAAGAACAAATTCTTATTTTCAATGACGGCCTAGGAACAGCAGGTTAACTGTCTGGTTCAGGGGCAGAACGACAGATTTTTTTTTACCTTGTCGGCTCGGGGATTCTAACTTGCAACCTTTCGGTTACTAGTCCAACGCTCTAACCACTAGGCTACCTGCTCTAACCACTAGGCTACCTGCTCTAACCACTAGGCTACCTGCTCTAACCACTAGGCTACCTGCTCTAACCACTAGGCTACCTGTCTCTAACCACTAGGCTACGCTGCCGCCCCAGGAAAATACTTATAATACTAATTAGTTCATTTTATTTTTTGAGTCAACGGAAAAGGTGTCTTCTGCTTACCCCTCAGAAAGATGGGGAATAGGTTGTGTTTTTCAATGAAAATCTGTCTGCATTCCACCTCTGTTTCATGTCATGTTTAAATCTCTTTCTGGACAGTTTGCATGTAATGTTAAGGTATAGAATGTGTAGGCTGAGATTATAATGGTTGTATTTGTCAGACTCTTGTTCAACTCAGTATTCAGATGGGTTGTTTGTTTTGCAATGGGTTTCAAACATGGCAGTTAAACATGGTTGGTAGTGAGGAGCGCCAAGGTGACGTTTCCCTAGCTACAGATCTAGGATCAGTTTCCCCTGGGTACAGATCTAGGATCAGTTTCCCCCGGGTACAGATCTAGGATCAGTTTCCCCCGGGTACAGATATAGGATCAGTTTCCCCTAGCTACAGATCTAGGGTCAGTTTCCCCTGGGTACAGATCTAGGATCAGTTTCCCCTAGGTACAGATCTGGGATCAGTTTCCCCTAGCTACAGATCTAGGATCAGTTTCCCCTGGGTACAGATCTAGGATCAGTTCCCCCTAGCTACAGATCTAGGGTCAGTTCCCCCTAGCTACAGATCTAGGATCAGTTTCCCCTGGGTACAGATCTAGTATCAGTTTCCCCTGGGTACAGATCTAGTATCAGTTTCCCCTGGGTACAGATCTAGTATCAGTTTCCCCTAGGTACAGATCTAGTATCAGTTTCCCCTGGCTACAGATATAGGATCAGTTTCCCCTAGGTACAGATCTAGGATCAGTTTCCTCTGGGTACAGATCTAGTATCAGTTTCCCCTGGGTACAGATCTAGGATCAGTTTCCCCTGTGTACAGATCTAGGGTCAGTTTCCCCTAGGTACAGATCTAGGATCAGTTTCCTCTGGGTACAGATCTAGTATCAGTTTCCCCTGGGTACAGATCTAGGGTCAGTTTCCCCTGGGTACAGATCTAGGATCAGTTTCCCCTAGGTACAGATCTAGGGTCAGTTCCCCCTAGCTACAGATCTAGGATCAGTTTCCCCTGGGTACAGATCTAGGATCAGTTTCCCCTGGGTACAGATCTAGTATCAGTTTCCCCTAGGTACAGATCTAGTATCAGTTTCCCCTAGGTACAGATCTAGTATCAGTTTCCCCTGGGTACAGATATAGGATCAGTTTCCCCTAGGTACAGATCTAGGATCAGTTTCCTCTGGGTACAGATATAGGATCCGTTTCCCCTGGGTACAGATCTAGGGTCAGTTTCCCCTGTGTACAGATCTAGGGTCAGTTTCCCCTAGGTACAGATCTAGGATCAGTTTCCTCTGGGTACAGATCTAGGGTCAGTTTCCCCTAGGTACAGATCTAGGATCAGTTTCCCCTGGGTACAGATCTAGGATCAGTTTCCCTAGGTACAGATCTAGGGTCAGTTTCCCCTAGGTACAGATCTAGGATCAGTTTCCCCTGGGTACAGATCTAGGATCAGTTTCCCCTGGGTACAGATCTAGGGTCAGTTTCCCCTGGGTACAGATCTAGTATCAGTTTCCCCTGGGTACAGATCTAGGATCAGTTTCCTCTGGGTACAGATCTAGGATCAGTTTCCCCCGGGTACAGATCTAGGATCAGTTTCCTCTGGGTACAGATCTAGTATCAGTTTCCCCCGGGTACAGATCAAGGATCAGTTTCCCCCGGGTACAGATCTAGGATCAGTTTCACCCGGGTACAGATCTAGGATCAGTTTCCCCTGGGTACAGATCTAGGATCAGTTTCCCCTAGGTACAGATCTAGGATCAGTTTCCCCTGGGTACAGATATAGTATCAGTTTCCCCTGGGTACAGATATAGTATCAGTTTCCCCTAGGTACAGATCTAGGATCAGTTTCCCCTGGGTACAGATCTAGTATCCGTTTCCCCTAGGTACAGATCTAGGATCAGTTTCCCCTAGCTACAGATCTAGTATCAGTTTCCCCTGGGTACAGATCTAGGATCCGTTTCCCCTGGGTACAGATATAGGATCAGTTTCCCCTGGGTAAAGATCTAGGATCAGTTTCCCCTGGGTACAGATATAGTATCAGTTTCCCCTGGGTACAGATCTAGTATCCGTTTCCCCTGGGTACAGATCTAGGATCCGTTTCCCCTGGGTACAGATATAGGATCAGTTTCCCCTGGGTACAGATCTAGGATCAGTTTACCCTAGGTACAGATCTAGGATCAGTTTCCCTGGGTACAGATCTAGGGTCAGTTTTCGCTAGGTACAGATCTAAAATCAGATTCCTCAATCCTAAATCTTAACCATTATAAACTAAATGATAAACTGACCCAAAATCAGCAATCTAGGGGCAACTTCACCCTGCACCAATAGGCTCCAGGATACAAAAGGTTAATGCTCAAGACCTTGGCTGTCATTGTCATTTTCTGAAACACCCAACTGAGAACAACAGTGTTCAAAAAACATGACCTGAACACACACGTACGTTGCATTCCTTTACACTACAGCACAGGGTCGTCTGAGCTCACAAAGGGTAACCGTATAGATGTTTCAGCATGGGCAGGGCCATTGGGGGGGGCGTACACCAGTTTTGAAGTAGTCGACTGGGTGGGGCTTCCTATGGGTTAATGAAGGATCACATGATTCCATCCGGGTCATCAACGAGGGATCAGCCAATTAATTATACTGGTGAGTAAACATTCCATAACTCCAGGGGGCAGTAAATCACCAACCATGTCTTTATACCTGTTCAGACAACACCCTCCAGGGGGCAGTAAATCACCAACCTTGTCTTTATACCTGTTCAGACAACATCCTCCAGGGGGCAGTAAATCACCAACATTGTCTTTATACCTGTTCAGACAACACCCTCTAGGGGGCAGTAAATCACCAACCTTGTCTTTATACCTGTTCAGACAACACCCTCCAGGGGGCAGTAAATCACCAACCTTGTCTTTAAACCTGTTCAGACAACACCCTCCAGGGGGCAGTGTGCACCCTTTTAGTTTGTTTACCAACATAGAAATAGAAGAAGAAAATGGACTACTTCAAAATGGAGATAGCATGGGCAGCGCCACTGAGGCTCTCAGACGCCATAATTGGGACAGATACAGGGATGCGATATCTCAGTCCATGGGCGTAACGTATTGGAATCAGGTCTACCTGCGATATCAGTCCATGGGCGTAACGTATTGGAATCAGGTCTACCTATGATGAAATAGCCCAAATCTGAACTCACTATGCCTTCATCTGAATATTAGGAAACACTGCATGTTGGTCTGTCGGAGCCGTATATTCCATTCCATCTGTTGTAGATGCTTGGAGGTAGACTTCGGGAATGCCTGAATACGTTTAATCTAATGTATATAGAATTTGGAGATTTTGTCTGAATACATTTCATCTAAGGCATCAAACAACAAAAACACTGACAAACACCTGAAGCTGTTTCCGTTACAGAACATGTTGCTATTGTGACTGATGAATACAGCCCAGATGTGTGCAAGTACAGCGTTTCTATATGATGTATAGAATTGGGAATGTCTCCACGTGTTCAATATCTTTAATACGTTATATAATCTCAACCAGCTGATTAAATAACTCTGTAGTTGACCGACAAGGCTGTAAGCTTTAGGATCCATTTGAACTGTACCAACAATAAAGTTTTTCATTTAAATACAAAATTCGATACACACGACCAGTATGTACTGTTTTACTACACGTTGCTGTTTACCTGCTTCAAGCCTTCCTTCACATTAAAACCAATAAATACCCATTCTAACAGAGCCCCTATTCCTCTGTAGCGGGACTTCCCTGTCAATCAGGTCGACCTGTGACCTCTCGATAAAGGTTCAGTAAGGGAATAATGCGCCATTTGAGACACAGCCAGAGTATCTTGTCTGAAACACCTTTACAGCCTGAATACATGAAACACCTGTACAGTCTGAATACATGAAACACCTTTACAGTCTGAATACATGAAACACCTTTACAGCCTGAATACATGAAACACCTTTACAGTCTGAATACATGAATACATGCTGCTGGGATTAGATCCATTGTCCTGGGTGGTGGTCCGAAGAGAGGATCTGCTTCGTGAAAGTCGTATTCCTGGTCATAATGTTGGTAAGTTGACATTGCTCTTATATCCAATAGTTCTTCCCGGCTGTATGTAATAAGACTTAAGATTTCCTGGGGTAACAATCTCTGGCTTTACTCAAAGTCAGTGGCATGTCCAGTTAGAATCAGGAATTCCCCAGGGCAGCTGTTTAGGCCCCTTGCCTTTTTCAATTTTTACTAACGACATTCTACTGACTTTGAGTAAAGCCAGAGTTTCTATGTATGCGGATGACTCAACACTATACACGTCAGCTACTACAGTAACTGAAATGACTGCAACATTTAACAAAGAGCTGCAGTTAGTTTCAGAGTGGGTGGAAAGGAATAAATTAGCCCTAAATATTTCTAAAACTAAAAGCATTGTATTTGGAACAAAACACTCACTAAACCCTAAACCTCAACTAAATCTTGTAATAAATCTTGTGGAAATTGAGTAAGTTGAGATGACTGTACTGCTTGGAGTAACACTAGATTGTAAACTGCCATGGTCAAAACATATTTATGCAGTAGTAGTTAAGATGGGGAGAAGTCTGTCCATAATAAAGCGATGCTCTGCCTTCTTAACAACACTATCAACAAGACAGGTCCTACAGGCTCTAGTTTTGTCACACCTGGACTACTGTTCAGTCGTGTGGTCAGGTGCCACAAAAAAGGACTTAGGAAGATTGCAATTCGCTCAGAACAGGGCAGCACGGCTGGCCCTTGGATGTACACGGAGAGCTAATATTAATGTCAATCTCTCCTGACTCAAAGTTAAGGAGAGATTGACTTCATCACGACTTGTTTTTGTAAGAAGTGTTGGCATGCTGAATGCACGGAGCTGCCTGTCTAAACTACTGGCACACAGCTCAGACACCCATGCATACCCCACAAGACATGCCACCAGAGGCCTGTCTAAACTACTAGCACACAGCTCAGACACCCATGCATACCCCACAAGACATGCCACCAGAGGTCTGTTTAAACTACTGGCACACAGCTCAGACACCCATGCATACCCCACAAGACATGCCACAAGAGGTCTCTTCACAGTCCCCAAGTCCAGAACAGACTATGGGAGGTGCACAGTACTACATAGAGCCATGACTACATGGAACTCTATTCCACATCAAGTAACTGACGCAAGCAGTAAAATTTGATTTAAAAAATAGATTAAAAAAACACCTTATGGAACAGCGGTGTCATGACGTTACTCTCTTTGGGGATAGAGAGTACCATTCCCTCCTCTCTCTCACCCCCTACCAACAGGTTCTGTTAGGCAGGTCATAAATTCCTGGAGGAGTTCTCTCCTCATGGCCACAGTATAGAGAGAGAGTGAGTTTTCATAGAGAGAACAAAGGAATTTCTTCCACCTCACAGAACTTGAGAACTGAACAATATTCATGTTCTGGTTTGACTAGAGACCAGCTTACCTCGATAACCGAGAGGGCTAAGGTTTGAGGAGAGACCAGCTTACCTCGATAACCGAGAGGGCTAAGGTTTGAGGAGAGACCAGCTTACCTCGATAACCGAGAGGGCTAAGGTTTGAGGAGAGACCAGCTTACCTCGATAACCGAGAGGGCTAAGGTTTGAGGACAGACCATAAACCTGAGTATAAGCTAAGGGTAGATTGCTCAATCTTGTAACCATACCACGTGGTTAAACTCTGAGACTATTGATCCGACAGAATAAGAGCTACTCTTTGATACTAATTATTAGTCTGCAGCTAGTAAATATGTACCCGTGAATGCGAAGACCGACAACCGCCGAAACATCTATTCTATAACAACATTGCTGAATGTTACTCTGAACCATCCATTCTAACAACGGCAGAGAGAGCGAGAGAGGGCGGACAAACTCTCCAACAGAAACAAACTTTCCAAAAGAGAGCACGATGACGCACTGAGCGTAAATATATGTATTGATTGCAATTATTCCCGAATGAGTGAGCGTTCATGTGCAAAGGATTAGCATTTAAATTGTTAGAATTATCAAGTGTGTAGTGATTCATTTGCGTAATTCCCGCCTTTCTCAGTCTACACCCACTTCCCTTTTGTCCACCAAGCCGCCATACCGGTTTAGCCCACTAGGGCACATCCACTGTCATTTCCTTGTAACCACATCTACTGTTTTATGCATTTCTGTGATTATTTAGTTAGTTATTAAATAACAGAGAATCGATTTGATAAACTAACAGTCTTCAGTTTAATGATGCCAAAGACACGACAGCGGGGACTGTGAAGACACAAACATTGGCACAGACACACACACACACACACGTAACAGTTTACCTTTACGTCCGTCCCCTCGCCCATACCCGGGCTCGAACCAGGGACCCTCTGCACACATCAACAACGTTACCCATCGCTCCACAAAAGCCGCGGCCCTTGCAGAGCAAGGGGAACCACTACTTCAAGGTTTCAGAGCAAGTGACGTCACCGATTGAAAGGCTATTATAGCGCATCACCGCTAACTAGATAGCCATTTCACATCCGTTACACACACACGATAATATACGCACTCTACATACACATGGGTTTAGTACCGTAGATATGTGGTAGTGGTGGAGTAGGGGCCTGAGGGCACACAGTGTGTTGTAAAATCTGTGAATGTATTCTAATGTTTTAAAATTGTATAAACTGCCTTCATTTTTCTGGACCCCAGGAAGAGTAGCTGCTGCTTTGGCAGTAGCTAATGGGGATCCATAATAAATACAAATACCCCTGCACACTGACTCGGTACCGGTGACACCTGTATATAGCCTCGTTATTGTTATTGTGTTACTTTTTATTATTACTTTTTATTTTAGTTTAGTCTACTTAGTAAATATTTTCTTAACTCTTATTGAACTGCACTGTTGGTTACGGGCTTGTAAGTAAGCATTTCACGGTAAAAACACTTGTTGTATTTGGTACATGTGACAGATAAAGTTTGATTTGATTTTATCCATTGTGATCTAATATAGAATATCCTGACAGAGAGATCTACTGTGATCTAATATAGAATATCCTGACAGAGAGATCTACTGTGATCTAAATAGAATATCCTGACAGAGATCTACTGTGATCTAATATAGAATATACTGACAGAGATCTACTGTGATCTAATATAGAATATCCTGACAGAGAGATCTACTGTGATCTAATATAGAATATCCTGACAAAGAGATCTACAGTGATCTAATATAGAATATCCTGACAGAGATCTACTGTGATCTAATATAGAATATCCTGACAGAGATCTACTGTGATCTAAATAGAATATCCTGACAGAGATCTACTGTGATCTAATATAGAATATCATGACAGAGATCTACTGTGATCTAATATAGAATATCCTGACAGAGATATTTACTGTGATCCCCCCCCCCCCCCCCCCGCAAAAGAGGGATTAAAAACACTTTGAAAATACATATTTTGGGTTTAGATAATGTTGTAAATACATGTTTGGTTTAATAGACATTGAAAATGTCTCGTTGGGATCTAGTAGAGAATAATCTGTTCATCCTTCATCTGAGATGTTGTTAGATCACACAAAACCTCCTCCTGGAATCACACTGGTTTACCATCCACACATTATGTGTGTGTGTGTGTGTGTGTGTGTGTGTGTGTGTGTGTGTGTGTGTGTGTGTGTGTGTGTGTGTGTGTGTGTGTGTGTGTGTGTGTGTGCGTATGAGATTATTTCTACTGCTGATTGGTGTTTTACGAAAATAAGAAAATTCAGTCCGTGGACTTGCAAGCAGTACCCCAGATCAGACAACGTATGGCACTACTGCAGCAGCAGAGAGAAGAGGAGGCAAGATATGAAGCTGTTACAGCAGCTAGTAACAACTCAGGAAGATGAAGAGGTGGAGGGAGAAACGGAGAGAATGAATGAAAAAGAAAGGTGGAGGGAGGAAGAGGAAGAGGAAGAGAGAAATATTAGACAGTTCAGGGGCTCGGGCCCAATATCATTTGTAAATGGGTGACGTTCGCCTGGTCCCACATCTAGCTGTACTGTACAGTATAACTTTGTTCTGTGATTGTCATGCCAAAGATGAGTGGTCTGTACAGCACTGCCAGAAGTAGGGTGACCAGGCTAGCATTATGTACTGTAAGTCACAAGATACTGGTGTGTGTTGTATTATGTACTGTGATCTATAACCTGACAGAGAGATCTACTGTGACTGTGATCTATAACCTGACAGAGACCTCTACTGTGATCTATAAACTGACAGAGAGATCTACTGTGATCTATAACCTGACAGAGAGATCTACTGTGATCTATAACCTGACAGAGAGATCTACTGTGATCTATAACCTGACAGAGAGATGTACTGTGATTCCTAGGAGCAACCCCCCCCCCCCCCCCCCCCGCAAAAGAGGGGTTAAAAACACTTTGAAAATAAATGTTGTTGGTTTAATTGACATTGACAATTTGTCTCATTGGGATCTACTAGAGAATAATCTGTTCATCCTTCCTCTGAGATGTGGTTAGATCACGAACCCTAAATACGACCTCCTACTGGAATCACACTGGCTTACCATCCACACATATGTGTGTGTGTGTGTGTGTGTGTGTGTTCCTAAGTGCGTGTGTGTGTAGGCGTTAGTGCGTAGGAGGTTCTCTCTGGCAAGGCCCAAATGATTGTGCCCTTATCCAATACATACAGTATATGATATAGGCTACTGCAGATTACGCACGACAGTAAAACATAAAACCCAAAGAGGAAACTAGCTATGTGCTCTCTCGGGTAAATACAGGAGACAAGACCCAGTAGGCTAATCTGTTTCAGTGTGAACTGTACTACTGTACTGTATTATATGGACAAGAATTACACACATCGTTCAAACCAGGTAGCTGGGAGAGAACAGGTGATTCTGGTGCAGCCCATTTGGCTTACAGAGTTACAAGTATAGGCTACTATAGGCTAGTATAGGCTACTATAGGCTAGTATAGGTTACTATAGGCTAGTGTAGGCTAGTATTAGCTAGTATAAGCTAGTATAGGCTAGTGTAGGCTAGTGTAGGCTAGTATTAGCTAGTATAAGCTAGTATAGGCTAGTATAAGCTAGTATAGGCTAGTGTAGGCTAGTATAAGCTAGTATAGGCTAGTATGGGCTAGTATAAGCTAGTATAGGCTAGTATAAACTAGTATAGGCTAGTATAAGCTAGTATAGGCTAGTATAGGCTAGTATAGGCTAGTATAAGCTAGTATAGGCTAGTATAGGCTAGTATAAGCTAGTATAAGCTAGTATAGGCTAGTATAGGCTAGTATAGGCTAGTATAGGCTAGAATAAGCGTTGCAAAATCGTACTGAGGGTAGATAAGGAGTCAAGCGCAGGAGAGCAGAGATGTCAATGTAGCGTCTTTAATAGGCAAGTCCCAAAACGGTACAGGTGTCCATAAACACCCAAGACAATGGAACACATAGTTACTCACGGAAGAAGGAAACAACGCTCCTTACCATACTAAACACACATGTGAATAAACTGAAGAAAAACCTCCACGAGCAACATGAAAATAACCCCACAAACCTAAGCGGGAAAACAGGGGTAAATATACACACAGAAATTAAAGCAAATGAAAACCAGGTGTGAATGAACCAAAGACAAAACCAACGGAAAAGGAAAAATGGATCGGTGATGACTAGTTGGCCGGCAACGCCGACTGCCGAGCACCGCCCGCACAAGGAGAGGAATCACCTTCGGTGGAAGTCGTGACAATAAGCTAGTCTAGGCTAGTATAGGCTAGATTAGGTTAGTATAAACTAGTGAATTAGATTGACACCTTTCATAATAATTCCCAAAATGTTATTAGCCTACCTCCTCTTTCTCTCTCTCGTTCAACAGTTAAATGAAATACGTTTCGTTGTCCTGATCTTCATCATTCTATCATTCTAGAAATAGTTGCAGAAGGGTTTAACTTCTCTTCGTGGAGATTGAATGGTTATGGGTCTGAATTAATAACTGCTATAGTCTACCACCATCTGAATGGTTATGGGTCTGAATTATTAACTGCTATAGTCTACCACCATCTGAATGGTTATGGGTCTGAATTAATAACTGCTATAGTCTACCACCATCTGAATGGTTATGGGTCTGAATTAATAACTGCTATAGTCTACCACCATCTGAATGGTTATGGGTCTGAATTAATAACTGCTATAGTCTACCACCATCTGAATGGTTATGGGTCTGAATTAATAACTGCTATAGTCTACCACCATCTGAATGGTTATGGGTCTGAATTAATAACTGCTATAGTCTACCACCATCTGAATGGTTATGGGTCTGAATTAATAACTGCTATAGTCTACCACCATCTGAATGGTTATGGGTCTGAATTAATAACTGCTATAGTCTACCACCATCTGAATGGTTATGGGTCTGAATTAATAACTGCTATAGCCTACCACCATCTGAATGGTTATGGGTCTGAATTAATAACTGCTATAGTCTACCACCATCTGAATGGGTCTGAATTAATAACTGCTATAGTCTACCACCATCTGAATGGTTATGGGTCTGAATTAATAACTGCTATAGCCTACCACCATCTGAATGGTTATGGGTCTGAATTAATAACTGCTATAGTCTACCACCATCTGAATGGTTATGGGTCTGAATTAATAACTGCTATAGTCTACCACCATCTGAATGGTTATGGGTCTGAATTAATAACTGCTATAGTCTACCACCATCTGAATGGGTCTGAATTAATAACTGCTATAGTCTACCACCTCCTGAATGGTTATGGGTCTGAATTAATAACTGCTATAGTCTACCACCATCTGAATGGTTATGGGTCTGAATTAATAACTGCTATAGCCTACCACCATCTGAATGGTTATGGGTCTGAATTAATAACTGCTATAGTCTACCACCATCTGAATGGGTCTGAATTAATAACTGCTATAGTCTACCACCATCTGAATGGTTATGGGTCTGAATTAATAACTGCTATAGTCTACCACCATCTGAATGGGTCTGAATTAATAACTGCTATAGTCTACCACCATCTGAATGGTTATGGGTCTGAATTAATAACTGCTATAGTCTACCACCATCTGAATGGTTATGGGTCTGAATTAATAACTGTTTTAGTCTACCACCATCTGAATGGGTCTGAATTAATAACTGCTATAGTCTACCACCATCTGAATGGGTCTGAATTCATAACTGTTATAGTCTACCACCATCTGAATGGGTCTGAATTAATAACTGTTATAGTCTACCACCATCTGAATGGTTATGGGTCTGAATTAATAACTGTTTTAGTCTACCACCATCTGAATGGGTCTGAATTAATAACTGCTATAGTCTACCACCATCTGAATGGGTCTGAATTAATAACTGTTATAGTCTACCACCATCTGAATGGGTCTGAATTAATAACTGCTATAGTCTACCACCATCTGAATGGGTCTGAATTAATAACTGCTATAGTCTACCACCATCTGAATGGGTCTGAATTAATAACTGCTATAGTCTACCACCATCTGAATGGTTATGGGTCTGAATTAATAACTGCTATAGTCTACCACCATCTGAATGGTTATGGGTCTGAATTAATAACTGCTATAGTCTACCACCATCTGAATGGTTATGGGTCTGAATTAATAACTGCTATAGTCTACCACCATCTGAATGGTTATGGGTCTGAATTAATAACTGTTATAGCCTACCACCATCTGAATGGGTCTGAATTAATAACTGTTATAGTCTACCACCATCTGAATGGGTCTGAATTAATAACTGCTATGGTCTATCACCATCTGAATGGTTATGGGTCTGAATTAATACCTGCTATAGCCTACCACCATCTGAATGGTTATGGGTCTGAATAATAACTGCTATAGTCTACCGCCATCTGAATGGTTATGGGTCTGAATTAATAACTGTTATAGTCTACCACCATCTGAATGGTTATGGGTCTAAATTAATAACTGCTATAATCTACCACCATCTGAATGGTTATGGGTCTGAATTAATAACTGCTATAGTCTACCACCATCTGAATGGGTCTGAATTAATAACTGCTATAGTCTACCACCATCTGAATGGTTATGGGTCTGAATTAATAACTGTTTTAGTCTACCACCATCTGAATGGTTATGGGTCTGAATTAATAACTGCTATAGTCTACCACCATCTGAATGGGTCTGAATTAATAACTGCTATAGTCTACCACCATCTGAATGGTTATGGGTCTGAATTAATAACTGCTATAGCCTACCACCATCTGAATGGTTATGGGTCTGAATTATTAACTGCTATAGTCTACCACCATCTGAATGGTTATGGGTCTGAATTAATAACTGCTATAGTCTACCACCATCTGAATGGTTATGGGTCTGAATTAATAACTGTTATAGTCTACCACCATCTGAATGGTTATGGGTCTGAATTAATAACTGCTATAGTCTACCACCATCTGAATGGTTATGGGTCTGAATTAATAACTGCTATAGTCTACCACCATCTGAATGGTTATGGGTCTGAATTAATAACTGCTATAGTCTACCACCATCTGAATGGTTATGGGTCTGAATTATTAACTGCTATAGTCTACCACCATCTGAATGGGTCTGAATTAATAACTGTTATAGTCTACCACCATCTGAATGGTTATGGGTCTGAATTATTAACTGCTATAGTCTACCACCATCTGAATGGGTCTGAATTAATAACTGCTATAGTCTACCACCATCTGAATGGGTCTGAATTAATAACTGCTATAGTCTACCACCATCTGAATGGTTATGGGTCTGAATTAATAACTGTTATAGTCTACCACCATCTGAATGGTTATGGGTCTGAATTAATAACTGCTATAGTCTACCACCATCTGAATGGTCATGTGTCTGAATTAATAACTGCTATAGTCTACCGCCATCTGAATGGTTATGGGTCTGAATTAATAACTGTTATAGTCTACCACCATCTGAATGGTTATGGGTCTGAATTAATAACTGCTATAGTCTACCACCATCTGAATGGTTATGGGTCTGAATTAATAACTGCTATAGTCTACCGCCATCTGAATGGTTATGGGTCTGAATTAATAACTGCTATAGTCTACCACCATCTGAATGGTTATGGGTCTGAATTAATAACTGTTATAGCCTACCACCATCTGAATGGGTCTGAATTAATAACTGTTATAGTCTACCACCATCTGAATGGTTATGGGTCTGAATTAATAACTGCTATAGCCTACCACCATCTGAATGGTTATGGGTCTGAATTAATAACTGTTATAGTCTACCACCATCTGAATGGTTATGGGTCTGAATTAATAACTGTTATAGTCTACCACCATCTGAATGGTTATGGGTCTGAATTAATAACTGCTATAGCCTACCACCATCTGAATGGTTATGGGTCTGAATTAATAACTGCTATAGTCTACCACCATCTGAATGGGTCTGAATTAATAACTGCTATAGTCTACCACCTCCTGAATGGTTATGGGTCTGAATTAATAACTGCTATAGTCTACCACCATCTGAATGGTTATGGGTCTGAATTAATAACTGCTATAGCCTACCACCATCTGAATGGTTATGGGTCTGAATTAATAACTGCTATAGTCTACCACCATCTGAATGGGTCTGAATTAATAACTGCTATAGTCTACCACCATCTGAATGGTTATGGGTCTGAATTAATAACTGTTATAGTCTACCACCATCTGAATGGGTCTGAATTAATAACTGCTATAGCCTACCACCATCTGAATGGTTATGGGTCTGAATTAATAACTGCTATAGTCTACCACCATCTGAATGGTTATGGGTCTGAATTAATAACTGTTATAGTCTACCACCATCTGAATGGGTCTGAATTAATAACTGCTATAGTCTACCACCATCTGAATGGTTATGGGTCTGAATTAATAACTGCTATAGTCTACCACCATCTGAATGGTTATGGGTCTGAATTAATAACTGCTATAGACTACCACCATCTGAATGGTTATGGGTCTGAATTAATAACTGCTATAGTCTACCACCATCTGAATGGTTATGGGTCTGAATTAATAACTGCTATAGCCTACCACCATCTGAATGGTTATGGGTCTGAATTAATAACTGCTATAGTCTACCACCATCTGAATGGTTATGGGTCTGAATTAATAACTGCTATAGTCTACCACCATCTGAATGGTTATGGGTCTGAATTAATAACTGCTATAGTCTACCACCATCTGAATGGTTATGGGTCTGAATTAATAACTGCTATAGCCTACCACCATCTGAATGGGTCTGAATTAATAACTGCTATAGTCTACCACCATCTGAATGGTTATGGGTCTGAATTAATAACTGCTATAGCCTACCACCATCTGAATGGGTCTGAATTAATAACTGCTATAGTCTACCACCATCTGAATGGGTCTGAATTCATAACTGTTATAGTCTACCACCATCTGAATGGGTCTGAATTAATAACTGTTATAGTCTACCACCATCTGAATGGTTATGGGTCTGAATTAATAACTGTTTTAGTCTACCACCATCTGAATGGGTCTGAATTAATAACTGCTATAGTCTACCACCATCTGAATGGGTCTGAATTAATAACTGTTATAGTCTACCACCATCTGAATGGGTCTGAATTAATAACTGCTATAGTCTACCACCATCTGAATGGGTCTGAATTAATAACTGCTATAGTCTACCACCATCTGAATGGGTCTGAATTAATAACTGCTATAGTCTACCACCATCTGAATGGTTATGGGTCTGAATTAATAACTGCTATAGTCTACCACCATCTGAATGGTTATGGGTCTGAATTAATAACTGCTATAGTCTACCACCATCTGAATGGTTATGGGTCTGAATTAATAACTGCTATAGTCTACCACCATCTGAATGGTTATGGGTCTGAATTAATAACTGTTATAGCCTACCACCATCTGAATGGGTCTGAATTAATAACTGTTATAGTCTACCACCATCTGAATGGGTCTGAATTAATAACTGCTATGGTCTATCACCATCTGAATGGTTATGGGTCTGAATTAATACCTGCTATAGCCTACCACCATCTGAATGGTTATGGGTCTGAATAATAACTGCTATAGTCTACCGCCATCTGAATGGTTATGGGTCTGAATTAATAACTGTTATAGTCTACCACCATCTGAATGGTTATGGGTCTAAATTAATAACTGCTATAATCTACCACCATCTGAATGGTTATGGGTCTGAATTAATAACTGCTATAGTCTACCACCATCTGAATGGGTCTGAATTAATAACTGCTATAGTCTACCACCATCTGAATGGTTATGGGTCTGAATTAATAACTGTTTTAGTCTACCACCATCTGAATGGTTATGGGTCTGAATTAATAACTGCTATAGTCTACCACCATCTGAATGGGTCTGAATTAATAACTGCTATAGTCTACCACCATCTGAATGGTTATGGGTCTGAATTAATAACTGCTATAGCCTACCACCATCTGAATGGTTATGGGTCTGAATTATTAACTGCTATAGTCTACCACCATCTGAATGGTTATGGGTCTGAATTAATAACTGCTATAGTCTACCACCATCTGAATGGTTATGGGTCTGAATTAATAACTGTTATAGTCTACCACCATCTGAATGGTTATGGGTCTGAATTAATAACTGCTATAGTCTACCACCATCTGAATGGTTATGGGTCTGAATTAATAACTGCTATAGTCTACCACCATCTGAATGGTTATGGGTCTGAATTAATAACTGCTATAGCCTACCACCATCTGAATGGTTATGGGTCTGAATTAATAACTGCTATAGTCTACCACCATCTGAATGGGTCTGAATTAATAACTGCTATAGTCTACCACCATCTGAATGGTTATGGGTCTGAATTAATAACTGTTATAGTCTACCACCATCTGAATGGGTCTGAATTAATAACTGCTATAGCCTACCACCATCTGAATGGTTATGGGTCTGAATTAATAACTGCTATAGTCTACCACCATCTGAATGGTTATGGGTCTGAATTAATAACTGTTATAGTCTACCACCATCTGAATGGGTCTGAATTAATAACTGCTATAGTCTACCACCATCTGAATGGTTATGGGTCTGAATTAATAACTGCTATAGTCTACCACCATCTGAATGGTTATGGGTCTGAATTAATAACTGCTATAGACTACCACCATCTGAATGGTTATGGGTCTGAATTAATAACTGCTATAGTCTACCACCATCTGAATGGTTATGGGTCTGAATTAATAACTGCTATAGCCTACCACCATCTGAATGGTTATGGGTCTGAATTAATAACTGCTATAGTCTACCACCATCTGAATGGTTATGGGTCTGAATTAATAACTGCTATAGTCTACCACCATCTGAATGGTTATGGGTCTGAATTAATAACTGCTATAGTCTACCACCATCTGAATGGTTATGGGTCTGAATTAATAACTGCTATAGCCTACCACCATCTGAATGGGTCTGAATTAATAACTGCTATAGTCTACCACCATCTGAATGGTTATGGGTCTGAATTAATAACTGCTATAGCCTACCACCATCTGAATGGGTCTGAATTAATAACTGCTATAGTCTACCACCATCTGAATGGGTCTGAATTCATAACTGTTATAGTCTACCACCATCTGAATGGGTCTGAATTAATAACTGTTATAGTCTACCACCATCTGAATGGTTATGGGTCTGAATTAATAACTGTTTTAGTCTACCACCATCTGAATGGGTCTGAATTAATAACTGCTATAGTCTACCACCATCTGAATGGGTCTGAATTAATAACTGTTATAGTCTACCACCATCTGAATGGGTCTGAATTAATAACTGCTATAGTCTACCACCATCTGAATGGGTCTGAATTAATAACTGCTATAGTCTACCACCATCTGAATGGGTCTGAATTAATAACTGCTATAGTCTACCACCATCTGAATGGTTATGGGTCTGAATTAATAACTGCTATAGTCTACCACCATCTGAATGGTTATGGGTCTGAATTAATAACTGCTATAGTCTACCACCATCTGAATGGTTATGGGTCTGAATTAATAACTGCTATAGTCTACCACCATCTGAATGGTTATGGGTCTGAATTAATAACTGTTATAGCCTACCACCATCTGAATGGGTCTGAATTAATAACTGTTATAGTCTACCACCATCTGAATGGGTCTGAATTAATAACTGCTATGGTCTATCACCATCTGAATGGTTATGGGTCTGAATGAATACCTGCTATAGCCTACCACCATCTGAATGGTTATGGGTCTGAATAATAACTGCTATAGTCTACCGCCATCTGAATGGTTATGGGTCTGAATTAATAACTGTTATAGTCTACCACCATCTGAATGGGTCTGAATTAATAACTGCTATAATCTACCACCATCTGAATGGTTATGGGTCTGAATTAATAACTGCTATAGTCTACCACCATCTGAATGGTTATGGGTCTAAATTAATAACTGCTATAATCTACCACCATCTGAATGGTTATGGGTCTGAATTAATAACTGCTATAGTCTACCACCATCTGAATGGGTCTGAATTAATAACTGCTATAGTCTACCACCATCTGAATGGTTATGGGTCTGAATTAATAACTGTTTTAGTCTACCACCATCTGAATGGTTATGGGTCTGAATTAATAACTGCTATAGTCTACCACCATCTGAATGGGTCTGAATTAATAACTGCTATAGTCTACCACCATCTGAATGGTTATGGGTCTGAATTAATAACTGCTATAGCCTACCACCATCTGAATGGTTATGGGTCTGAATTATTAACTGCTATAGTCTACCACCATCTGAATGGTTATGGGTCTGAATTAATAACTGCTATAGTCTACCACCATCTGAATGGTTATGGGTCTGAATTAATAACTGTTATAGTCTACCACCATCTGAATGGTTATGGGTCTGAATTAATAACTGCTATAGTCTACCACCATCTGAATGGTTATGGGTCTGAATTAATAACTGCTATAGTCTACCACCATCTGAATGGTTATGGGTCTGAATTAATAACTGCTATAGTCTACCACCATCTGAATGGTTATGGGTCTGAATTATTAACTGCTATAGTCTACCACCATCTGAATGGGTCTGAATTAATAACTGTTATAGTCTACCACCATCTGAATGGTTATGGGTCTGAATTATTAACTGCTATAGTCTACCACCATCTGAATGGGTCTGAATTAATAACTGCTATAGTCTACCACCATCTGAATGGGTCTGAATTAATAACTGCTATAGTCTACCACCATCTGAATGGTTATGGGTCTGAATTAATAACTGTTATAGTCTACCACCATCTGAATGGTTATGGGTCTGAATTAATAACTGCTATAGTCTACCACCATCTGAATGGTTATGGGTCTGAATTAATAACTGCTATAGTCTACCGCCATCTGAATGGTTATGGGTCTGAATTAATAACTGTTATAGTCTACCACCATCTGAATGGTTATGGGTCTGAATTAATAACTGCTATAGTCTACCACCATCTGAATGGTTATGGGTCTGAATTAATAACTGCTATAGTCTACCGCCATCTGAATGGTTATGGGTCTGAATTAATAACTGTTATAGTCTACCACCATCTGAATGGTTATGGGTCTGAATTAATAACTGTTATAGCCTACCACCATCTGAATGGGTCTGAATTAATAACTGTTATAGTCTACCACCATCTGAATGGTTATGGGTCTGAATTAATAACTGCTATAGCCTACCACCATCTGAATGGTTATGGGTCTGAATTAATAACTGTTATAGTCTACCACCATCTGAATGGTTATGGGTCTGAATTAATAACTGTTATAGTCTACCACCATCTGAATGGTTATGGGTCTGAATTAATAACTGCTATAGCCTACCACCATCTGAATGGTTATGGGTCTGAATTAATAACTGCTATAGTCTACCACCATCTGAATGGGTCTGAATTAATAACTGCTATAGTCTACCACCTCCTGAATGGTTATGGGTCTGAATTAATAACTGCTATAGTCTACCACCATCTGAATGGTTATGGGTCTGAATTAATAACTGCTATAGCCTACCACCATCTGAATGGTTATGGGTCTGAATTAATAACTGCTATAGTCTACCACCATCTGAATGGGTCTGAATTAATAACTGCTATAGTCTACCACCATCTGAATGGTTATGGGTCTGAATTAATAACTGTTATAGTCTACCACCATCTGAATGGGTCTGAATTAATAACTGCTATAGCCTACCACCATCTGAATGGTTATGGGTCTGAATTAATAACTGCTATAGTCTACCACCATCTGAATGGTTATGGGTCTGAATTAATAACTGTTATAGTCTACCACCATCTGAATGGGTCTGAATTAATAACTGCTATAGTCTACCACCATCTGAATGGTTATGGGTCTGAATTAATAACTGCTATAGTCTACCACCATCTGAATGGTTATGGGTCTGAATTAATAACTGCTATAGACTACCACCATCTGAATGGTTATGGGTCTGAATTAATAACTGCTATAGTCTACCACCATCTGAATGGTTATGGGTCTGAATTAATAACTGCTATAGCCTACCACCATCTGAATGGTTATGGGTCTGAATTAATAACTGCTATAGTCTACCACCATCTGAATGGTTATGGGTCTGAATTAATAACTGCTATAGTCTACCACCATCTGAATGGTTATGGGTCTGAATTAATAACTGCTATAGTCTACCACCATCTGAATGGTTATGGGTCTGAATTAATAACTGTTTTAGTCTACCACCAGCTGAATGGGTCTGAATTAATAACTGCTATAGTCTACCACCATCTGAATGGGTCTGAATTCATAACTGTTATAGTCTACCACCATCTGAATGGGTCTGAATTAATAACTGTTATAGTCTACCACCATCTGAATGGTTATGGGTCTGAATTAATAACTGTTTTAGTCTACCACCATCTGAATGGGTCTGAATTAATAACTGCTATAGTCTACCACCATCTGAATGGGTCTGAATTAATAACTGTTATAGTCTACCACCATCTGAATGGGTCTGAATTAATAACTGCTATAGTCTACCACCATCTGAATGGGTCTGAATTAATAACTGCTATAGTCTACCACCATCTGAATGGGTCTGAATTAATAACTGCTATAGTCTACCACCATCTGAATGGTTATGGGTCTGAATTAATAACTGCTATAGTCTACCACCATCTGAATGGTTATGGGTCTGAATTAATAACTGCTATAGTCTACCACCATCTGAATGGTTATGGGTCTGAATTAATAACTGTTATAGCCTACCACCATCTGAATGGGTCTGAATTAATAACTGTTATAGTCTACCACCATCTGAATGGGTCTGAATTAATAACTGCTATGGTCTATCACCATCTGAATGGTTATGGGTCTGAATTAATACCTGCTATAGCCTACCACCATCTGAATGGTTATGGGTCTGAATAATAACTGCTATAGTCTACCGCCATCTGAATGGTTATGGGTCTGAATTAATAACTGTTATAGTCTACCGCCATCTGAATGGTTATGGGTCTGAATTAGTAACTGTTATAGTCTACCACCATCTGAATGGTTATGGGTCTGAATTAATAACTGCTATAATCTACCACCATCTGAATGGTTATGGGTCTGAATTAATAACTGCTATAGTCTACCACCATCTGAATGGGTCTGAATTAATAACTGCTATAGTCTACCACCATCTGAATGGTTATGGGTCTGAATTAATAACTGTTATAGTCTACCGCCATCTGAATGGTTATGGGTCTGAATTAATAACTGTTATAGTCTACCGCCATCTGAATGGTTATGGGTCTGAATTAATAACTGTTATAGTCTACCACCATCTGAATGGTTATGGGTCTGAATTAATAACTGCTATAATCTACCACCATCTGAATGGTTATGGGTCTGAATTAATAACTGCTATAGTCTACCACCATCTGAATGGGTCTGAATTAATAACTGCTATAGTCTACCACCATCTGAATGGTTATGGGTCTGAATTAATAACTGTTTTAGTCTACCACCATCTGAATGGTTATGGGTCTGAATTAATAACTGCTATAGTCTACCACCATCTGAATGGGTCTGAATTAATAACTGCTATAGTCTACCACCATCTGAATGGTTATGGGTCTGAATTAATAACTTTTTTAGTCTACCGCCATCTGAATGGTTATGGGTCTGAATTAATAACTGTTATAGTCTACCGCCATCTGAATGGTTATGGGTCTGAATTAATAACTGTTATAGTCTACCACCATCTGAATGGTTATGGGTCTGAATTAATAACTGCTATAGTCTACCGCCATCTGAATGGTTATGGGTCTGAATTAATAACTGCTATAATCTACCACCATCTGAATGGTTATGGGTCTGAATTAATAACTGCTATAGTCTACCACCATCTGAATGGTTATGGGTCTGAATTAATAACTGTTTTAGTCTACCACCATCTGAATGGGTCTGAATTAATAACTGCTATAGTCTACCACCATCTGAATGGTTATGGGTCTGAATTAATAACTGTTTTAGTCTACCACCATCTGAATGGGTCTGAATTAATAACTGCTATAGTCTACCACCATCTGAATGGTTATGGGTCTGAATTAATAACTGCTATAGTCTACCACCATCTGAATGGTTATGGGTCTGAATTAATAACTGCTATAGTCTACCACCATCTGAATGGTTATGGGTCTGAATTAATAACTGTTATAGCCTACCACCATCTGAATGGGTCTGAATTAATAACTGTTATAGTCTACCACCATCTGAATGGGTCTGAATTAATAACTGCTATGGTCTATCACCATCTGAATGGTTATGGGTCTGAATTAATACCTGCTATAGCCTACCACCATCTGAATGGTTATGGGTCTGAATTAATAACTGTTATAGTCTACCACCATCTGAATGGTTATGGGTCTGAATTAATAACTGTTATAGTCTACCGCCATCTGAATGGTTATGGGTCTGAATTAATAACTGTTATAGTCTACCACCATCTGAATGGTTATGGGTCTGAATTAATAACTGCTATAGTCTACCACCATCTGAATGGGTCTGAATTAATAACTGCTATAGTCTACCACCATCTGAATGGTTATGGGTCTGAATTAATAACTGTTTCAGTCTACCACCATCTGAATGGTTATGGGTCTGAATTAATAACTGCTATAGTCTACCACCATCTGAATGGGTCTGAATTAATAACTGCTATAGTCTACCACCATCTGAATGGTTATGGGTCTGAATTAATAACTGCTATAGTCTACCGCCATCTGAATGGTTATGGGTCTGAATTAATAACTGCTATAATCTACCACCATCTGAATGGTTATGGGTCTGAATTAATAACTGCTATAGTCTACCACCATCTGAATGGTTATGGGTCTGAATTAATAACTGTTTTAGTCTACCACCATCTGAATGGGTCTGAATTAATAACTGCTATAGTCTACCACCATCTGAATGGTTATGGGTCTGAATTAATAACTGTTTTAGTCTACCACCATCTGAATGGGTCTGAATTAATAACTGCTATAGTCTACCACCATCGGAATGGGTCTGAATTAATAACTGCTATAGTCTACCACCATCTGAATGGGTCTGAATTAATAACTGCTATAGTCTACCACCATCTGAATGGTTATGGGTCTGAATTAATAACTGCTATAGTCTACCACCATCTGAATGGTTATGGGTCTGAATTAATAACTGTTTTAGTCTACCACCATCTGAATGGGTCTGAATTAATAACTGCTATAGTCTACCACCATCTGAATGGTTATGGGTCTGAATTAATAACTGTTTTAGTCTACCACCATCTGAATGGGTCTGAATTAATAACTGCTATAGTCTACCACCATCGGAATGGGTCTGAATTAATAACTGCTATAGTCTACCACCATCTGAATGGGTCTGAATTAATAACTGCTATAGTCTACCACCATCTGAATGGTTATGGGTCTGAATTAATAACTGCTATAGTCTACCACCATCTGAATGGTTATGGGTCTGAATTAATAACTGCTATAGTCTACCACCATCTGAATGGTTATGGGTCTGAATTAATAACTGTTATAGCCTACCACCATCTGAATGGGTCTGAATTAATAACTGTTATAGTCTACCACCATCTGAATGGGTCTGAATTAATAACTGCTATGGTCTATCACCATCTGAATGGTTATGGGTCTGAATTAATAACTGTTATAGCCTACCACCATCTGAATGGGTCTGAATTAATAACTGTTATAGTCTACCACCATCTGAATGGGTCTGAATTAATAACTGCTATGGTCTATCACCATCTGAATGGTTATGGGTCTGAATTAATAACTGCTATAGTCTACCACCATCTGAATGGTTATGGGTCTGAATTAATAACTGTTATAGCCTACCACCATCTGAATGGGTCTGAATTAATAACTGTTATAGTCTACCACCATCTGAATGGGTCTGAATTAATAACTGCTATGGTCTATCACCATCTGAATGGTTATTGGTCTGAATTAATAACTGCTATAGTCTACCACCATCTGAATGGTTATGGGTCTGAATTAATAACTGTTATAGTGTACCACCATCTGAATGGGTCTGAATTCATAACTGCTATAGTCTACCACCATCTGAATGGTTATGGGTCTGAATTAATAACTGCTATAGTCTACCACCATCTGAATGGTTATGGTCTGAATTAATAACTGCTATAGCCTACCACCATCTGAATGGTTATGGGTCTGAATTAATAACTGCTATAGTCTACCACCATCTGAATGGTTATGGGTCTGAATTAATAACTGTTATAGTCTACCACCATCTGAATGGTTATGGGTCTGAATTAATAACTGCTATAGCCTACCACCATCTGAATGGGTCTGAATTAATAACTGCTATAGTCTACCACCATCTGAATGGTTATGGGTCTGAATTAATAACTGCTATAGCCTACCACCATCTGAATGGGTCTGAATTAATAACTGCTATAGTCTACCACCATCTGAATGGTTATGGGTCTGAATTGATAAGTGCTATAGTCTACCACCATCTGAATGGTTATGGGTCTGAATTAATAACTGCTATAGTCTACCACCATCTGAATGGGTCTGAATTAATAACTGCTATAGTCTACCACCATCTGAATGGGTCTGAATTAATAACTGCTATAGTCTACCACCATCTGAATGGGTCTGAATTAATAACTGCTATAGTCTACCACCATCTGAATGGTTATGGGTCTGAATTAATAACTGTTATAGTCTACCACCATCTGAATGGGTCTGAATTAATAACTGCTATAGTCTACCACCATCTGAATGGGTCTGAATTAATAACTGCTATAGCCTACCACCATCTGAATGGGTCTGAATTAATAACTGTTATAGTCTACGACCATCTGAATGGTTATGGGTCTGAATTAATAACTGCTATAGTCTACCACCATCTGAATGGTTATGGGTCTGAATTAATAACTGCTATAATCTACCACCATCTGAATGGTTATGGGTCTGAATTAATAACTGCTATAGTCTACCACCATCTGAATGGTTATGGGTCTGAATTAATAACTGTTATAGTCTACCACCATCTGAATGGTTATGGGTCTGAATTAATAACTGCTATAGTCTACCACCATCTGAATGGGTCTGAATTAATAACTGCTATAGTCTACCACCATCTGACTGGTTATGGGTCTGAATTAATAACTGCTATAGTCTACCACCATCTGAATGGTTATGGGTCTGAATTAATAACTGTTATAGTCTACCACCATCTGAATGGTTATGGGTCTGAATTAATAACTGCTATAGTCTACCACCATCTGAATGGGTCTGAATTAATAACTGCTATAGTCTACCACCATCTGAATGGGTCTGAATTAATAATTGCTATAGTCTACCACCATCTGAATGGTTATGGGTCTGAATTAATAACTGCTATAGTCTACCACCATCTGAATGGGTCTGAATTAATAACTGCTATAGTCTACCACCATCTGAATGGTTATGGGTCTGAATTAATAACTGTTATAGTCTACCACCATCTGAATGGTTATGGGTCTGAATTAATAACTGCTATAGTCTACCACCATCTGAATGGTTATGGGTCTGAATTAATAACTGTTATAGTCTACCACCATCTGAATGGTTATGGGTCTGAATTAATAACTGATATAGTCTACCACCATCTGAATGGGTCTGAATTAATAACTGCTATAGTTTACCACCATCTGAATGGTTATGGGTCTGAATTAATAACTGCTATAGTCTACCACCATCTGAATGGTTATGGGTCTGAATTAATAACTGCTATAGTCTACCACCATCTGAATGGTTATGGGTCTGAATTAATAACTGCTATAGTTTACCACCATCTGAATGGTTATGGGTCTGAATTAATAACTGCTATAGTCTACCACCATCTGAATGGTTATGGGTCTGAATTAATAACTGCTATAGTCTACCACCATCTGAATGGTTATGGGTCTGAATTAATAACTGCTATAGCCTACCACCATCTGAATGGGTCTGAATTAATAACTGCTATAGTCTACCACCATCTGAATGGGTCTGAATTAATAACTACTATAGTCTACCACCATCTGAATGGGTCTGAATTAATAACTGCTATAGTCTACCACCATCTGAATGGTTATGGGTCTGAATTAATAACTACTATAGTCTACCACCATCTGAATGGTTATGGGTCTGAATTAATAACTACTATAGTATACCACCATCTGAATGGTTATGGGTCTGAATTAATAACTACTATAGTCTACCACCATCTGAATGGGTCTGAATTAATAACTACTATAGTCTACCACCATCTGAATGGGTCTGAATTAATAACTGCTATAGTCTACCACCATCTGAATGGTTATGGGTCTGAATTAATAACTGTTATAGTCTACCACCATCTGAATGGTTATGGGTCTGAATTAATAACTGTTATAGTCTACCACCATCTGAATGGTTATGGGTCTGAATTAATAACTGTTATAGCCTACCACCATCTGAATGGGTCTGAATTAATAACTGCTATAGTTTACCACCATCTGAATGGGTCTGAATTAATAACTACTATAGTCTACCACCATCTGAATGGTTATGGGTCTGAATTAATAACTGTTATAGTCTACCACCATCTGAATGGTTATGGGTCTGAATTAATAACTGTTATAGTCTACCACCATCTGAATGGTTATGGGTCTGAATTAATAACTACTATAGTCTACCACCATCTGAATGGGTCTGAATTAACAACTACTATAGTCTACCACCATCTGAATGGGTCTGAATTAATAACTACTATAGTCTACCACCATCTGAATGGGTCTGAATTAATAACTGCTATAGTCTACCACCATCTGAATGGTTATGGGTCTGAATTAATAACTACTATAGTCTACCACCATCTGAATGGTTATGGGTCTGAATTAATAACTACTATAGTCTACCACCATCTGAATGGTTATGGGTCTGAATTAATAACTACTATAGTCTACCACCATCTGAATGGGTCTGAATTAATAACTACTATAGTCTACCACCATCTGAATGGGTCTGAATTAATAACTGCTATAGTCTACCACCATCTGAATGGTTATGGGTCTGAATTAATAACTGTTATAGTCTACCACCATCTGAATGGTTATGGGTCTGAATTAATAACTGTTATAGTCTACCACCATCTGAATGGTTATGGGTCTGAATTAATAACTGTTATAGCCTACCACCATCTGAATGGGTCTGAATTAATAACTGCTATAGTTTACCACCATCTGAATGGGTCTGAATTAATAACTACTATAGTCTACCACCATCTGAATGGTTATGGGTCTGAATTAATAACTGTTATAGTCTACCACCATCTGAATGGTTATGGGTCTGAATTAATAACTGTTATAGTCTACCACCATCTGAATGGTTATGGGTCTGAATTAATAACTACTATAGTCTACCACCATCTGAATGGGTCTGAATTAACAACTACTATAGTCTACCACCATCTGAATGGGTCTGAATTAATAACTACTATAGTCTACCACCATCTGAATGGTTATGGGTCTGAATTAATAACTACTATAGTCTACCACCATCTGAATGGTTATGGGTCTGAATTAATAACTACTATAGTCTACCACCATCTGAATGGGTCTGAATTAATAACTGCTATAGTCTACCACCATCTGAATGGTTATGGGTCTGAATTAATAACTGTTATAGTCTACCACCATCTGAATGGGTCTGAATTAATAACTGCTATAGTCTACCACCATCTGAATGGTTATGGGTCTGAATTAATAACTGCTATAGTCTACCACCATCTGAATGGTTATGGGTCTGAATTAATAACTGCTATAGTCTACCACCATCTGAATGGTTATGGGTCTGAATTAATAACTGCTATAGTCTACCACCATCTGAATGGTTATGGGTCTGAATGAATAACTGCTATAGTCTACCACCATCTGAATGGTTATGGGTCTGAATTAATAACTGCTATAGTCTACCACCATCTGAATGGTTATGGGTCTGAATTAATAACTGCTGTAGTCTACCACCATCTGAATGGTTATGGGTCTGAATATATAACTGTTATAGACTACCACCATCTGAAGGGGTCTGAATATATAACTGTTATAGACTACCACCATCTGAAGGGGTCTGAATTAATAACTGTTTTAGTCTACCACCATCTGAATGGTTATGGGTCTGAATTAATAACTGCTATAGTCTACCACCATCTGAATGGTTATGGGTCTGAATTAATAACTGCTATAGCCTACCACCATCTGAATGGTTATGGGTCTGAATTAATAACTGCTATAGTCTACCACCATCTGATTGGTTATGGGTCTGAATTAATAACTGCTATAGTCTACCACCATCTGAATGGTTATGGGTCTGAATGAATAACTGCTATAGTCTACCACCATCTGAATGGTTATGGATCTGAATTAATAACTGCTATAGTCTACCACCATCTCGCGTTTGCTCTTCTGTCAAACTACCCGTGAGTTCTATTGGCTGCTGTAAAACAAGAGCTTGCGTCCTTCTTCGAATAGTCTATTGGTGTTAGAAATGCTGAATAAAATAATGTCCAGCTAGCTACACTAGTCTAGCTTTTCCTGCATGGGACTTCTAGAGCTAAGGATCGTTTTGTAAGGAGAGAGACCAGCGGAGCACAGGTGCTTGGGTATTGGGCAAGAGGCAGAGTCTATAAGTTAGGGGCTTATTATGTATAACCCATCATTAATTAGCTAAATATAAGGCAAATACTGCATTGAATCTATTACCTGAAAGAGGTAGGCTAGGACATCTATATATAGGGCTATATATGTATCTAGAACAGGGTGATCTATTTTGGATGCGATTTGATTAGAATTGATGGAGAGAGAGAAAGACTGCGAGAGAGCGCTCACTGGTGCACTGATTTAAACCAATGATATGGGGACTGTTTTAAATCTCTCCAGCTGCAATTTAAAAATAATACTCTTTACAATTAAAAGATAAGGTGACCCCTTAAAGCCAGATGGAGATGGGTAAATTAGGTCTACACACTGAGATAGGCTGTTAGCATGATGAGATGACAGGTCTACACACGGAGATAGGCTGTTAGCATGATGAGATGACAGGTCTACACACTGAGAAGGGCTGTTAGCATGATGAGATGACAGGTCTACACACTGAGAAGGGCTGTTAGCATGATGAGATGACAGGTCTACACACTGAGAAGGGCTGTCTGTCCCCACCCTGAGAAGGGCTGTCTGTCCCCACCCTGAGTGTTGATGATTCATCGTGCAGTGAGCAGAGAGAAGGCCGAAGAGAATCCAGACGTAGTCATCACATATAATTTAACAGTTCCATTTCACATCATGCTGTTCATTTAAATCATTTATTATAATTTACCGGTTTGTAACAGTTATTTATCCCTGCAAAAGGGAGTGGTTTTGGATGGCAAATCTCAGCTGTTATCTGGTTCCCATTCAACCCTATTCCACTGATCCCTTGGCCAAAATGAGTTTAATTTTGTTATTAAAATTCATTTAAAAAAGTTATATATTTTTGTATAGATACTTTGAGATCTGACCATGTACTGCCTGCAACAACTCCTGCTTTACACCACTGTACTAACACACACTTGTATAGCTGTGTAAATGTCTGAATCAGCCAGTGTGTTTCATCGCTGCGTGACTGAAGCAGACTGTTGGCTCTATTGTTCTCCAGCCAACCAGACCCTGCCTCCTCACAACTCCACAACAGACGGTTTCACACCGCAATAAGGACATACAAAACACTCACGAAATAACTTAAAGAAACAGAGAAGGAAAATAAATAAATAAAACAAGTAACCTTTTGAGAAAAGGAGGCGTGGATCTATAATCTATAAACGTGTAAGGGCAGAGAGAGGAGGGGGTGTGCTGTGTGTTAAAGAGGTGGGTTATATAATAGAAGTGAATCAGAGGATGAGTAAGAGAAGAAGTTGATGAAGACTTTTAGAGGAGAGTTGAAGGAGAGAGCAGAGAGGAGAGAGGACATGGAGAGAGCAGAGAGGAGAGAGGACATGGAGAGAGCAGAGAGGAGAGAGGACATGGAGAGAACAGAGAGGAGAGGGGAGATGGAGAGAGCAGAGAGGAGAGAGGACATGGAGAGATGACATAGAGAGAGCAGAGAGGAGAGAGGACATGGAGAGATGACATGGAGAGAGCAGAGAGGAGAGAGGACATGGAGAGAGCAGAGAGGAGAGAGGACATGGAGAGAACAAGGAGGAGAGGGGAGATGGAGAGAGCAGAGAGGAGAGGGGAGATGGAGAGAGCAGAGAGGAGAGGGGAGATGGAGAGAGCAGAGAGGGGAGACGGAGAGAGCAGAGAGGAGCGAGGACATGGAGAGATGACATGGAGAGATGACATGGAGAGAGCAGACAGGAGAGGGGAGATGGAGAGAGCAGAGAGGAGAGAGGACATGGAGAGAACAGAGAGGAGAGGGGAGATGGAGAGAGCAGAGAGGAGCGAGGACATGGAGAACAGAGAGGAGAGAGGACATGGAGAGATGACATGGAGAGATGACATGGAGAGAGCAGACAGGAGAGGGGAGATGGAGAGAGCAGAGAGGAGAGAGGACATGGAGAGAACAGAGAGGAGAGGGGAGATGGAGAGATGACATGGAGAGAGCAGAGAGGAGAGAGGACATGGAGAGAGCAGAGAGGAGAGGGGAGATGGAGAGATGACATGGAGAGAGCAGAGAGGAGAGAGGACATGGAGAGAGCAGAGAGGAGAGAGGACATGGAGAGAGCAGAGAGGAGAGAGGAGAGAGGACATGGAGAGAGCAGAGAGGAGAGAGGACATGGAGAGAGCAGAGAGGAGAGAGGACATGGAGAGAGGACATGGAGAGAGCAGAGAGGAGAGAGGACATGGAGAGAGCAGAGAGGAGAGGGGAGAGAGAGGACATGGAGAGATGACATGGAGAGAGCAGAGGAAGAGAGGAGAGATGAGGAAGATGGGGGAGATGAGGAAGAGGGGAGAGATGAGGAAGAGGGGGGAGATGAGGAAGAGGGGGGAGATGAGGAAGAGGGGGGAGCAGTTAGATGGAACACACACACACTACACAACAAGGGTTGGATCAGTTACCATGGGAACAGAGCTAGTTAAATAAAGTTGTCAAGGCGTTTCATTGTTAAATGACCTCACTCAGGACTTTAAACAACACAGACAGACACAACATTTGCCTTGTGAGGGAAAATACATCTGGGAATAATTTTCACTATAAAGATTGGTACGTTGTTAAGACTACAGTGGGTTTCAACGGGACTGTATACTGTATAAACAGTGGGGTGAAAAGTCTGTACATCCTTGATGAAGATGAACAAAAATTACTGTATAAAATGTATGCCTCAAATACTGAGCTACTATATTGTATGTTTACATGTTTTATTTATTATATTATATTAGTCTAAAAAAAAATTGCTTAGAGAAATAGATTTTGTATAACAAGTAATGTTAAACACATTTAATGATGTCACCTCTGTTTTCCTCACATTGCGTAAACAACGGCATTGAGACTTTATAAAAACAAATCATGAGTTGGAGAACACAGTTGGCAGGGCTCTCGGATCATTCCTTCATACAGAATCCTTCCAGGTCCTTGATATCCTTCGCCTGCGCTTATGGACTGCCCACTCCAATCCAAATCACAGGAACAGTGGAAGAGAGGGAGAGAGAGAGGGAGATGGAGGGAGAGAGAGAGAGGGAGATGGAGGGAGAGAGAGAGGGAGATGGAAGGAGAGAGAGAGAGATGGAGGGAGAGAGAGAGAGGGAGATGGAGGGGAGAGAGAGGGAAATGGAGGAAGAGAGAGGGAGATGGAGGGAGAGAGAGAGAGGGAGATGGAGGGGAGGGGAGAGAGAGGGAGATGGAAGGAGAGAGAGAGAGATGGAGGGAGAGAGAGAGAGGGAGATGGAGGGGAGAGAGAGGGAGATGGAAGGAGAGAGAGAGAGATGGAGGGAGAGAGAGAGAGAGAGGGAGATGGAGGGGAGAGAGAGAGAGGGAGATGGAAGGAGAGAGAGAGAAATGGAGGGAGAGAGAGAGAGGGAGATGGAGGGGAGAGAGAGGGAGATGGAGGAAGAGAGAGGGAGATGGAGGGAGAGAGAGAGAGGGAGATGGAGGGGAGAGAGAGGGAGATGGAAGGAGAGAGAGAGATGGAGGGAGAGAGAGAGAGGGAGATGGAGGGGAGAGAGAGGGAGATGGAGGAGGAAGAGAGAGGGAGATGGAGGGAAGAGAGAGGGAGATGGAGGGGAGAGAGAGGGAGATGGAGGGAAGAGAGAGGGAGATGGAGGAAGAGAGAGGGAGATGGAGGGAAGAGAGAGGGAGATGGAGGGGAGAGAGAGGGAGATGGAGGGAAGAGAGAGGCAGAGAGAGAGGAGATGGAGGGGAGAGAGAGGGAGATGGAGGGGAGAGGGAGAGAGATGGAGGGGAGAGAGAGAGGGAGATGAGGAAGAGGGGGAGATGAGGAAGAGGGGGAGATGAGGAAGAGGGGAGATATGAGGAAGAGGGGGTAGATGGAGGGGAAAGAGAGGGAGATGAGGAAGAGGGGGGAGATGAGGAAGAGGGGAGAGCAGTTAGATGGAACACACACTACACAACAAGGGTTGGATCAGTTACCATGGGAACAGAGCTAGTTAAATAAAGTTGTCAAGGTGTTTCATTGTTAAATGACCTCACTCAGGACTTTAAACAACATAGACAGACACAACATTTGCCTCGTGAGGGAAAATACATCTGGGAATAATTTTTACTATGAAGATTGGTACATTGTTAAGCACTCCAATACCATAACCCCTCCTCCTCCATGCTTCACGGTGGGAACCACACATGCGGAGATCATCCGTTCACCCACACCACGTCTCACAAAGACAAGAGAGTTGGAACCAAAAATCTCCAATTTGGACTCCAGCCCAAAGAACAAATTTCCACCAGTCTATTGTCCATTGCTCGTCTCTTCTTATTATTGGTGTCCTTTAGTAGTAGTCTCTGATTCACACATTCTCCTCTGAACAGTTGATGTTGAGATGTGTCTGTTACTTGAACTCTGTGAAGCATTTATTTGGGCTGCAATCTGAGGTGCAGTTCACTCTAATGAACTTATCCTCTGCAGCAGAGGTAACTCTTAAAAAAATGTTTGACTGACCTTCATGTCTTAAAGTAATGATGGACTGTCGTTTCTCTTTGCTTATTTGAGCTGTTCTTGCCATAATATGGACTTGGTCTTTTACCAAATAGGGCTATCTTCTGTATACCACCCCTACCTTGTCACAACACAAATGATTGGCTCAAACACATTAAGAAGGAAAGAAATTCCACAAATTAACTTTTAACAAGGCACAACTGTTAATTGAAATGCATTCCATGTGACTACCTCATGAAGCTGGTTGAGAGAATGCCAAGAGTGTGCAAAGCTGTCATCAAGGCAAAGGGTGGCTACTTGAAGAATCTCAAATATAAAATATATTTTGAATTGTTCAACACTTTTTTGGTTACTACATGATTCCATATGTGTTATTTCATAGTGTTGATGTCTTCATTATTATTCTACAATGTAGAAATTAGCAAAAAATAAAGAAAAAACCTTGAAAGAGTAGGTGTGTCCAAACCTTTCACTGGTACTGTATATAAACAATATTTGATAAAAAATTGAATTTAGCCTTCAAACTGCACACAGAGACATACAGATGGTATCCAGTACATCTGATTCTGGGGAAGAAGATGCAGGGTCTCATTGCCAAAATCACAAACTATCCATCTAAGCAAAGGTGCTGTGAGTCACAAACCGATTGACAACTAATGAAATGATGCTATCAATATTCCACACACAGCCATATGTGGTGACGTAGTACCATGTCGTGACGTGACTTTCATTAATGTTATGACTGTTATTTATCGAATAATGACCTACTATGTTTAATTGTTACCAGATTAAATTAATCATGAAACAATTAACTCATTAGGAATTTGGGGCACCACGGAAGAAGTTGTTTAACTTCTTGACGCTAGGAGGCAGAATTTTTATGTTTGGAAAAATAACGTTCCCAGTGTAAACGGCCTATTTCTCAGGCCCAGATGCTAGAATATGCATATAATTGACAGATTAGGATAGAAAACACTCTAAAGTTTCCAAAACTGTCAAAATATTGTATGAAAAGGGTTCCGCTTCATGGAAAGGGTTCGTTTGGACCTTCTCCTTGGTTCGTAAGTGTGAGTCTCTGATTGTCCACAAGAGGTCACAATGTCCTTCTCCTTGGTTGTCTGTGTTTACTTTCACTCGTTCTGGCAGAGTGGTCTTCTGAGGACAGTTAATCAGCCGTGTCGATGATCCCCAGAGTTGTGATGAGAGCAGTGTAGTCAATAATGATTTGAATAGAGAAAACGGATGCTTCTACTTACTTGATGGAGCCTACTTTGTCTCCATCAACTCGTGTTGATTTTCAGGGTCTTGACCAATGGAAATCTAGCTGCAGCTTGTGATCCTTCTAGTCTGGCATGTTAATTCTTAACTCAATATTTTATACACTTGGGTAAAAAGGGGCGCTTCTGTCATACTGAAAAGCTCTCTGAGCTCCCTTCGGCGTAGCTAGTTATGGGGAAATAACATAATCAAAAACTATGATCTTGTTAGAGAACTAAAATCACATTCCTATCTTAACAAAAACATTCTCTTCATCCAGCATACAGGATGTAAAACTGACATACACAGTGTGAAAGCTCTCCAAGTTACTATATTTTCGTTATATCACTTTTATACAATTTTTATGACATCACAAAATATACATTAATTTCACATATTCCATCTGTCATCATTTCGGATGTTGAAATATATTTTCCCAGTATTCCCTGTTGAACGTTAGAGTTTTTGGGCTGCAAAACCTTCCAAAAAAAGTTTAAACATTTGTAAAAAAAAAAAAAAAAACTCTCACCTCTCTGTGAGAAAGTCAAATAAAAAAAATCATCAATCAATTTTTTTTGCAACAGAGAAATGAGTTATAGAAATTAATCAATTTCCCTGTTGGACTACTTGTCCATCATCCTACAAGTTGTATGCTAATGAATTGAGATCGTCGAGCATGATTCCAGTTTGACAGGATGTCGGGCAACGGACGTGTATTATCTTTTAAGATGGAAAGTGGACACCCATGTTGTTTTGTCTAGCATTGTGGAAGGATATCGTCATGATCAAACATCAGAATATTGTAGGTCTTTAAACACTGGGGAGGTAAACCGCGTTTACAATCCCCTTTTCCTAAACGGGTCGAATGGTGGGTGTTGGAGAAATAATGACTTTGAATAGTCTCATTCTGAACGTCGTTATTTAAAAAAAAATTTACCCCCTTTTCTCCAATTATACAATCGCTGACCCTTATGACATAAGAGGTCGAAGACCTAATCCAGAGTAGGAAAGAACGGTTCTGTCACGATGCTCTGGTCCTGTGTTATCACGATGCTCTGGTCCTGTGTTATCACGATGCTCTGGTCCTGTGTTATCACGATGCTCTGGTCCTGTGTTATCACGATGCTCTGGTCCTGTGTTATCACGATGCTCTGGTCCTGTGTTATCACGATGCTCTGGTCCTGTGTTATCACGATGCTCTGGTCCTGTGTTGTCACGATGCTCTGGTCCTGTGTTATCACGATGCTCTGGTCCTGTGTTATCACGATGCTCTGGTCCTGTGTTATCACGATGCTCTGGTCCTGTGTTATCACGATGCTCTGGTCCTGTGTTATCATGATGCTCTGGCCCTGTGTTATCATGATGCTCTGGTCCTGTGTTATCACGATGCTCTGGTCCTGTGTTATCACGATGCTCTGGTCCTGTGTTATCACGATGCTCTGGTCCTGTGTTATCACGATGCTCTGGTCCTGTGTTATCACGATGCTCTGGTCCTGTGTTATCACGATGCTCTGGTCCTGTGTTATCACGATGCTCTGGTCCTGTGTTATCATGATGCTCTGGTCCTGTGTTATCACGATGCTCTGGTCCTGTGTTGTCACGATGCTCTGGTCCTGTGTTATCACGACGCTCTGGTCCTGTGTTATCACGATGCTCTGGCCCTGTGTTATCACGATGCTCTGGTCCTGTGTTATCACGATGCTCTGGCCCTGTGTTATCATGATGCTCTGGTCCTGTGTTATCACGATGCTCTGGCCCTGTGTTATCATGATGCTCTGGCCCTGTGTTATCACGATGCTCTGGTCCTGTGTTATCACGATGCTCTGGTCCTGTGTTATCATGATGCTCTGGTCCTGTGTTATCATGATGCTCTGGTCCTGTGTTATCACGATGCTCTGGTCCTGTGTTATCACGATGCTCTGGTCCTGTGTTATCACGATGCTCTGGTCCTGTGTTATCACGATGCTCTGGTCCTGTGTTATCACGATGCTCTGGTCCTGTGTTATCATGATGCTCTGGCCCTGTGTTATCACGATGCTCTGGTACGATGCTCTGGTCCTGTGTTATCACGATGCTCTGGTCCTGTGTTATCACGATGCTCTGGTCCTGTGTTATCATGATGCTCTGGCCCTGTGTTATCACGATGCTCTGGTCCTGTGTTATCATGATGCTCTGGCCCTGTGTTATCATGATGCTCTGGTCCTGTGTTATCACGATGCTCTGGTCCTGTGTTATCACGATGCTCTGGTCCTGTGTTATCACGATGCTCTGGTCCTGTGTTATCACGATGCTCTGGTCCTGTGTTATCACGATGCTCTGGTCCTGTGTTATCACGATGCTCTGGTCCTGTGTTATCACGATGCTCTGGTCCTGTGTTATCATGATGCTCTGGTCCTGTGTTATCACGATGCTCTGGTCCTGTGTTGTCACGATGCTCTGGTCCTGTGTTATCATGACGCTCTGGTCCTGTGTTATCACGATGCTCTGGCCCTGTGTTATCACGATGCTCTGGTCCTGTGTTATCACGATGCTCTGGCCCTGTGTTATCATGATGCTCTGGTCCTGTGTTATCATGATGCTCTGGTCCTGTGTTGTCACGATGCTCTGGTCCTGTGTTATCACGATGCTCTGGTCCTGTGTTATCACGATGCTCTGGTCCTGTGTTATCATGATGCTCTGGTCCTGTGTTATCACGATGCTCTGGCCCTGTGTTATCATGATGCTCTGGTCCTGTGTTATCACGATGCTCTGGCCCTGTGTTATCATGATGCTCTGGTCCTGTGTTATCACGATGCTCTGGCCCTGTGTTGTCACGATGCTCTGGCCCTGTGTTATCATGATGCTCTGGTCCTGTGTTATCACGATGCTCTGGCCCTGTGTTATCACGATGCTCTGGCCCTTTGTTATCACGATGCTCTGGTCCTGTGTTATCACGATGCTCTGGCCCTGTGTTATCATGATGCTCTGGTCCTGTGTTATCACGATGCTCTGGCCCTGTGTTATCACGATGCTCTGGCCCTGTGTTATCACGATGCTCTGGCCCTGTGTTACCATGATGCTCTGGCCCTGTGTTATCACGATGCTCTGGCCCTGTGTTATCACGATGCTCTGGTTCTGTGTTATCATGATGCTCTGGTCCTGTGTTATCATGATGCTCTGGCCCTTTGTTATCACAATGCTCTGGTCCTGTGTTATCACGATGCTCTGGCCCTGTGTTATCACGATGCTCTGACCCTGTGTTACCATGATGCTCTGGTCCTGTGTTATCACGATGCTCTGGTCCTGTGTTATCATGTTGCTCTGGCCCTGTGTTATCACAATGCTCTGGTCCTGTGTTATCACGATGCTCTGACCCTGTGTTACCATGATGCTCTGGTCCTGTGTTATCACGATGCTCTGGCCCTGTGTTATCACGATGCTCTGGCCCTGTATTATCACGATGCTCTGGCCCTGTGTTACCATGATGCTCTGGCCCTGTGTTATCATGATGCTCTGGCCCTGTGTTATCACGATGCTCTGGCCCTGTGTTATCACGATGCTCTGGCCCTATGTTATCACGATGCTCTGGCCCTGTGTTATCACAATGCTCTGGCCCTGTGTGAATAACATGAGAGAGGGAGAGAGAGAGAAATAGGGAAAGGGAGAGAGAGATAGGGAAAGGGGGAGAGAGGGAGAGAGATAGGGCAAGGGGGCGAGAGGGAGAGATATGGAGGGAGAGAGAGAAGGGGAGGCAGAGAGAGAGAGAGAGAGAGAGAGAGAGAGAGAGAGAGAGAGAGAGAGAGAGAGATAGGGAAAGGGGAGAGAAAGAGATAGGGAAAGGGGAAGAGAGAGAGAGACAGAGAGAGATAGGGAGAGAGAGAGAGGGAGAGAGAGAGAGAGATAGGGAAATGAGAGAGAGAGAGAGAGAGAGAGAGAGAGAGAGAGAGAGAGAGAGAGAGAGAGAGAGAGAGAGAGAGAGAGAGAGAGAGAGAGAGAGGGAAAGGGGAGAGAGGGAGAGAGGGAGAGAGAGAGAGATAGGGAAAGGGGAAGAGAGAGAGATAGGGAACGGAGAGAGAGAGAGAGAGAAAGGGAAAGGAGAGAGAGATAGGGAAAGGAGAGAGAGAGAGCGATAGGGAAAGGAGAGAGAGAGAGAAACAGAGAGAAAGAAAGAGATAATAAATGATTTCCAGTGTAAATAGAAACTCATTATCTCAGGAGACACAGACTATTTTTTAACAAACATCCGTTCCCATAACCGTCTGTATAACTCACCCACTCACACACACAACCGCACACACAACCGCACACACACACACACACACACACACACACACACACACACACACACACACACACACACACACACACACACACACACACACACACACACACACACACACACACACACACACACACACACACACACACACACACACACACACACACACACACACACACACACACACACACACACGTAGTACATCATCATGCCCCTCCATATTTCTGTGTATTGACAACTGAGGTGCAGAGTTTTAGCATTGACAACTGAAATAGCTGTTGGCTAGAAGCGTTTTCAAAAGTAGTGATGTGTGGGTGTTTTTTTTCTTCTGTCGGACCAATTCCCACCTACACAGGCACAGTGGATATGGAGAGAGAGAGTGGGTGAGAGGACACGAGAGAGACAGATTGAAGAGAGAGAGAGACTGAGAGAGATGGCGAGGCAGAGATAAAGAGAGAGAGGGAGAAGAGGTGGAAGAAATGGGGAGGAGAGAGAGACAGAGAGAGATGGCGAGACAGAGATAAAGAGAGAGATGTGGAAGAAACATGGGGAGGAGAGAGAGACAGAGAGAGAAATGAAGAGAGAGAGAGAGAGACACAAACCAGGTTTCCATCCAAACTTATTATGTGAGTAAAGTAGATGTTGTAAAGTAGATGTTGTAAAGTAGATGTTGGATAAAAAATGACAGGCCTGATGGAAACTTTCCAAATGTAGACAAAACAAAATATGCCTAAAAAGGTGGGATATTTTTGTGTCTCTAAAATGTATTATGCGCAAAATTACGGTGGAAACCCCTTTATATGCAAAGATTGCTATACTAACCATCATAACGAAGTACCACTACGACTCAGGAAAGCATGCAGTTTATTAGACTACAGATTAAAGACATTATGAAGCCTGCAGTGTATTAGACTACAGATTAAATACATTATGAAGCATGCAGTTTATTAGACTACAGATTAAATACATTATGAAGCATGTAGTTTAGTACAGATTAAATACATTATGAAGCCTGCAGTGTATTAGACTACAGATTAAATACATTATGAAGTCTGCAGTGTATTAGACTACAGGTTAAATACATTATGAAGCATGCAGTGTATTAGACTACAGATTAAATACATTATGAAGTCTGCAGTGTATTAGACTACAGATTAAATACATTATGAAGTCTGCAGTGTATTAGACTACAGATTAAATACATTATGAAGCATGTAGTGTATTAGACTACAGATTAAAGACATTATGAAGTCTGCAGTGTATTAGACTACAGATTAAATACATTATGAAGCATGCAGTGTATTAGACTACAGATTAAAGACATTATGAAGTCTGCAGTGTATTAGACTACAGATTAAATACATTATGAAGCATGCAGTGTATTAGACTACAGGTTAAATACATTATGAAGCCTGCAGTGTATTAGACTACAGATTAAATACATTATGAAGCCTGCAGTTTATTAGACTACAGATTAAATACATTATGAAGCCTGCAGTTTATTAGACTACAGATTAAATACATTATGAAGCCTGCAGTTTATTAGACTACAGATTAAATACATTATGAAGCCTGCAGTTTATTAGACTACAGATTAAATACATTATGAAGCCTGCAGTTTATTAGACTACAGATTAAATACATTATGAAGCCTGCAGTTTATTAGACTACAGATTAAATACATTATGAAGCATGCAGTTTATTAGACTACAGATTAAATACATTATGAAGCATGCAGTTTATTAGACTACAGATTAAATACATTATGAAGCCTGCAGTTTATTAGACTACAGATTAAATACATTATGAAGCATGCAGTTTATTAGACTACAGATTAAATACATTATGAAGCATGCAGTTTATTAGACTACAGATTAAATACATTATGAAGCATGCAGTTTATTAGACTACAGATTAAATACATTATGAAGCATGCAGTTTATTAGACTACAGATTAAATACATTATGAAGCATGCAGTTTATTAGACTACAGATTAAATACATTATGAAGCCTGCAGTTTATTAGACTACAGATTAAATACATTATGAAGCCTGCAGTTTATTAGACTACAGATTAAATACATTATGAAGCCTGCAGTTTATTAGACTACAGATTAAATACATTATGAAGCATGCAGTTTATTAGACTACAGATTAAATACATTATGAAGCATGCAGTTTATTACAGATGAAAGGAGTTACAGATGAACTTCACAGGGTGGTGAACGTACATGGTGGTGTTGACGCTCCTTTCAAAACAAATATCGAGGTTCTTACTCTGGTGACACGATGATCGATGCTTGACTGCCGTTTGACAAATAAAAATAATCGGACTCTTATTCATAATAATGTCCTCCTGTAGACTAGCCCCACTGTATCTGTGAGCTGTTGGCTAGAGAGGGCACGTGCCAAGATCAGAGTGGGTATATTATAACGTAACAGATTTTGTAGCGAAACCATCAGTAGAGTGGAAAATGCGATGGAAACACATGTAATTTATATTGTTTTTTATTTATTATTTTTGACTTTCAGTTAAATTCGCAACATCACCACGCACAGCCTTTTATCCACAAACAACTCTGATGGAGTTTGATCAAGTTTGATGGAAACATCTCTGGTGGAGTTTGATGGAAACATCTCTGATGGAGTTTGATGGAAACAACTTTGATGGAGTTTGATGGAAACATCTCTGATGGAGTTTGATGGAAACATTTCTGATGGAGTTTGATGGAAACATCTCTGATGGAGTTTGATGGAAACATTTCTGATGGAGTTTGATGGAAACATCTCTGGTGGAGTTTGATGGAAACATCTCTGGTGAAGTTTGATGGAAACATCTCTGATGGAGTTTGATGGAAACATCTCTGGTGGAGTTTGATGGAAACATCTCTGATGGAGTTTGATGGAAACATCTCTGATGGAGTTTGATGGAAACATCTCTGGTGGAGTTTGATGGAAACATCTCTGATGGAGTTTGATGGAAACAACTTTGATGGAGTTTGATGGAAACATCTCTGATGGAGTTTGATGGAAACATTTCTGATGGAGTTTGATGGAAACATCTCTGATGGAGTTTGATGGAAACATTTCTGATGGAGTTTGATGGAAACATCTCTGGTGGAGTTTGATGGAAACATCTCTGGTGAAGTTTGATGGAAACATCTCTGATGGAGTTTGATGGAAACATCTCTGGTGGAGTTTGATGGAAACATCTCTGATGGAGTTTGATGGAAACATCTCTGGTGGAGTTTGATGGAAACATCTCTGATGGAGTTTGATGGAAACATCTCTGGTGAAGTTTGATGGAAACATCTCTGATGGAGTTTGATGGAAACATCTCTGGTGGAGTTTGATGGAAACATATCTGATGGAGTTGATGGAAACATCTCTGATGGAGTTTGATGGAAACATCTCTGATGGAGTTTGATGGAAACATCTCTGATGGAGTTTGATGGAAACATCTCTGGTGGAGTTTGATGGAAACATCTCTGGTGGAGTTTGATGGAAACATCTCTGATGGAGTTTGATGGAAACATCTCTGATGGAGTTTGATGGAAACATCTCTGGTGGAGTTTGATGGAAACATCTCTGATGGAGTTTGATGGAAACATCTCTGGTGGAGTTTGATGGAAACATCTCTGGTGGAGTTTGATGGAAACATCTCTGGTGGAGTTTGATGGAAACATCTCTGGTGGAGTTTGATGGAAACATCTCTGGTGGAGTTTGATGGAAACATCTCTGATGGAGTTTGATGGAAACATTTCTGATGGAGTTTGATGGAAACATCTCTGGTGGAGTTTGATAGAAACATCTCTGGTGGAGTTTGATCAAGTTTGATGGAAACATCTCTGGTGGAGTTTGATGGAAACATCTCTGATGGAGTTTGATGGAAACATCTCTGGTGGAGTTTGATGGAAACATCTCTGGTGGAGTTTGATGGAAACATCTCTGATGGAGTTTGATGGAAACAACTCTGATGGAGTTTGATGGAAACATCTCTGATGGAGTTTGATGGAAACATTTCTGATGGAGTTTGATGGAAACATCTCTGGTGGAGTTTGATGGAAACATCTCTGATGGAGTTTGATGGAAACAACTCTGATGGAGTTTGATGGAAACATTTCTGATGGAGTTTGATGGAAACATCTCTGGTGGAGTTTGATGGAAACATCTCTGGTGGAGTTTGATCAAGTTTGATGGAAACATCCTGATGGAGTTTGATGGAAACATCTCTGATGGAGTTTGATGGAAACATCTCTGATGGAGTTTGATGGAAACATTTCTGATGGAGTTTGATGGAAACATCTCTGGTGGAATTTGATAGAAACATCTCTGGTGGAGTTTGATCAAGTTTGATGGAAACATCTCTGGTGGAGTTTGATGGAAACATCTCTGATGGAGTTTGATGGAAACATCTCTGGTGGAGTTTGATGGAAACATCTCTGATGGAGTTTGATGGAAACATTTCTGATGGAGTTTGATGGAAACATCTCTGGTGGAGTTTGATGGAAACATCTCTGGTGGAGTTTGATGGAAACATCTATGGTGGAGTTTGATGGAAACATCTCTGGTGGAGTTTGATGGAAACATCTCTGGTGGAGTTTGATGGAAACATCTCTGGTGGAGTTTGATCAAGTTTGATGGAAACATCTCTGATGGAGTTTGATGGAAACATCTCTGGTGGAGTTTGATGGAAACATCTCTGGTGGAGTTTGATCAAGTTTGATGGAAACATCTCTGATGGAGTTTGATGGAAACATTTCTGATGGAGTTTGATGGAAACATCTCTGGTGGAGTTTGATAGAAACATCTCTGGTGGAGTTTGATCAAGTTTGATGGAAACATCTCTGGTGGAGTTTGATGGAAACATCTCTGATGGAGTTTGATGGAAACATCTCTGGTGGAGTTTGATGGAAACATTTCTGATGGAGTTTGATGGAAACATCTCTGGTGGAGTTTGATAGAAACATCTCTGGTGGAGTTTGATCAAGTTTGATGGAAACATCTCTGGTGGAGTTTGATGGAAACATCTCTGGTGGAGTTTGATGGAAACATCTCTGATGGAGTTTGATGGAAACATTTCTGATGGAGTTTGATGGAAACATCTCTGGTGGAGTTTGATGGAAACATCTCTGGTGGAGTTTGATGGAAACATCTCTGGTGGAGTTTGATGGAAACATCTCTGGTGGAGTTTGATCAAGTTTGATGGAAACATCTCTGATGGAGTTTGATGGAAACATTTCTGATGGAGTTTGATGGAAACATCTCTGGTGGAGTTTGATAGAAACATCTCTGGTGGAGTTTGATCAAGTTTGATGGAAACATCTCTGGTGGAGTTTGATGGAAACATCTCTGATGGAGTTTGATGGAAACATCTCTGGTGGAGTTTGATGGAAACATCTCTGGTGGAGTTTGATGGAAACATCTCTGATGGAGTTTGATGGAAACAACTCTGATGGAGTTTGATGGAAACATCTCTGATGGAGTTTGATGGAAACATTTCTGATGGAGTTTGATGGAAACATCTCTGGTGGAGTTTGATGGAAACATCTCTGATGGAGTTTGATGGAAACAACTCTGATGGAGTTTGATGGAAACATTTCTGATGGAGTTTGATGGAAACATCTCTGGTGGAGTTTGATGGAAACATCTCTGGTGGAGTTTGATCAAGTTTGATGGAAACATCCTGATGGAGTTTGATGGAAACATCTCTGGTGGAGTTTGATGGAAACATCTCTGGTGGAGTTTGATGGAAACATCTCTGATGGAGTTTGATGGAAACATCTCTGGTGGAGTTTGATGGAAACATCTCTGGTGGAGTTTGATGGAAACATCTCTGGTGGAGTTTGATGGAAACATCTCTGGTGGAGTTTGATGGAAACATCTCTGGTGGAGTTTGATCAAGTTTGATGGAAACATCTCTGATGGAGTTTGATGGAAACATCTCTGGTGGAGTTTGATGGAAACATCTCTGGTGGAGTTTGATGGAAACATCTCTGATGGAGTTTGATGGAAACATTTCTGATGGAGTTTGATGGAAACATCTCTGGTGGAGTTTGATGGAAACATCTCTGGTGGAGTTTGATGGAAACATCTCTGGTGGAGTTTGATGGAAACATCTCTGGTGGAGTTTGATGGAAACATCTCTGGTGGAGTTTGATCAAGTTTGATGGAAACATCTCTGATGGAGTTTGATGGAAACATCTCTGGTGGAGTTTGATGGAAACATCTCTGGTGGAGTTTGATCAAGTTTGATGGAAACATCTCTGATGGAGTTTGATGGAAACATTTCTGATGGAGTTTGATGGAAACATCTCTGGTGGAGTTTGATAGAAACATCTCTGGTGGAGTTTGATCAAGTTTGATGGAAACATCTCTGGTGGAGTTTGATGGAAACATCTCTGATGGAGTTTGATGGAAACATCTCTGGTGGAGTTTGATGGAAATATCTCTGGTGGAGTTTGATGGAAATATCTCTGGTGGAGTTTGATGGAAACATCTCTGATGGAGTTTGATGGAAACAACTCTGATGGAGTTTGATGGAAACATCTCTGATGGAGTTTGATGGAAACATTTCTGATGGAGTTTGATGGAAACATCTCTGGTGGAGTTTGATGGAAACATCTCTGATGGAGTTTGATGGAAACACCTCTGATGGAGTTTGATGGAAACATTTCTGATGGAGTTTGATGGAAACATCTCTGGTGGAGTTTGATGGAAACATCTCTGGTGGAGTTTGATCAAGTTTGATGGAAACATCCTGATGGAGTTTGATGGAAACATCTCTGATGGAGTTTGATGGAAACATCTCTGGTGGAGTTTGATGGAAACATCTCTGGTGGAGTTTGATGGAAACATCTCTGGTGGAGTTTGATGGAAACATCTCTGGTGGAGTTTGATGGAAACATCTCTGATGGAGTTTGATGGAAACATCTCTGGTGGAGTTTGATGGAAACATCTCTGGTGGAGTTTGATGGAAACATCTCTGATGGAGTTTGATGGAAACATCTCTGATGGAGTTTGATGGAAACATCTCTGGTGGAGTTTGATGGAAACATCTCTGATGGAGTTTGATGGAAACATCTCTGGTGGAGTTTGATGGAAACATCTCTGGTGGAGTTTGATGGAAACATCTCTGGTGGAGTTTGATGGAAACATCTCTGGTGGAGTTTGATGGAAACATTTCTGATGGAGTTTGATGGAAACATCTCTGGTGGAGTTTGATGGAAACATCTCTGGTGGAGTTTGATGGAAACATCTCTGGTGGAGTTTGATGGAAACATCTCTGGTGGAGTTTGATGGAAACATCTCTGGTGGAGTTTGATCAAGTTTGATGGAAACATCTCTGATGGAGTTTGATGGAAACATCTCTGGTGGAGTTTGATGGAAACATCTCTGGTGGAGTTTGATCAAGTTTGATGGAAACATCTCTGATGGAGTTTGATGGAAACATTTCTGATGGAGTTTGATGGAAACATCTCTGGTGGAGTTTGATAGAAACATCTCTGGTGGAGTTTGATCAAGTTTGATGGAAACATCTCTGGTGGAGTTTGATGGAAACATCTCTGATGGAGTTTGATGGAAACATCTCTGGTGGAGTTTGATGGAAATATCTCTGGTGGAGTTTGATGGAAATATCTCTGGTGGAGTTTGATGGAAACATCTCTGATGGAGTTTGATGGAAACAACTCTGATGGAGTTTGATGGAAACATCTCTGATGGAGTTTGATGGAAACATTTCTGATGGAGTTTGATGGAAACATCTCTGGTGGAGTTTGATGGAAACATCTCTGATGGAGTTTGATGGAAACAACTCTGATGGAGTTTGATGGAAACATTTCTGATGGAGTTTGATGGAAACATCTCTGGTGGAGTTTGATGGAAACATCTCTGGTGGAGTTTGATCAAGTTTGATGGAAACATCCTGATGGAGTTTGATGGAAACATCTCTGATGGAGTTTGATGGAAACATCTCTGGTGGAGTTTGATGGAAACATCTCTGGTGGAGTTTGATGGAAACATCTCTGGTGGAGTTTGATGGAAACATCTCTGGTGGAGTTTGATGGAAACATCTCTGGTGGAGTTTGATGGAAACATCTCTGATGGAGTTTGATGGAAACATCTCTGATGGAGTTTGATGGAAACATCTCTGGTGGAGTTTGATGGAAACATCTCTGATGGAGTTTGATGGAAACATCTCTGATGGAGTTTGATGGAAACATCTCTGATGGAGTTTGATGGAAACATCTCTGGTGGAGTTTGATGGAAACATCTCTGTCATCTTGTTGTTATGCTGATTTCTGAATATACACATGAAAATCTGTCGCCAATTGGATGGAAAACTATCTACAGAGAGAGACTGAGACGCAGAGAGAAAGAGAGAGATGGAGGAGGGGGTAGAAGAGAGAGGGATGAGAGAGAGGTAGAGCGAGGTGGAGGATGAAAGAGAGAGAGATGGAGGAGAGAAATGTAGAGAGAGACAGAGACAGAGAGTTTATTATTATATTTTATTTAAGTTTATCTCCATATTTATATGGTTTATATTTTTTAAGTATTGTTTGTGCATTGCCAGTCAGTGGTGCCAGTAATTTTGGATCCCACTGTACATATGAGATGAGTAATGTAGGGTATGTAAACATTATATTAAGTGGCATTGTTTAAGTGGCTAGTGATACCTTTTTTACAAAATTTTTACATTATTAAAGTGGCTGGAGTTGAGTCATTATGTTGGCAGCAGCCACTCCATGTTAGTGGTGGCTGTTTAACAGTCTGAATGCCTTGAGATAGAAGCTGTTTTTCAGTCTCTCGGTCCCAGCTTTGATGCACCTGTACTGACCTCGCCTTCTGGATGATAGCGGGGTGAACAGGCAGTGGCTCGGGTGGTTGTTGTTCTTGATGATCTTTATGGCCTTCCTGTGACATCGGGTGGTGTAGGTGTCCTGGTAGTTTGCCCCCGGTGATGCGTTGTGCAGACCTCACTACCCTCTGGAGAGCCTTACAGTTGTGGTGAGCAGTTGCCGTACCAGGCGGTGATACAGCCCGACAGGATGCTCTCGATTGTGCATCTGTAGAAGTTTGTGAGGGTTTTAGGTGACAAGCCGAATTTCTTCAGCCTCCTGAGGTTGAAGATAGTCGTTTAGCTCAGTTACCTTAGCTTTCTTGGGAACAGGAACAATGGTGACCATCTTGAAGCATGTGGGGACAGCAGACTGGGATAAGGATTGATTGAATATGTCCGTAAATACACCAGCAAGCTGGTCTGCGCATACTCTGAGGACGCGGCTGGGGATGCCGTATGGGCTTGCAGCCTTGCGAGGGTTAACATGTTTAAATGTTTTACTCACGTTGGCTGCAGTGAAGGAGAGTCCGCAGGTTATGGTAGCGGGCCGTGTCAGTGCCACTGTATTGTCCTCAAAGCGAACAAAGAAGTTATTTAGTCTGTCTGGGAGCAAGACATCCTGGTCCGCGACGGGACTGGTTTTCTTTTTGTAATCCGTGATTGACTGTAGACCCTGACACATACCTCTCGTGTCTGAGCCGTTGAATTGCGACTCTACTTTGTCTCTATACTGACGCTTAGCTTGTTTGATTGCCTTGCGGAGGGAATAGCTACGCTGTTTGTATTCGGTCATGTTTCCGGTCACCTTGCCCTGGTTAAAAGCAGTGGTTCGCGCTTTCAGTTTCACGCGAATGCTGCCGTCAATCCACGGTTTCTGGTTTGGGAATGTTTTAATAGTTGCTGTGGGTACGACATCGCCGATGCACTTGCTAATAAACTCGCTCACCGAATCAGCATATTCGTGAATGTTGTTGTTTGACGAAGTGCGGAACATATCCCAATCCACGTGATTGAAGCAATCAGATTGGTCGGACCAGCGATGAACAGACCTGAGCGCGGGAGCTTCCTGTTTAAGTCTCTGTCTATAGGCTGGGAGCAACAAATTGGAGTCGTGGTCAGCTTTTCCAAAAGGAGGGCGGGGGAGGGCCTTATATGCGTCGCGGAAGTTAGTATAACAATGATCCAGAGTTTTACCAGCCCTGGTAGCACAATCGATATGCTGATAGAATTTAGGGAGTCTTGTTTTCAGATTAGCCTTGTTAAAATCCCCAGCTACGATGAATGCAGCCTCAGGGTGTGTGGTTTCCAGTTTACATAGAGTCAAATGATGTTCGTTCAGGGCCATCGATGTGTCTGCTTGGGGGGGAATATATACGGCTGTGATTATAATCGAAGAGAATTCCCTTGGTAGATAATGCGGTCGACATTTGATTGTGAGGAATTCAGGTGAACAGAAGGACTTGAGTTCCTGTATGTTGTTATGATCACACCACGTCTCGTTAATCATAAGGCATACCCCACCGCCCCTTTTCTTACCAGAAAGAGAGGTGGAGGAGAGGGAGGGAGACAGAGAGAGAGAGAGAGGTGGAAAAGAGAGAGGTGGAGGAGAGGGAGAGACAGAGAGAGACAGAGTGACAGAGAGAGAGGTGGAATGTAATTAAAGGAAATTGAACAGGGAGTCAGTCTGTAATTATGAAGAGAGGATTGGAGCTCACAGGTCAGAGACAGAATCCTACAGGACACACAACACACACACTCCTACATAGTTGACCTACATATACTTTTTTTAAAACCATATTTATTAAGCGTTGTGCATTGAAATATCACAATTAGTTCAACAGTAAGAAAAACGACAGAAATAATCTTAAAACAAAACTATAACAAGATCCACTCCTCAGTTTTAATATGAATACTAATAGAAATAACCAGTACTGTAGTAAACATTCAAAGGTACAACTCTATATTCTATATATTCTATCATCAAATAGATGCAGGCCGATGTTTTCTAGAGAGAACTGTCTGGTGCAGCTCTATATTCTATCATCAAATAGATTCAGGCCGATGTTTTCTAGAGAGAACTGTCTGGTGTAGCTCTATATTCTATCATCAAATAGATTCAGGCCGATGTTTTCTAGAGAGGACTGTCTGGTGCAACTCTATATTCTATCATCAAGTAGATTAAGCCACAGGCCGATGTTTTCTTGAGAGGAGGGTCGGTGGGCAGCAACATAATTACAAATCATTTCAAACTTTACTTACATTTGTATAAGATCACATATATCTTCTCTGTTATGCGTGGGAGTACTTGGTTAACAGATTTCTTAAATAAAAAATCACTTGGATCTGATTTCCTGGTGTTTTTACAGTCTTTTTTCAAATTAAAATCACTTGGATCTGATTTGCTGCTGTTTTTACAGTCTTTTACGTCCAACAATAATCAAAATAAAAAATCGCAAATAATAATAAAACATTCGTTTTTGCTCAGAAAACTTGGCAGGCTAAATAAAACCACCCGCGGGCCAAATAAAACCACCCGCGGGCCAAATAAAACCACCCGCGGGCCACAAGTTGGGGAAACCCTGTTTTAAAGGTCTGTTGTCAGAAAGGCAGAGAGATAGAAAAAGAGAGAAGAGATCTCTAATAAACGGTATAAAATAATGATACAGACAAGTTATTATCCAAACAAGTTTCTAGGATATCTGCTATTGGCACAGATCAGCATGCACACATTGATAAGACCACCAGGTATCACTCAGATCCAATACGGATTATTGATTATAACACATTGATTAGTATCGGAATTAGAATATAAACATCCTGTATGTTCTGTTACCGTACACGCCTCAGAGTTGATATGAGAGCGATCATTGATTATCATCGATCATTGAAACATACTGCATATCAACACATAAGCCTGGTTCCCCTGATCAGTTTGTGCTCTTGCCAATTCCACTGCTTACCCTTCAAACTAACATGATAGCACAAACAGATCTGGCACTCAGGCTAATAAACATCCTCTCTGCTCTGTAAACAGAAACACATGATGAGAGAGGAGGTTTGATCTAGCCGTTTGCTCCATCCTGGAACAGATGCCAGGACTATGTGTAATACACAGTAGGCCAAAATACTGTAGCATTTGTGGCTATTGCTATCAAAGTCCGTACCAACTAACTACAGATGCAGGATCTTAATTTGAGCCAGTTTTTTTTTTTACAACAGGAAAATGATCCTGCAGCAACAGGAAATGTGAATGATTATGTGGATTATAATTAATGTACATTTTTGAAGAGGGTGATACATTTTTTCGTAAGGGAGAAATCAAGACTGAAATTTAAAAGTGGAAATCAAACTTCTGAAGCCTTTTTAAACCTCAAATACACTACACGTTTTAAGGAAAGTTATCCTGCAACAGGGTGATCAAATTAAGATCCTACATATGTAGGCCTACATATAAAATAATTTCCAAATGGAAAAAGATTAGAATAAAACCAATACATTTTCAAAGCTGTCCTGTTGGCACATTTCTATCATATTCTTAATATATTACAACATGCTTAAAACAAAGTTGAACAATTTGCCATATTACAAGATATGACAACAAAAAAAAGCCAAATCGCCAGTATTGTTCCCTTTCTATATAAAATACGAGTCACTTCTATTACAAAACAGTATTGTCAACATGCAGATCTGAAGCACATAGAGGTAGTCAGCCAATCACAGAGAATCACATAACATATCGCGTGTGTGTGTGTGTGTGTGTGTGTGTGTGTGTGTGTGTGTGTGTGTGTGTGTGTGTGTGTGTGTGTGTGTGTGTGTGTGTGTGTGTGTAAGACGGTATGAGCAGGTAGAGTATTTTGGTTCTAAGTTCATACCACATCCTGAGTGTTGTATTTGTCTACATCAACTGACGAAGCTGCCTCCCACTATGGGGGCTCAGACGTAGCTGCCACCAATAGGGAACATGGTGTCACTTGGGAAGCAGCCTGATAGTAACTAGTTAACAATAATAATAATCATGTACATTCAGATAACTAGTTAGTCACCTCTAGAGAATCAGAACCAGAGAAGCTGAGTATTACATTCCGTATCAACCTGGTCAATACTTTAAAGCAGCTGTCCAGTTATCAGGTAGCATCAGTCCAGTCAAATTAAAAAGATAATTATTTATTTATTTTTTGCTCAGTCAGCTTGTGCATCGCAAGTGGTACAACAACTGATCTATTTTGTGAGCAAAGTTTTTAAATATAATATGGTCTGTTTACTTCTTTATTGACCGGTATACACCCACACCATTCTGTTGTTGGGGTACACACCCACACCATTCTGTTGTTGGGGTATACACCCACACCATTCTGTTGTTGGGGTATACACCCACACCATTCTGTTGTTGGGGTATACACCCACACCATTCTGTTGTTGGGGTATACACCCACACCATTCTGTTGTTGGGGTATACACCCACACCATTCTGTTGTTGGGGTATACACCCACACCATTCTGTTGTTGGGGTATACACCCACACCATTCTGTTGTTGGGGTATACACCCACACCATTCTGTTGTTGGGGTATACACCCACACCATTCTGTTGTTGGGGTATACACCCACACCATTCTGTTGTTGGGGTATACACCCACACCATTCTGTTGTTGGGGTATACACCCAGACCATTCTGTTGTTGGGGTATACACCCACACCATTCTGTTGTTGGGGTATACACCCACACCATTCAAACAAAGAAACGCTGTTTTTTAACAAACTTAATTACAATTTTTGGAAAGAAAACTATTTTACTCATATTGTAGATAGTTATATTTCATAGAAATCTGTAAACACTGGACAGCTACTTTAATAACATACCTTAAAGGTGTACTAGTACCACTGTTACTACTGCTACTACTGATACTACTACTGTTACTACTACTACTACTACTACTACTACTACCACTGTTACCACTGTTACTACTACCTTAAAGGTGTACTAGTACCAGTTCTACTAGTAGCAGTAGTAGTAGTAGTAGTAGTAGTAGTATCAGTAGCAGTAGTAGTAGTAGTAGTAGTAGTAGTAGTAGTAGTAGTAGTATCAGTAGCAGTAGTAGTAGTAGTAGTAGTACCAGTAGTAGTAGTAGTAGTATCAGTGGTAGTAGTAGTAGTAGTAGTAGTATCAGTGGTAGTAGTAGTAGTAGTAGTAGTAGTATCAGTAGCAGTAGTAGTAGTAGTAGTAGTAGTAGTAGTAGTAGTAGTAGTAGTAGTAGTAGTAGTAGTAGTACCAGTAGTAGTAGTACCAGTAGCAGTAGTAGTAGTAGTAGTATCAGTGGTAGTAGTAGTAGTAGTAGTAGTATCAGTGGTAGTAGTAGTAGTAGTAGTAGTAGTAGTAGTAGTAGTAGTAGTAGTAGTAGTAGTAGTACCAGTAGTAGTAGTAGTAGTAGTAGTAGTAGTAGTAGTAGTAGTAGTAGTAGTAGCAGTAGTAGTATCAGTAGCAGTAGTAGTAGTAGTAGTAGTAGTAGTATCAGTGGTAGTATTAGTAGTAGTAGTAGTAGTAGTAGTAGTAGTAGTAGTAGTAGTACCAGTAGTAGTACCAGTAGTAGTAGTAGTAGTAGTAGTAGTAGTAGTAGTAGTAGTAGTAGTAGTAGTAGTAGTAGTATCAGTAGTAGTATCAGTAGCAGTAGTAGTAGTAGTAGTAGTAGTAGTATCAGTGGTAGTAGTAGTAGTAGTAGTAGTAGTAGTAGTAGTAGTAGTAGTATCAGTAGTAGTATCAGTAGCAGTAGTAGTAGTAGTAGTAGTAGTAGTAACAATAGAAGTAGTAGTAGTAGTATCAGTATCAGTAGCAGCAGTAGTAGTAGTAGTAGTAGTAGTATCAGTAGCAGTAGTAGTAGTAGTAGTATCAGTATCAGTAGCAGTAGTAGTAGTAGTAGTATCAGTAGCAGTAGTAGTAGTAGTAGTAGTAGTATCAGTATCAGTAGTAGTAGTAGTAGTATCAGTATCAGTAGCAGTAGTAGTAGTAGTAGTAGTAGTATCAGTAGTAGTAGTAGTAGTAGTAGTAGTAGTAGCAGTAGTAGTAGTAGTAGTAGTAGTGTTTTGTTTGATCTTTAAATAGTTTTTATGCTGTTCTGATTTCGTTTTCCAGGCTGGGGGAGGAGTCCTAGAAGAGTTTTCCAGGCTGGGGGAGGAGTCCTAGAAGAGTTAACTAGGCTGGGGGAGGAGTCCTAGAAGAGTTATTCAGGCTGGGGGAGGAGTCCTAGAATAGTTATTCAGGCTGGGGGAGGAGTCCTAGAAGAGTTATTCAAGCTGGGGGAGGAGTTCTAGAAGAGTTATTCAGGCTGGGGGAGGAGTCATAGAAGAGTTATCCAGGCTGGGGGAGGAGTCCTAGAAGAGTTATCCAGGCTAGGGGAGGAGTCCTAGAAGAGTTATTCAGGCTGGGGGAGGAGTCCTAGAAGAGTTATCCAGGCTGGGGGAGGAGTCCTAGAAGAGTTAACCAGGCTAGGGGAGGAGTCCTAGAAGAGTTAACCAGGCTGGGGGAGGAGTCCTAGAAGAGTTAACCAGGCTGGGGGAGGAGTCCTAGAAGACAGGCCTGATGTAGCTCCGGTAAACTTTCATCACAGTTGTTGGCACTGCTCTGGTACTCGTCCCACACAGAGATGTCAGGTGATTTATTGTCACGTTGTAGTGTTACTGCCAGGGATTTAGCAGTTTCGGGGGTTTTGTCTGGGAAGTGATTTCCACTGAAAGAAGTGTCTCTGTTTTGAGCAGGGACTAAAACGGAAGAAGAACAGGCCCAGTCATTGCCTGCATTTGAGTGAGTCTTCACTCAGTGAGTCTGGTGAAGTGACCGCTGATTGGACGAGGTTGTGATGTAGTTGTGGCATAGTCATTATTGCTCCTCCCACTGCCCAGCTGTCAATGCGTCCAGATACATGCCTTAAATCAGGAGAACCTAGCTCTGAACGGTTACAATCCACATGTTGTGTCGTCCATCTGTGCTCTCAGAAACTGAGTGTTGATTTTCCAGGTGTTGGCCAGGCAGTCAGTCACCCATCAGCCCAGCTGGCAGCAACAGCATGTCTTTACTTCTAGTCTTCAGTGAAGCGGTGGTCCTGAGACCCTTTAGTGTGGCTGTACTGTGGTCCTGAGACCCTTCAGTCTTCACTGTGGCTGTACTGCGGACCTGGGGCCCTTCAGTCTTTAGTGTGGCTGTACTGCGGACCTGGGGCCCTTCAGTCTTTAGTGTGGCTGTACTGCGGTCCTGAGGCCCTTCAGTCTTTAGTGTGGCTGTACTGTGGCTGTCCTGCGGTCCTGAGGCCCTTCAGTCTTTTGTGTGGCTGTACTGCAATCCTGGGGCCCTTCAGTCTTTAACGTGGCTGTACTGCGGTCCTGAGGCCCTTCAGTCTTTAGTGAAGCTGTACTGCGATCCTGAGGCCCTTCAGTCTTTAACGTGGCTGTACTGTGATCCTGAGGCCCTTCAGTCTTTACTGTGGCTGTACTACGGTCCTGAGGCCCTTCAGTCTTTAGTGTGGCTGTACTGCGATCCTGAGGCCCTTCAGTCTTTACGTGGCTGTACTGTGGTCCTGAGACCCTCCCCCTGTCTCTCCTCCTGGCGTCCCCCCATCACTCTCAGGGGGGAGAAACTATGGCTCTTATCCAAGGAAAGGAAATAAAGTCTAGTAAATATTGTGTAGCTCATCCAGCATTGTTGTACTGCTCTCCTCTCATTTCCTGTTTCTCCAACTGTGCACAACTAAATCTCCAAATGCAAAACTTCATTTTCTAACCTCTTATTCCACAGAACACATCTCTAGTAGAGGAGGAGGAGTTTACAGGGAAGAGGAGGAAGAGGAGGAGTTTACAGGGAAGATGAGGAAGAAGAGGAGGAGTTTACAGGGAAGAGGAGGAAGAGGAGGAGGAGTTTACAGGGAAGAGGAGGATGAGTTTACAGGGAAGGGGAAGAAGAGGAGGAGGAGTTTACAGGGAAGAGGAGGATGAGGAGGAAGAAGAGGAGGAGGAGTTTACAGGGAAGAGGAGGATGAGGAGGAAGAAGAGGAGGAGGAGTTTACAGGGAAGAGGAGGATGAGGAGGAGGAGTTTACAGGGAAGAGGAGCTCTGACTGTAGTGCCGTAGCATCAGTCTGTCATATTTCCCCGGGGGGCAGGGCTCACCCAGGGCAGACTCTGAGGCCAGGGAGGGGGGCGTGGCGCCAGGCGACTCCAGGGAGGAGTCTCTAAACGGTGACGGAGGGGCCAGAGCAGCCAGCTCCTCCAGCAGCTCTGTGGTTCTCACCGCCGCCGTACCACACACCCCGCCCCCAGGACCATAGACCACACCGACCGACCCGCCCACCCGGGGGTTGCCATGGTTAGAGGCGGCGATGGCTGCTACTTCAGCGTAGGCGGTGACTGTGGTATTTGGCTGTCTGGTGCGGGGTAGGATGTAGGGAGGGGGGCATGGGGCGGGGGTGAGGCCTGGACCCGGAGGAAGGGGGTCAGCACCCTCCGGTGGCGACCCAGGGAGCATCATGTTGTTGAGCTGGCTGATGTTGGCAGTGAAACGGTTCACCACACAACTAATCTGATCCATGATGGTGGAACCCTGGGGCTGACTGCCCACCGTGCCCACACCAATACCCCTGTCACCTATGCCACCAACACCTATACCCATGTCTAAATCACCCACACCAGTATTACCAATACTGCCAACCCCACCAATATCGCCTATGCCCCCCATACCTACACCCCTACCACCACAACCAATATTACCACCTCCCATCCTGCCCACCCCGCCACACGCCCTTGTCTGAGGCCTCTCTGTCATGTAGGATGGCAGAGCCCTGACCTCTTCTCCGTCCTGGGACCCCTGAGGCCCCCGGGGGGGACATGGGTGGTAGGTTCCAGCGTGAGGCGAGGAAGGGCAGGGGAGGAAGCCTCCCACCCTTTGGCTGACGGTGGGCAGGGTTAGTGGGGAGGGTGAGGAGGGACAGGGGAGGAAGCCTCCCACCCTTTGGCTGACGGTGGGCAGGGTTAGTGGGGAGGGCGAGGAGGGACAGCGGCGGTATGCTCCAACATGAGGCGAGGGAGGGCAGGGGTAGGTTCCAGGTGGGTAATGCTGTGCCCCCTGAGGTTCATCATAGACCCCCCTGTCCCCAAGTTGGGGCGTGGCGGGGGGGGCGAGGTCAGGGGTGCCCACCCCCTTAGAGAAGGGCTTAATGATGGCTGTCTGGTTGACCTCTTCCTTCTTCTTGATGTGGATGGACATCCTCTTCCACAGGTTGGGTCTGTAGCCGCTGCGCTCATTCTGATTCCACGACACTGACTTACCGTTGGAGCTGGGAGGGGGATGACATAATACAACAAGGTTAAATAACTAACTGACCTCTAACCCCTGACCTTACTGACTTACCGTTGGAGCTGGGAGGGGGATGACATAATACAACAGGGTTAAATAACTAACTGATCTCTAACCCCTGACCTTACTGACTTACCGTTGGAGCTGGGAGGGGGATGACATAATACAACAAGGTTAAATAATTAACTGATCTCTAACCCCTGACCCCTAACCTTACTGACTTACCGTTGGAGCTGGGAGGGGGATGACATAATACAACAGGGTTAAATAACTAACTGACCTCTAACCCCTGACCTTACTGACTTACCGTTAGAGCTGGGAGGGGGATGACATAATACAACAAGGTTAAATAATTAACTGATCTCTAACCCCTGACCCCTAACCTTACTGACTTACCGTTGGAGCTGGGAGGGGGATGACATAATACAACAGGGTTAAATAACTAACTGACCTCTAACCCCTGACCTTACTGACTTACCGTTAGAGCTGGGAGGGGGATGACATAATACAACAGGGTTAAATAACTAACTGACCTCTAACCCCTAAATCCTAACTGACTCCAGTACCTGATATACTCTGACCTCTAACCCCTAAATCCTGACTCCAGTACCTGATATACTCTGACCTCTAACCCCTAAATCCTAACTGACTCCAGTACCTGATATACTCTGACCTCTAACCCCTAAATCCTGACTGACTCCAGTACCTGATATACTCTGACCTCTAACCCCTAAATCCTGACTTCAGTACCTGATATACTCTGACCTCTAACCCCTAAATCCTAACTGACTCCAGTACCTGATATACTCTGATCTCTAACCCCCTAAATCCTAACTGAATCCAGTACCTGATATACTCTGACCTCTAACCCCAAAATCCTAACTGACTCCAGTACCTGATATACTCTGACCTCTAACCCCCTAAATCCTAACTGACTCCAGTACCTGATATACTCTGACCTCTAACCCCTAAATCCTAACTGACTTCAGTACCTGATATACTCTGACCTCTAACCCCTAAATCCTAACTGACTCCAGTACCTGATATACTCTGACCTCTAACCCCTAAATCCTAACTGACTTCAGTACCTGACACAGTCCCGGCCCAGATCCAGATGTCATCTGAACAGGCACGCCATGCGCTTTAGACTCGGCTACTAAACCTCTAACCCCTTGACCCCTTACAGTACCTGAGATTTTCTTCAGAGCCCTTCCTTCTGAAGAGTCCAGCCATGGTCTTGGGTTTGGCAGCGTTAGCGGCGGTCTTGGCATCCCCTACATGCATGCGGACCTGGGTAGAGGTGGTGAAGGCACTCCGTACATTCTTCTCCGGCTTTGCCAGCATGATGTATACCTGGGGAAGACACACACACAGAGATAAAAGTAATCACTTCATTCATCATCAGTAATACTTCTGTGTATGTCTAAGTATGTGTAAATGCTGTCTAAGTATGTGTAAATGCTGTCTAGGTGTGTGTAAATGCTGTCTAAGTATGTGTAAATGCTGTCTAAGTATGTGTAAATGCTGTCTAAGTATGTGTAAATGCTGTCTAAGTATGTGTAAATGCTGTCTAAGTATGTTTACATGCTGTCTAAGTGTGTGTAAATGCTGTCTAAGTGTGTGTAAATGCTGTCTAAGTATGTGTAAATGCTGTCTAAGTATGTGTAAATGCTGTCTAAGTGTGTGTAAATGCTGTCTAAGTGTGTGTAAATGATGTCTAAGTATGTGTAAATGCTGTCTAAGTATGTTTACATGCTGTCTAAGTGTGTCTAAATGCTGTCTAAGTATGTGTAAATGCTGTCTAAGTATGTGTAAATGCTGTCTAAGTATGTTTACATGCTGTCTAAGTGTGTGTACATGCTGTCTAAGTATGTGTAAATGCTGTCTAAGTATGTGTAAATGCTGTCTAAGTGTGTGTAAATGCTGTCTAAGTGTGTGTAAATGATGTCTAAGTATGTGTAAATGCTGTCTAAGTATGTTTACATGCTGTATAAGTATGTCTAAATGCTGTCTAAGTATGTGTAAATGCTGTCTAAGTATGTGTAAATGCTGTCTAAGTATGTGTAAATGCTGTCTAAGTGTGTGTAAATGCTGTCTAAGTGTGTGTAAATGATGTCTAAGTATGTGTAAATGCTGTCTAAGTATGTTTACATGCTGTATAAGTATGTCTAAATGCTGTCTAAGTATGTGTAAATGCTGTCTAAGTATGTGTAAATGCTGTCTAAGTATGTTTACATGCTGTCTAAGTGTGTGTACATGCTGTCTAAGTATGTGTAAATGCTGTCTAAGTTAGACATTTTATGATTTCGGGTGTGTTCGTAAATTGAATCTGGAGTGCCAGAGTGCGCTCTGGGAGTTGGTAAATCCTGATGTTGTCAGATTGTTCGTTTGTAAATTCAGAGCTTTTCACTCTCGGAGCACGTCAATCTAATTAAACTTTTTTTTTTGCCGACTTTTACTGAGCCGTTTGTAAATTCATCACTTATTCTGCGCTCTGGCACACTCAGTCGAGAGGGCTCTGAAATTGGAGTGGATAGCCAGAATGAACACTGTCCATTGAGAACGCACAACGACTATACCACTTAGCTAAGAATGACATGAATAATCAAATCAATAAACATTGGGTAGTTAGTTAGATAACATATAGTTAATATACTGGCAAGTTCAATGTATAAGTAGCCAACTAACGTTAGGTAGTTAGCTAACATCCCGGTACATACTGCTGTAATGATATGCTATGCGGTTTGTAAGTATAGCGTAGTTAACAAATTGTCAGCCAACATGACGCGTAACGTAATTTATTTGAAAAGGAATTACTTTATTACATTGATCAACATTTTCTTAACATTTGTCATAATTAGTAAAAGCAATTAATTTGTATCCGCTCTCGTCGGACATCGTCTACATATTTTCCGCCATTTTCTTCAAATCTGAAAATGTTGTGAAGCCACGCCCATTTTCTGAAGAATTGCATTATGGGCCCTAAAAGCACAGAAATAGTGTCCTCTGCGTGTATACTTTGTATTTTTGGCTAATTAAGTACGACATCCGGGAACTTTTGGCATACTAGTTTATTACAATCACTTGGCACTAATTTCAGAACCTTGATGTCATTTTTCAAAACTCTAGACACAAAACTCACAACCGATAATGAAATTGCATATTTTTCAAAAATAAGACTTTTTCCAATTGCTTGGATACAATACACATAAAGCTAAGATCATTTGTTCATTGAACTAAAATCACCTGTTCAAAATGGCACAACTTAACATCAAAGTATTACCATTTCAAAATGCAATTCACACATTGTAATGAACATGATATGTAACTGTTGCATTACTCTGAATGCATAGTTTTATGGAAACTGACAAACAATATTCCATGTTTAGATCATGAAAGTTTCAGGATAACGAGATCCATTGACACCAATTACCGTGGAACACGAACCAATTGGACTACATTATCTATGGCCGTAATATTTCATCATCATTCTTTATCAGACACTGTTTCTATGGTCCCATGTACCACTTTTCCAGACCATGTTTTCAGATTTGACATTACTGTATGCTCAACGGCCACTTTATTAGGTACACCTATCTAGTACTGGGTAGGACCCCCTTTTGCCTCCACAACAGCCTGAATTATTCACGGTGTTGTACGTTAAGAGATGCCCTTCTGCACACCATGTGTGGCCTTTCTGTTGGCTTGAATGAGTCTGGACATTCTCCTCTGACCTCTCTCATTAACAAGGTGTTTCTGCCCACAGAACTGCCGCTCACTGAATGTGTTTTGTTTATCGCACCGTTCTCTGTAAACTCTAGAGACTGTAGTGCCTTAAGGTCCCAGGAGGGCAGCTGTTTCTGAGATGCTGGAATCACCATGTGTGGCATCAACAATCATACCACGGTCAAAGTTGCTTAGATTACGCATCTTGTCCGTTCTATTGTTTGGTCGAACAACAACTAAAGCTCTCTACTCTATATACTCTATATACTGAGTTGCAGGCAGCCACATGATTCGCTGTTCAAAGGAGCAGGCTATTTGCGTTAACACGCAGGTGTACCTAATAAAGTGGCTAGTGAGTGTACGTATGCAGGCCCTTGTTATTGCTTTTCTAATACTGCCAACTCGTTACTGATTATTGATTTCACATTGTGGTACGAGTACATAGTGAAATTAGTGGTATCCACCTACAACAACATAGCGATAACATGGAGCCCGGCAGGTCATCCAGGTCACAATAGAGGTCAAGCGGTGGGAGGAGGAAGACGTGGTGGTCAAAGGAACAGCAGGGGACGAGCACACCTTCTGAGTGGTGGTCGTGGGCCTCGTCTGAGTGGTGGTCGTGGGCCTCGTCTGAGAGGTGGTCGTGGGCCTCGTCTGAGAGGTGGTCGTGGGCCTCGTCTGAGTGGTGGTCGTGGGCCTCGTCTGAGAGGTGGTCGTGGGCCTCGTCTGAGAGGTGGTCGTGGGCCTCGTCTGAGTGGTGGTCGTGGGCCTCGTCTGAGAGGTGGTCGTGGGCCTCGTCTGAGAGGTGGTCGTGGGCCTCGTCTGAGTGGTGGTCGTGGGCCTCGTCTGAGTGGTGGTCGTGGGCCTCGTCTGAGTGGTGGTCGTGGGCCTCGTCTGAGAGGTGGTCGTGGGCCTCGTCTGAGAGGTGGTCGTGGGCCTCGTCTGAGAGGTGGTCGTGGGCCTCGTCTGAGAGGTGGTCGTGGGCCTCGTCTGAGAGGTGGTCGTGGGCCTCGTCTGAGTGGTGGTCGTGGGCCTCGTCTGAGAGGTGGTCGTGGGCCTCGTCTGAGTGGTGGTCGTGGGCCTCGTCTGAGAGGTGGTCGTGGGCCTCGTCTGAGAGGTGGTCGTGGGCCTCGTCTGAGAGGTGGTCGTGGGCCTCGTCTGAGAGGTGGTCGTGGGCCTCGTCTGAGAGGTGGTCGTGGGCCTCGTCTGAGAGGTGGTCGTGGGCCTCGTCTGAGAGGTGGTCGTGGGCCTCGTCTGAGAGGTGGTCGTGGGCCTCGTCTGAGTGGTGGTCGTGGGCCTCGTCTGAGTGGTGGTCGTGGGCCTCGTCTGAGAGGTGGTCGTGGGCCTCGTCTGAGAGGTGGTCGTGGGCCTCGTCTGAGAGGTGGTCGTGGGCCTCGTCTGAGAGGTGGTCGTGGGCCTCGTCTGAGTGGTGGTCGTGGGCCTCGTCTGAGAGGTGGTCGTGGGCCTCGTCTGAGAGGTGGTCGTGGGCCTCGTCTGAGAGGTGGTCGTGGGCCTCGTCTGAGAGGTGGTCGTGGGCCTCGTCTGAGAGGTGGTCGTGGGCCTCGTCTGAGAGGTGGTCGTGGGCCTCGTCTGAGTGGTGGTCGTGGGCCTCGTCTGAGAGGTGGTCGTGGGCCTCGTCTGAGAGGTGGTCGTGGGCCTCGTCTGAGAGGTGGTCGTGGGCCTCGTCTGAGTGGTGGTCGTGGGCCTCGTCTGAGAGGTGGTCGTGGGCCTCGTCTGAGAGGTGGTCGTGGGCCTCGTCTGAGAGGTGGTCGTGGGCCTCGTCTGAGAGGTGGTCGTGGGCCTCGTCTGAGAGGTGGTCGTGGGCCTCGTTTGAGAGGTGTGGGGGATCGTGGTAGAGGACAAGGCCACGGACCAAGACAGCGGCAGCCACAGCAAAGAGTGTCCAATGAAATCAGAGCAGTAGTTGTAGACCATGTCGTAACTCATGACAACGACTGAGGCAGCTACAATGATTCAACCAAACCTCAGAAGATCAACCGTTGGCCTCAATCATCAGAACTTTCCTCAATGAGAACTGGTAAGTCTTCAGCACTAAACATTAGGCTACTCTCAACTGTCAAATGACCGTATACTGCATGCCAATGTGTACCATACAGTAGGTCATGTGACTAATTGTGTTCTTACTGTCATTTTCCCTGCAGAATTGAGACTAGGCCAAATACAGGAGGCAGAGGCAAAAGTCTGACTGACCAACAAGAGCGGGCTGTGGTCAATTTGGGTCGGGACAGAAATGATATTCGCCTGACAGAAATTCGGCAGCACATCTTGCACAATGACGACAAGTTCAACAATGTGGAAGCCATCAGTTTGCAGACTATTACACACATGCTGAAAAGGCACCAGGTGTGTCTAAAACAGCCGTGTGCTTTTTGAAAGAAATGCAGACAGAGTGAAGCAACTGAGGCCTGAGTATGTTCAGGTATGTTCAGTTTCAAGATGCCTGTTGTGAAAAATTCCCCCCAAAATTCTACATCATTGTAATCAGTAATTCTCTGGATGCTGATGATGTTGGATGCTGATGATGCTGGATGCTGATGATGCTGGATGCCGATGATGATGATGCCGATGATGTTGGATGCCGATGATGCTGGATGCCGATGATGCTGGATGCTGATGATAATGATGCTGTCAATACTGGATGACGATGATGCTGGATACCGACAGCGTCGGATGCTGATGCTGATGATGCTGGATGCCGATGATGATGATGCTGATGATGCTGGATGCTGAAGATGCTGGATGCTGATGATGCTGGACGCCGATGATGCTGATGACGATGATGCTGGATGCTGATGATGCTGGATGGCGATGATACTGGATGCCAATGATGCTGGATATTGATGATGCTGGATGCCGACGATGCTGGATGCTGATGATGCTGGATGGCGATGATACTGGATGCCAATGATGCTGGATATTGATGATGCTGGATGCCGACGATGCTGGATGCTGATGATGCTGGCGGCTGGATATTGATGATGCTGATGATGCTGATGATGCTGGATGTCGATGCTGCGGATGATGCTGGATGCTGATGATGCTGGATGCTGACGATGTTGGGCGCTGGATGCTGATGATGCCGATGATGCTGGATGTTGGTGATGCTGGATGCTGATGATGATGGATGCTGGATGCTGATGATGCTGGATGATCCCTGGATGCTGACAAAAACCATCATAAATTCCTCTTTTTGGATGATGCAGGCTTCAACCTGACCAAGACAAGGAGGAGAGGTCGGAATTTCATTGGCCAGCGGGTAACCATCCAAGTACCTGGACAACGTGGGGCCAACATCACCACGTGTGCGACTATATCGGAAGATGGTGTGGTGGGACGCAGACCTCGTATTGGATCATATAATACAGCTCTCCTTGTAACCTTCCTTGATGAGCTAAATCAGGTCTGTAGAGCTGATGGCGTGACCTATGTCATTGTGTGGGATAATGTCAGGTTCCACCATGCTCAAATGGTGCAAGCATGGTTTCAGGCCCATCTACAAATTACCACCCTGTACTTACCCCATACTCTCCTTTCCTTAACCCGCTTGAGGATTTTTTCTCCACATGGAGGTGGAAGGTATATGATAGGCGCCCTCACGAACATGACACCCTTCTCCAGGCCATGGATGACGCATGCAATGACATCACTGCAGACCAGTGTCAGGCCTGGATTCACCCGAAGAGTCTTCCCAAGATGTTTGGCTAATGAAAACATCCATTGTGATGTGGATGAGAACCTTTGGCCAAATCCACAAGACAGGGTTGATGGAAATATAGAAGTACAGTAATCAATCCGTTGTTTTGCTTTTTACAGTAAGCCAGGCGAGGAACACTGCAGTTGATGTTTTACAGTAAGCCAGGTGAGGAACACTGCAGTTGACGTTTTACAGTAAGCCAGGTGAGGAACACTGCAGTTGACGTTTTACAGTAAGCCAGGTGAGGAACACTGCAGTTGATGTTTTACTGTAAGCCAGGTGAGGAACACTGCAGTTGACGTTTTACAGTAAGCCGGGTGAGGAACACTGCAGTTGATGTTTTACAGTAAGCCAGGTGAGGAACACTGCAGTTGACGTTTTACAGTAAGCCAGGTGAGGAACACTGCAGTTGACGTTTTACAGTAAGCCAGGTGAGGAACACTGCAGTTGACGTTTTACAGTAAGCCAGGTGAGGAACACTGCAGTTGATGTTTTACTGTAGTTTTTTTTTCTTTATTGTAGCTAATTATTTTTGCTTTGATTCAAAGAAACCTATGTTGTGATTTTATTGTATTTCATCAATATATTTCAGATTTTGTTCAATGATTCCACTGTGTCTGTAGTATTCTCCCTACTAGTCCTTTTACAGTGATGTATTTACGTATAGTACCATAATGAAACATGTATCACATATTTTGTCCTACGATATTCAATGATTGTACGAACAACTACACAGTGAAACTATCAGTATCTTGTGTGTGGGTGATCTAAATTTATGTTTCCTATGGTATTTCATGGTAAATTACTTATTTGAACCAATGATTCTGCAAGTGAAAGGTTTCTTTAAAGATATGAATGCACAATGCAATGTTTTTGAACATTGGACAGCCTGTGTTACAAGTGATGACCGTTTTGAGTTTTATGTCTAGAGTTTAGAAACATGACCACGAGGTTTTGAAATTAGTGCCAAAGGGATGGTTAAAAACCGTAACTGCATCCATACTATGACCAATAAGCTACAAGCTAATAATACTACATTCTCAATTCACGTCACAAATAGTGCCGTTAGTGTGGTTACTATGAGTATTGGAACACAGCTTAAGTGTGTGTGTAATGTATCTACATTTAGTCGCAAACATGTGTGTGTGTGTGTGTGTGTGTGTGTTAGTGTGTGTGTAATGTATCTACATTTAGTCGCAAACATGTGTGCGTGCGTGTGTGTGTGTGTTAGTGTGTGTGCAGGTATCTAAGTGTGTGTGTGTGTGTGTTAGTGTGTGTGTGTGCAGATATCTAAGTGTGTGTGTGTGTCTCTCCTACCTTGGGGGCGAACATGCAGCCGAGAGCCACAGTCGCA
>NC_092109.1:46393092-46410592 GCF_045679555.1 Salvelinus alpinus
ATACGGGCTATAGGGTTAGTCTGGAACAACAACACAGTCAGGATACCAGCTATACGGTTAGTCTGGAACAACAACACAGTCAGGATACCAGCTATATGGTTAGTCTGGAACAACAACAACACAGTCAGGATACCAGCTATATGGTTAGTCTGGAACAACAACACAGTCAGGATACCAGCTATATGGTTAGTCTGGAACAACAACACAGTCAGGATACCAGCTATACGGTTAGTCTGGAACAACAACACAGACAGGATACCAGCTATAAGGTTAGTCTGGAACAACAACACAGTCAGGATACCAGCTATACGGTTAGTCTGGAACAACAACACAGTCAGGATACCAGTTATACGGTTAGTCTGGAACAACAACACAGTCAGGATACCAGCTATATGGTTAGTCTGGAACAACAACACAGTCAGGATACCAGCTATATGGTTAGTCTGGAACAACAACACAGTCAGGATACCAGCTATACGGTTAGTCTGGAACAACAACACAGTCAGGATACCAGCTATACAGTTAGTCTGGAACAACAACACAGTCAGGATACCAGCTATACGGTTAGTCTGGAACAACAACACAGTCAGGATACCAGCTATACGGTTAGTCTGGAACAACAACACAGTCAGGATACCAGCTATACGGTTAGTCTGGAACAACAACACAGTCAGGATACCAGCTATACGGTTAGTCTGGAACAACAACACAGTCAGGATACCAGCTATATGGTTAGTCTGGAACAACAACACAGTCAGGATACCAGCTATATGGTTAGTCTGGAACAACAACACAGTCAGGATACCAGAGTGATATGGTTAGTCTGGAACAACAACACAGTCAGGATACCAGCTATACGGTTAGTCTGGAACAACAACACAGTCAGGATACCAGTCTGGAACAACAACACAGTCAGGATACCAGCTATACGGTTAGTCTGGAACAACAACAACACAGTCAGGATACCAGCTATATGGTTAGTCTGGAACAACAACAACACAGTCAGGATACCAGCTATACAGTTAGTCTGGAACAACAACACAGTCAGGATACCAGCTATATGGAGTCTGGAACAACAACACAGTCAGGATACGGGCTATAGGGTTAGTCTGGAACAACAACACAGTCAGGATACCAGCTATACGGTTAGTCTGGAACAACAACACAGTCAGGATACCAGCTATATGGTTAGTCTGGAACAACAACACAGTCAGGATACCAGCTATATGGTTAGTCTGGAACAACAACACAGTCAGGATACCAGCTATACGGTTAGTCTGGAACAACAACACAGTCAGGATACCAGCTATACGGTTAGTCTGGAACAACAACACAGTCAGGATATCAGCTATACGGTTAGTCTGGAACAACAACACAGTCAGGATACCAGCTATACGGTTAGTCTGGAACAACAACACAGCCAGGATACCAGCTATACGGTTAGTCTGGAACAACAACACAGTCAGGATACCAGCTATATGGTTAGTCTGGAACAACAACACAGTCAGGATACCAGCTATATGGTTAGTCTGGAACAACAACACAGTCAGGATACCAGCTATACGGTTAGTCTGGAACAACAACACAGTCAGGATACCAGCTATACGGTTAGTCTGGAACAACAACACAGTCAGGATACCAGCTATACGGTTAGTCTGGAACAACAACACAGTCAGGATACCAGCTATACGGTTAGTCTGGAACAACAACACAGTCAGGATACCAGCTATACGGTTAGTCTGGAACAACAACACAGTCAGGATACCAGCTATACGGTTAGTCTGGAACAACAACACAGTCAGGATACGGGCTATACGGTTAGTCTGGAACAACAACACAGTCAGGATACGGGCTATAGGGTTAGTCTGGAACAACAACACAGTCAGGATACCAGCTATACGGTTAGTCTGGAACAACAACACAGTCAAGATACCAGCTATACGGTTAGTCTGGAACAACAACACAGTCAGGATACCAGCTATACGGTTAGTCTGGAACAACAACACAGTCATGATACCAGCTATATGGTTAGTCTGGAACAACAACACAGTCAGGATACCAGCTATGCGGTTAGTCTGGAACAACAACACAGTCAGGATACCAGCTATACAGTTAGTCTGGAACAACAACACAGTCAGGATACCAGCTATACGGTTAGTCTGGAACAACAACACAGTCAGGATACAAGCTATACGGTTAGTCTGGAACAACAACACAGTCAGGATACCAGCTATACGGTTAGTCTGGAACAACAACACAGTCAGGATACCAGCTATATGGTTAGTCTGGAACAACAACACAGCCAGGATACGGGCTATATGGTTAGTCTGGAACAACAACACAGGCAGGATACCAGCTATACGGTTAGTCTGGAACAACAACACAGTCAGGATACCAGCTATATGGTTAGTCTGGAACAACAACACAGTCAGGATACCAGCTATACGGTTAGTCTGGAACAACAACACAGTCAGGATACCAGCTATATGGTTAGTCTGGAACAACAACACAGTCAGGATACCAGCTATACGGTTAGTCTGGAACAACAACACAGTCAGGATACCAGCTATATGGTTAGTCTGGAACAACAACACAGTCAGGATACCAGCTATACGGTTAGTATGGAACATCAACACAGTCTGGATACAAGCTATACGGTTAGTCTGGAACAACAACACAGTCAGGATACCAGCTATACGGTTAGTCTGGAACAACAACACAGTCAGGATACCAGCTATACGGTTAGTCTGGAACAACAACCCAGTCAGGATACCAGCTATACGGTTAGTCTGGAACATCGACACAGTCAGGATACCAGCTATAGGGTTAGTCTGGAACAACAACACAGTCAGGATACCAGCTATACGGTTAGTCTGGAACATCAACACAGTCAGGATACCAGCTATATGGTTAGTCTGGAACAACAACACAGTCAGGATACCAGCTATACGGTTAGTCTGGAACAACAACACAGTCAGGATACGGGCTATACGGTTAGTCTGGAACAACAACACAGTCAGGATACCAGCTATACGGTTAGTCTGGAACAACAACAACACAGCCAGGATACCAGCTATACGGTTAGTCTGGAACAACAACACAGTCAGGATACCAGCTATACGGTTAGTCTGGAACAACAACACAGTCAGGATACCAGCTGTATGGTTAGTCTGGAACAACAACCCAGTCAGGATACCAGCTATATGGTTAGTCTGGAACAACAACACAGTCAGGATACCAGCTATACGGTTAGTCTGGAACAACAACACAGTCAGGATACCAGCTATAGGGTTAGTCTGGAACAACAACACAGTCAGGATACCAGCTATATGGTTAGTCTGGAACAACAACACAGTCAGGATACCAGCTATACGGTTAGTCTGGAACAACAACACAGTCAGGATACCAGCTATACGGTTAGTCTGGAACAACAACACAGTCAGGATACCAGCTATACGGTTAGTCTGGAACAACAACCCAGTCAGGATACCAGCTATAGGGTTAGTCTGGAACAACAACACAGTCAGGATACCAGCTATACGGTTAGTCTGGAACAACAACACAGTCAGGATACCAGCTATACAGTTAGTCTGGAACAACAACACAGCCAGGATACCAGCTATACGGTTAGTCTGGAACAACAACACAGTCAGGATACCAGCTATACGGTTAGTCTGGAACAACAACACAGTTAGGATACCAGCTATACGGTTAGTCTGGAACAACAACACAGTCAGGATACCAGCTATAGGGTTAGTCTGGAACAACAACACAGTCAGGATACGGGCTATAGGGTTAGTCTGGAACAACAACACAGCCAGGATACCAGCTATACGGTTAGTCTGGAACAACAACACAGTCAGGATACCAACTATACAGTTAGTCTGGAACAACAACACAGTCAGGATACCAGCTATACGGTTAGTCTGGAACAACAACACAGTCAGGATACGGGCTATATGGTTAGTCTGGAAATACAACTGTAATACAGTCATTGGCATTGTAGCTGTATGTTTGTGTGTGTACCTTAGTGACCAGGGCAGAGTAGCTCATGGCAGGGGACAGTCCTATGCCCAGTCTCTGTAGGTAACAGTGTGCAGCATGGGGCTTGGCGATGAGGCTGAAGGTACAGAGATAGCCCAGACAGATCCCAGCCAGGATGATGTAACACAGCTCTCTACTGCTCGACTTCACTACCGGGGTGTCGTAGAACCTACACACACACACACAGTTACACAGTTACACACACACACACACACACACACACACACACACACACACACACACACACACACACACACACACACACACACACACACACACACACACACACACACACACACACACACACACACACACACACACACACACACACACACACACACACACACAGACACAGTTACACACACACACACACACACATGGTGCCAGTAGATGTATAGTTAGTCTATAAGAGGTGCTAGCTGAGGGTACATGGTGCCAGTAGATGTATAGATAGTCTATAAGAGGTGCTAGCTGAGGGTACATGGTACCAGTAGATGTATAGTTAGTCTATAAGAGGTGCCAGCTGAGGGTACATGGTGCCAGTAGATGTATAGATAGTCTATAAGAGGTGCTAGCTGAGGGTACATGGTGTCAGTAGATGTATAGTTAGTCTATAAGAGGTGCTAGCTGAGGGTACATGGTGTCAGTAGATGTATAGATAGTCTATAAGAGGTGCTAGCTGAGGGTACATGGTACCAGTAGATGTATAGATAGTCTATACGAGGTGCTAGCTGAGGGTACATGGTGTCAGTAGATGTATAGATAGTCTATAAGAGGTGCTAGCTGAGGGTACATGGTGCCAGTAGAGATATAGATAGTCTATAAGAGGTGTTACCTGATGAATATGGAGGTAACAAACAGAGTAGCCATGAGCCCCAGACAGGCAAACACCACCGCTGCTATGGGCTCAGGGTCTCCCCAACGCACGTACTGCACCGGGATAGGCTCACAACCTGGAAACACACACACACACACACACACACACACACACACACACACACACACACACACACACACACACACACACACACACACACACACACACACACACACACACACACACACACACACACACACACACACACTGTTAGTAATATTCTCAGGGTTCGCCCCTCAACGTACGTACTGCGTGTGTGTGCTCGTGCTTGTGTAGGTCACATGCTAAGTAGCTCATCTGAGTCCAGGCCACAGTAACACACTAAGTATCTCTAAAGGAATGGCTGCTGAGAGGGACCAACCCGTGTGACTGATCTGTGCTACATTCTAACACACACACACACACAATATGGGTGTGTGTGACCCACGGTGGAAGGTAACCTAGCAGCTAGAGCGTTGGCCCAGTAACCGAAATGTTGCTAGTTTGTATCCCCGAGCCGTCTAGGTGAATGTGTAGATCTGTCCTTGAGAAAGGCATTTAACTCAAAATTGCTCCTAGGGTCACAGTCAATAATGGCTGATCCCTGGCCATGACCCCAGTCTCTGAGGGTCTATCAGGGGGAGGAGGATGTGACAAAGAAATGTGTGAAACAGGACAAATATAACCGACCCCTATTTGACCATTGAGAGTCTGATGGAGAAACAGAGTCATCTAAATCAAATCAAACTTTATTAGTCACATACGCCGAAAACAACAGGTGTAGTAGACCTTATAGTGAAATGCTGAATACAACAGGTGTAGACTTTACAGTGAAATGATGAATACAACAGGTGTAGACTTTACAGTGAAATGATGAATACAACAGGTGTAGACTTTACTGTGAAATGCTGAATACAACAGGTGTAGTAGACCTCACAGTGAAATGCTGAATACAACAGGTGTAGTAGACCTCACAGTGAAATGCTGAATACAACAGGTGTAGTAGACCTCACAGTGAAATGCTGAATACAACAGGTGTAGTAGACTTTACAGTGAAATGCTGAATACAACAGGTGTAGTAGACCTTACAGTGAAATGCTGAATACAACAGGTGTAGTAGACTTTACAGTGAAATGCTGAATACAACAGGTGTAGTAGACCTCACAGTGAAATGATGAATACAACAGGTGTAGTAGACCTCACAGTGAAATGCTGAATACAACAGGTGTAGTAGACTTTACAGTGAAATGCTGAATACAACAGGTGTAGTAGACTTTACAGTGAAATGCTGAATACAACAGGTGTAGTAGACTTTACAGTGAAATGCTGAATACAACAGGTGTAGTAGACCTCACAGTGAAATGCTGAATACAACAGGTGTAGTAGACTTTACAGTGAAATGCTGAATACAACAGGTGTAGTAGACCTTACAGTGAAATGCTGAATACAACAGGTGTAGTAGACTTTACAGTGAAATGCTGAATACAACAGGTGTAGTAGACCTCACAGTGAAATGCTGAATACAACAGGTGTAGTAGACTTTACAGTGAAATGCTGAATACAACAGGTGTAGTAGACTTTACAGTGAAATGCTGAATACAACAGGTGTAGTAGACTTTACAGTGAAATGCTGAATACAACAGGTGTAGTAGACCTCACAGTGAAATGCTGAATACAACAGGTGTAGTAGACTTTACAGTGAAATGCTGAATACAACAGGTGTAGTAGACTTTACAGTGAAATGCTGAATACAACAGGTGTAGTAGACTTTACAGTGAAATGCTGAATACAACAGGTGTAGTAGACTTTACAGTGAAATGCTTACTTATACAACCCCTTAACCAACAGCGCAGTTCAAGAAGAGTTAAGAAAATATTTACCAAATAAACTAAAGTAAAAAATATAAAAAGTTAGAAAATAACACAACAATAACGAGTCTATACACAGGGGGTACAGGTACAGAGTCAATGTGGAGGCTATATACAGGGGGTACCGGTACAGAGTCAATGCGGAGGCTATATACAGGGGGTACCGGTACAGAGTCGATGTGGAGGCTATATACAGGGGGTACCGGTACAGAGTCAATGTGGAGGCTATATACAGGGGGTACCGGTACAGAGTCAATGTGGAGGCTATATACAGGGGGTACCGGTACAGAGTCAATGTGGAGGCTATATACAGGGGGTACCGGTACAGAGTCAATGTGGAGGCTATATACAGGGGGTACAGAGTCAATGTGGAGGCTATATACAGGGGGTACCAGTACAGAGTCAATGTGGAGGCTATATACAGGGGGTACCAGTACCGAGTCAGTGTGGAGGCTATATACAGGGGGTACCAGTACCGAGTCAGTGTGGAGGCTATATACAGGGGGTACCGGTACCGAGTCAATGTGGAGGCTATATACAGGGGGTACCGGTACCGAGTCAATGTGGAGGCTATATACAGGGGGTACCGGTACCGAGTCAATGTGGAGGCTATATACAGGGGGTACCGGTACCGAGTCAGTGTGGAGGCTATATACAGGGGGTACCGGTACAGAGTCAATGTGGAGGCTATATACAGGGTGTACCGGTACAGAGTCAGTGTGTGGGGGAACAGGTTAGTTGAGGTAATTTGTACATGTAGGTAGGGGTGAAGTGACTATGCATAGATAATAAACAGCGAATAGCAGCAGTGTACAAAACAAATGGAGGGGGGGGTCAATGTAATAGTCCGGTGGTCATTTGTTCACCATGTTGACAGAGCAGAGATAGCTAGCTAGCTGCAACACCTCAACCACCATGTTGACAGAACAGAGATAGCTAGCTAGCTGCAACACCTCGACCACCATGTTGACAGAACAGAGATAGCTAGCTAGCTGCAGCACCTCGACCACCATGTTGACAGAACAGAGATAGCTAGCTAGCTGCAACACCTCGACCACCATGTTGACAGAACAGAGATAGCTAGCTAGCTGCAACACCTCGACCACCATGTTGACAGAACAGAGATAGCTAGCTAGCTGCAACACCTCAACCACCATGTTGACAGAACAGAGATAGCTAGCTAGCTGCAACACCTCAACCACCATGTTGACAGAACAGAGATAGCTAGCTAGCTGCAACACCTCAACCACCATGTTGACAGAACAGAGATAGCTAGCTAGCTGTAGCACCTCGACCACCATGTTAACAGAACAGAGATAGCTAGCTAGCTGCAGCATCTCAACCACCATGTTAAAAGTTAGGTTATCCAACTAACAAAACAGATTTAGCTAGCTAGCTGCAATACAAATAAAATAAAATAATATTTGTCAAATGCGCCGAATACAACAGGTGTCGACTTTACAGTGAAATGCTTACATACGAGCCCTTTACCAAAAATGCAGAGTAAAAAAGCACGAAAATGTGAAAATAAAAATAGTAACACAATAAATAACAATGACAAAGCTATATACAAGGAGAACCTAGTCAATGTGCTAGGGTACGGGGTAATGACGGTAATATGTATGTAACGGTCCTGACCTGTTTTATGTTGTTTTTGTATGTGTTTAGGTCAGGGCATGTGTTTTGGGTGGGCAGTCTATGTTATCTGTTTCTATGTTGGTTGTGGTTGCCTGGTATGGCTCTTAATTAGAGGCAGGTGTTTTGCGTTCTCCTCTAATTAAGAGTCATATTTAGGTAGGGTGTTCTCACTGTTTGTTTGTGGGTGATTGTCTCCTGTGTCGTCGTATGTATGTACCATACGGGACTGTTTGGCTGTTCGTTTATTTTGATGTCGTCTGTTTCCTGTCCGTGAGTTTACGTTTAGTTATGTAAGTTTATGTTCAGGTTTCGTCAACGTCGTTTTCTTGTTTTGTATATTTGAAAGTGTTTTGTTTCGTGTTGCCATCGTCGTGTTAAATAAAAAGATGGCTTATTTCCCTACTGCTGCATTTTGGTCTGATGATCCTTCTCTCCTCTCCTCGTCCGAGGATGAGGAGAGAGACAGCCGTTACAATGTAGGTAGGGGTAAAAGTGACTAATAATAAACAGAGTAGCAGCAGTGTTGGTAGTTCAGGTAATATGTACATGTAGGTAATATAATGTAGATAATATAATATAGGTAATATAATGTAGGTAATATAATGTAGGTAATATAATGTAGGTAATATAATTTAGGTTATATAGTGTAGGTAATATAAATGTAATATAATGTAGGTAATATAATGTAATATAATGTAGGTAGTATAATGTAGGTAATATAATGTAGGTAATATAATGTAGGTAATATAATGGAATATAACGTAAGTGCTGCAAGGAAAGACCTAGTTAAACTGCAGCTGGCCCAGAATAGAGTGGCACATATTTGCTCTTCATTGTAATCAGAGGGCTGATATAAATACCATTCGTGCCAGAGTTGAGGAGAGACTGACTGTATCACTTCTGCACTGACGTTGCGGTTAAAGTTCATAAGGACACATACTCGTGTGTATAACATCTAAAGACCTGCATCACCATACTGAGAGATACTACTGTATCTAAAAGGATGTATTTGGGTGTTTTTTGGAGTTTTTGATCATGTTTTTTGGGGGGCCCTATACTACACAACGAGGATGAGGAAGTGATTTACTGTTTGGGGTAGGTTTCTCTAAAACAGCCTCCCGAGTGGTGCAGTGGTCTAAGGCACTGCATCACAGCCGGACGCGACGGGAAGACCATGTGGCGGCGCACAATTGGCCCAGCGTCGTCCGGGTTAGGGGAGGGTTTGGCCGGCAGGGATGTCCTTGTCCCATCGCTCTCTAGCGACTCCTGTGGCGGGCCGGGCGCAGTGCACGCTGACACGGTTGCCAGGTGTACGGTGTTTCCTCCGACACATTGGTGTGGCTGTCTTCCGGGTTATGCGGGCATTGTGTTAAGAAGCAGTGCGGCTTGGCAGGGTTGTGTTTCGAGAGGACGCACGGCTCTTGACCTTCACCTCTCCCGAGTCCGTACGGGAGTTATAGCGATGGGAGAAGACTGTAACAACCAATTGGATATCACGAAAATTGAGAAGAAAAAAGGGGGTAAACATTATTTTTTTAATAAAACATTTCGCTAAAATATGTAAAATCACAAGAATATTATCTGGACCCTTCTATAACCATTTAAATCAAAAATAGAGATGTGGATGTAAAATAGAAAAGTCTCCTTTAAAGGCCCAGTGGCCAGTTTCCACACAATGAGGATGGAATAATACTGTGAGATTCTGTGAAAACGATGATAAGGCCCTTTAAGTGTACGAGCTGTTTGAAAAGACTGTCTGAAATGTCAGCCTGTTTTGGTGGGGTGGAGTTTTGGCCTGCCTGGTGATTAGTTAATAGACCAATAAGAAAGAGAGCTCCAAACCTCTCAGCCAATAACAGTTTGCTCTCAGTTTTCCCCTCCCCACTCAGAACACTCCCAGACAGTCCTAGCTGTTTTTGATCATTTTAATGTAAAATAATCACAGTAAGGTGACGACATTATTACCCATATTTGTTTTGATATTGAGATAAAAAAAACATTTGCATTGGACCTTTAAACTAGACAGTTCAGCTGTCTGATTGGATGTCGTACCTGTCATGTCGTCAGTAGGCCCCCAGGTCACAGGCCCGGCAGGTGTGTGTGTGTGTGTGTGTGTGTGTGTGTGTGTGTGTGTGTGTGTGTGTGTGTGTGTGTGTGTGTGTGTGTGTGTGTGTGTGTGTGTGTGTGTGTGTGTGTGTGTGTGTGTGTGTGTGTGTGTGTGTACCTGTCAAGTCGTCGGTAGGCCAGGCCCCCAGGTCACAGGCGCGGCAGGTGTACTCATCAAACACAAACTCATTGTCTTTACAAGGAGTGCAGGTCCAACAGCAGCTGACCTCTCCTTTACGGATCACCTGGTGGCAGGTAGGGAGGAGAGATGAATCAGGATGTGTAAAAAAAACTAAAAGCAGAAAAAATAGAGAACTGTCAAACAGAGAAATTAGGTGTTTATAATCCAGTAGAGAACTGTCAGAGTAATGAGTGGATTAGAATCCAGTAGAGAACTGTCAAACAGAGTAATGAGTGGATTAGAATCAAGTAGAGAACTGTCAAACAGAGTAATGAGTGGATTAGAATCAAGTAGAGAACTGTCAAACAGAGTAATGAGTGGATTAGAATCCAGTAGAGAACTGTCAAACAGAGTAATGAGTGGAATAGAATCCAGTAGAGAACTGTCAAACAGAGTAATGAGTGGATTAGAATCCAGTAGAGAACTGTCAAACAGAGTAATGAGTGGAATAGAATCCAGTAGAGAACTGTCAAACAGAGTAATGAGTGGATTAGAATCCAGTAGAGAACTGTCAAACAGAGTAATGAGTGGAATAGAATCCAGTAGAGAACTGTCAGAGTAATGAGTGGATTAGAATCCAGTAGAGAACTGTCAGAGTAATGAGTGGATTAGAATCCAGTAGAGAACTGTCAAAGTAATGAGTGGATTAGAATCCAGTAGAGAACTGTCAAACAGAGTAATGAGTGGATTAGAGTCCAGTAGAGAACTGTCAAACAGAGTAATGAGTGGATTAGAATCCAGTAGAGAACTGTCAGAGTAATGAGTGGATTAGAGTCCAGTAGAGAACTGTCAAACAGAGTAATGAGTGGATTAGAATCCAGTAGAGAACTGTCAAACAGAGTATGGAGTGGATTAGAATCCAGTAGAAATCTGTCAAACAGAGCAATGAGTGGATTAGAATCCAGTAGAGAACTGTCAAACAGAGTAATGAGTGGATTAGAATCCAGTAGAGAACTGTCAGAGTAATGAGTGGATTAGAATCCAGTAGAGAACTGTCAGAGTAATGAGTGGATTAGAGTCCAGTAGAGAACTGTCAAACAGAGCAATGAGTGGATTAGAATCCAGTAGAGAACTGTCAGAGTAATGAGTGGATTAGAATCCTGTAGAGAACTGTCAGAGTAATGAGTGGATTATAATCCAGTAGAGATCTGTCAAAGTAATGAGTGGATTAGAATCCAGTAGAGAACTGTCAGAGTAATGAGTGGATTAGAATCCAGTAGAGAACTGTCAGAGTAATGAGTGGATTATAATCCAGTAGAGAACTGTCAAACAGAGCAATGAGTGGATTAGAATCCAGTAGAAATCTGTCAAACAGAGCAATGAGTGGATTAGAATCCAGTAGAGAACTGTCAAACAGAGTAATGAGTGGATTAGAATCCAGTAGAGAACTGTCAGAGTAATGAGTGGATTAGAATCCAGTAGAGAACTGTCAGAGTAATGAGTGGATTAGAATCCAGTAGAGAACTGTCAGAGTAATGAGTGGATTAGAATCCAGTAGAGAACTGTCAGAGTAATGAGTGGATTAGAATCCAGTAGAGAACTGTCAGAGTAATGAGTGGATTAGAATCCAGTAGAGAACTGTCAAACAGAGTAATGAGTGGATTAGAATCCAGTAGAGAACTGTCAAACAGAGTAATGAGTGGATTAGAATCCAGTAGAGAACTGTCAAACAGAGTAATGAGTGGATTAGAATCCAGTAGAGAACTGTCAGAGTAATGAGTGGATTAGAGTCCAGTAGAGAACTGTCAAACAGAGTAATGAGTGGATTAGAATCCAGTAGAGAACTGTCAAACAGAGTATGGAGTGGATTAGAATCCAGTAGAAATCTGTCAAACAGAGCAATGAGTGGATTAGAATCCAGTAGAGAACTGTCAAACAGAGTAATGAGTGGATTAGAATCCAGTAGAGAACTGTCAGAGTAATGAGTGGATTAGAATCCAGTAGAGAACTGTCAGAGTAATGAGTGGATTAGAGTCCAGTAGAGAACTGTCAAACAGAGCAATGAGTGGATTAGAATCCAGTAGAGAACTGTCAAACAGAGTAATGAGTGGATTAGAATCCAGTAGAGAACTGTCAGAGTAATGAGTGGATTAGAATCCTGTAGAGAACTGTCAGAGTAATGAGTGGATTATAATCCAGTAGAGATCTGTCAAAGTAATGAGTGGATTAGAATCCAGTAGAGAACTGTCAGAGTAATGAGTGGATTAGAATCCAGTAGAGAACTGTCAGAGTAATGAGTGGATTATAATCCAGTAGAGAACTGTCAAACAGAGCAATGAGTGGATTAGAATCCAGTAGAAATCTGTCAAACAGAGCAATGAGTGGATTAGAATCCAGTAGAGAACTGTCAAACAGAGTAATGAGTGGATTAGAATCCAGTAGAGAACTGTCAGAGTAATGAGTGGATTAGAATCCAGTAGAGAACTGTCAGAGTAATGAGTGGATTAGAATCCAGTAGAGAACTGTCAGAGTAATGAGTGGATTAGAATCCAGTAGAGAACTGTCAGAGTAATGAGTGGATTAGAATCCAGTAGAGAACTGTCAGAGTAATGAGTGGATTATAATCCAGTAGAGAACTGTCAGAGTAATGAGTGGATTATAATCCAGTAGAGAACTGTCAAACAGAGTAATGAGTGGATTAGAATCCAGTAGAGAACTGTCAAACAGAGTAATGAGTGGATTAGAATCCAGTAGAGAACTGTCAAACAGAGTAATGAGTGGATTAGAATCCAGTAGAGAACTGTCAAACAGAGTAATGAGTGGATTAGAATCCAGTAGAGAACTGTCAAACAGAGCAATGAGTGGATTAGAATCCAGTAGAGAACTGTCAAACAGAGTAATGAGTGGATTAGAATCCAGTAGAGAACTGTCAAACAGAGTAATGAGTGGATTAGAATCCAGTAGAGAACTGTCAAACAGAGTAATGAGTGGATTAGAATCCAGTAGAGAACTGTCAAACAGAGTAATGAGTGGATTAGAATCCAGTAGAGAACTGTCAAACAGAGTAATGAGTGGATTAGAATCCAGTAGAGAACTGTCAAACAGAGCAATGAGTGGATTAGAATCCAGTAGAGAACTGTCAAACAGAGTAATGAGTGGATTAGAATCCAGTAGAGAACTGTCAAACAGAGTAATGAGTGGATTAGAATCCAGTAGAGAACTGTCAAACAGAGCAATGAGTGGATTAGAATCCAGTAGAGAACTGTCAAACAGAGTAATGAGTGGATTAGAATCCAGTAGAGAACTGTCAAACAGAGCAATGAGTGGATTAGAATCCAGTAGAGAACTGTCAAACAGAGTAATGAGTGGATTAGAATCCAGTAGAGAACTGTCAAACAGAGTAATGAATGGATTAGAATCCAGTAGAGAACTGTCAAACAGAGCAATGAGTGGATTAGAATCCAGTAGAGAACTGTCAAACAGAGCAATGAGTGGATTAGAATCCAGTAGAGAACTGTCAAACAGAGTAATGAGTGGATTAGAATCCAGTAGAGAACTGTCAAACAGAGCAATGAGTGGATTAGAATCCAGTAGAGAACTGTCAAACAGAGTAATGAGTGGATTAGAATCCAGTAGAGAACTGTCAAACAGAGTAATGAGTGGATTAGAATCCAGTAGAGAACTGTCAAACAGAGTAATGAGTGGATTAGAATCCAGTAGAGAACTGTCAAACAGAGTAATGAGTGGATTAGAATCCAGTAGAGAACTGTCAAACAGAGTAATGAGTGGATTAGAATCCAGTAGAGAACTGTCAAACAGAGTAATGAGTGGATTAGAATCCAGTAGAGAACTGTCAAACAGAGTAATGAGTGGATTAGAATCCAGTAGAGAACTGTCAAACAGAGTAATGAGTGGATTAGAATCCAGTAGAGAACTGTCAAACAGAGTAATGAGTGGATTAGAATCCAGTAGAGAACTGTCAAACAGAGTAATGAGTGGATTAGAATCCAGTAGAGAACTGTCAAACAGAGTAATGAGTGGATTAGAATCCAGTAGAGAACTGTCAAACAGAGTAATGAGTGGATTAGAATCCAGTAGAGAACTGTCAAACAGAGTAATGAGTGGATTAGAATCCAGTAGAGAACTGTCAAACAGAGTAATGAGTGGATTAGAATCCAGTAGAGAACTGTCAAACAGAGTAATGAGTGGATTAGAATCCAGTAGAGAACTGTCAAACAGAGTAATGAGTGGATTAGAATCCAGTAGAGAACTGTCAAACAGAGTAATGAGTGGATTAGAATCCAGTAGAGAACTGTCAAACAGAGTAATGAGTGGATTAGAATCCAGTAGAGAACTGTCAAACAGAGTAATGAGTGGATTAGAATCCAGTAGAGAACTGTCAAACAGAGTAATGAGTGGATTAGAATCCAGTAGAGAACTGTCAAACAGAGTAATGAGTGGATTAGAATCCAGTAGAGAACTGTCAAACAGAGTAATGAGTGGATTAGAATCCAGTAGAGAACTGTCAAACAGAGTAATGAGTGGATTAGAATCCAGTAGAGAACTGTCAAACAGAGTAATGAGTGGATTAGAATCCAGTAGAGAACTGTCAAACAGAGTAATGAGTGGATTAGAATCCAGTAGAGAACTGTCAAACAGAGTAATGAGTGGATTAGAATCCAGTAGAGAACTGTCAAACAGAGTAATGAGTGGATTAGAATCCAGTAGAGAACTGTCAAACAGAGTAATGAGTGGATTAGAATCCAGTAGAGAACTGTCAAACAGAGTAATGAGTGGATTAGAATCCAGTAGAGAACTGTCAAACAGAGTAATGAGTGGATTAGAATCCAGTAGAGAACTGTCAAACAGAGTAATGAGTGGATTAGAATCCAGTAGAGAACTGTCAAACAGAGTAATGAGTGGATTAGAATCCAGTAGAGAACTGTCAAACAGAGTAATGAGTGGATTAGAATCCAGTAGAGAACTGTCAAACAGAGTAATGAGTGGATTAGAATCCAGTAGAGAACTGTCAAACAGAGTAATGAGTGGATTAGAATCCAGTAGAGAACTGTCAAACAGAGTAATGAGTGGATTAGAATCCAGTAGAGAACTGTCAAACAGAGTAATGAGTGGATTAGAATCCAGTAGAGAACTGTCAAACAGAGTAATGAGTGGATTAGAATCCAGTAGAGAACTGTCAAACAGAGTAATGAGTGGATTAGAATCCAGTAGAGAACTGTCAAACAGAGTAATGAGTGGATTAGAATCCAGTAGAGAACTGTCAAACAGAGTAATGAGTGGATTAGAATCCAGTAGAGAACTGTCAAACAGAGTAATGAGTGGATTAGAATCCAGTAGAGAACTGTCAAACAGAGTAATGAGTGGATTAGAATCCAGTAGAGAACTGTCAAACAGAGTAATGAGTGGATTAGAATCCAGTAGAGAACTGTCAAACAGAGTAATGAGTGGATTAGAATCCAGTAGAGAACTGTCAAACAGAGTAATGAGTGGATTAGAATCCAGTAGAGAACTGTCAAACAGAGTAATGAGTGGATTAGAATCCAGTAGAGAACTGTCAAACAGAGTAATGAGTGGATTAGAATCCAGTAGAGAACTGTCAAACAGAGTAATGAGTGGATTAGAATCCAGTAGAGAACTGTCAAACAGAGTAATGAGTGGATTAGAATCCAGTAGAGAACTGTCAAACAGAGTAATGAGTGGATTAGAATCCAGTAGAGAACTGTCAAACAGAGTAATGAGTGGATTAGAATCCAGTAGAGAACTGTCAAACAGAGTAATGAGTGGATTAGAATCCAGTAGAGAACTGTCAAACAGAGTAATGAGTGGATTAGAATCCAGTAGAGAACTGTCAAACAGAGTAATGAGTGGATTAGAATCCAGTAGAGAACTGTCAAACAGAGTAATGAGTGGATTAGAATCCAGTAGAGAACTGTCAAACAGAGTAATGAGTGGATTAGAATCCAGTAGAGAACTGTCAAACAGAGTAATGAGTGGATTAGAATCCAGTAGAGAACTGTCAAACAGAGTAATGAGTGGATTAGAATCCAGTAGAGAACTGTCAAACAGAGCAATGAGTGGATTAGAGTCCAGTAGAGAACTGTCAAACAGAGTAATGAGTGGATTAGAGTCCAGTAGAGAACTGTCAAACAGAGTAATGAGTGGATTATAATCCAGTAGAGAACTGTCAAACAGAGTAATGAGTGGATTATAATCCAGTAGAGAACTGTCAAACAGAGTAATGAGTGGATTAGAATCCAGTGACGTTATTTCCTTATGTTATTACTTAAACATGTAACATTTGATTAGAAGACCTTGACAGCGCTGTAGTTGTGTGTTATCGGCAGCTTCCAGTTATAGCCCGGGCGTGTTTTTGTTGCTTCAATCACTGACCACAACCGGCGATTGTTAGAGACAGGCTTCTTTTTTAGTCAAGCGTCTGTTTCCTTAATGCACACAATACGATACTCATTCAAATGTTTAAAATAGTAAATATGCAATATCTCCCTGCACGTTTATAAATGCTGCAGATATTGAGCAGTGTACGGAGCTGTGTGACTGTGTGTCTGTGTGTATCCTAGGTCTACTTGTCACGTTCCTGACCTGTTTTCCTTTGTTTTGTATTTATTTAGTATGGTCAGGGCGTGAGTTGGGTGGGTTGTCTATGTGTTGTTTTCTATGTTGGGGTTTTGTGCGTTCGGCCTGGTATGATTCTCAATCAGAGGCAGCTGTCAATCGTTGTCCCTGATTGAGAATCATACTTAGGCAGCCGGGGTTCACGTGTGTGTTTGTGGGTGTTTGTATCTTGTGTCCGTGTTTGTGTTTTTTCACCACACGGTCCTGTATAGG
>NC_092109.1:46415592-46418092 GCF_045679555.1 Salvelinus alpinus
AGTTTCAGCACATCTATACACAACTAGAGTCAAACCAATTCCAGCACATCTATACACAACTAGAGTCAAACCAGTTCCAGTTTCAGCACATCTACACACAACTAGAGTCAAACCAGTTCCAGTTTCAGCACATCTACACAGAACTAGAGTCAAACCAGTTCCAGTTTCAGCACATCTATACACAACTAGAGTCAAACCAATTCCAGCACATCTACACACAACTAGAGTCAAACCTGTTTCATCACATCTATACACAACTAGAGTCAAACCAGTTCCAGCACATCTATACACAACTAGAGTCAAACCAATTCCAGCACATCTACACACAACTAGAGTCAAACCTGATTCATCACATCTATACACAACTAGAGTCAAACCAATTCCAGCACATCTACACACAACTAGAGTCAAACCAGTTTCATCACATCTATACACAACTAGAGTCAAACCAGTTCCAGCACATCTATACACAACTAGAGTCAAACCAGTTCCAGTTTCAGCACATCTACACAGAACTAGAGTCAAACCAGTTCCAGTTTCAGCACATCTATACACAACTAGAGTCAAACCAATTCCAGCACATCTATACACAACTAGAGTCAAACCAGTTCCAGTTTCAGCACATCTACACACAACTAGAGTCAAACCAGTTCCAGTTTCAGCACATCTACACAGAACTAGAGTCAAACTAACTGTGTAACTCTGTGTTGTCTGTTCACACTGCTATGCTTTATCTTGGCCAGGTCGCAGTTGCAAATGAGAACTTGTTCTCAACTAGCCTACCTGGTTAAATAAAGGTGAAATAAAAAATAAAATAAAAACCAGTTCCAGTTTCAGCACATCTATACACAACTAGAGTCAAACCAATTCCAGCACATCTACACACAACTAGAGTCAAACCTGTTTCATCACATCTATACACAACTAGAGTCAAACCAGTTCCAGCACATCTATACACAACTAGAGTCAAACCAATTCCAGCACATCTACACACAACTAGAGTCAAACCTGATTCATCACATCTATACACAACTAGAGTCAAACCAATTCCAGCACATCTACACACAACTAGAGTCAAACCAGTTTCATCACATCTATACACAACTAGAGTCAAACCAGTTCCAGCACATCTATACACAACTAGAGTCAAACCAGTTCCAGTTTCAGCACATCTACACACAACTAGAGTCAAACCAGTTCCAGTTTCAGCACATCTACACAGAACTAGAGTCAAACCAGTTCCAGTTTCAGCACACCCCTACACAACTAGAGTCAAACCAATTCCAGCACATCTATACACAACTAGAGTCAAACCAGTTCCAGTTTCAGCACATCTACACACAACTAGAGTCAAACCAGTTCCAGTTTCAGCACATCTACACAGAACTAGAGTCAAACCAGTTCCAGTTTCAGCACATCTATACACAACTAGAGTCAAACCAATTCCAGCACATCTACACACAACTAGAGTCAAACCTGTTTCATCACATCTATACACAACTAGAGTCAAACCAGTTCCAGCACATCTATACACAACTAGAGTCAAACCAATTCCAGCACATCTACACACAACTAGAGTCAAACCAGTTCCAGCACATCTATACACAACTAGAGTCAAACCAGTTCCAGTTTCAGCACATCTACACAAAACTAGAGTCAAACCAGTTCCAGTTTCATCACATCTATACACAACTAGAGTCAAACCAGTTCCAGTTTCATCACATCTGCACACAACTAGAGTCAAACCAGTTTCAGCACGTCTACACACAACTAGAGTCAAACCAGTTCCAGTTTCAGGTCATCTACACACAACTAGAGTCAAACAAGTTCCAGTTTCAGCACATCTACACACAACTAGAGTCAAACCAGTTTCAGCACATCTACACACAACTAGAGTCAAACCAGTTCCAGTTTCAGCACATCTACACACAACTACAGTCAAACCAGTTCCAGTTTCAGCACATCTACACACAACTATAGTCAAACCAGTTCCAGTTTCAGCACATCTACACACAACTACAGTCAAACCAGTTTCATCACATCTGCCTGTGTAGCCTACTCACTATTGCAGGTGCGGTTGTACTTGGTGTTCTCCTGTGGGTGTCCCTTCAGTCGACATTGGAACCGGTGTTGCCAGAACTCAGTGAACCAGGGGTTCCTGGTGTTGTCATCTGGCTGCAGAGCCAGGTAGTAGTCGTCGAACCAGGGGATGTAGGCTGACTTCAGCTTTATAGTGATTCCCCCAGCAGCCTCTTGCTGATATCCATCTGTCACATCATACCGGTCAGCCCAGCCATCACTGGAGGAGATGGAGAGAGAGGGGAGAGGGGAGAGGGGAGAGGGGAGAGGGGGGGGGGGGGGGGGAGGGGGGGAGGGAGAGGGGAGAGAGAGAGATGGGAGAGGGGAGGGAGAGGGGTAGGGAGAAAGAGGTTAGAAGGGAGAGGGGAGGGAGAAAGAGAGAGGGGAGGGAGAAAAAGAGAGGGGAGGGAGAGAAAGAGGG